>NC_141244.1:1200000-1657500 GCF_054856555.1 Leptonotus elevatus | reverse complement strand
TCACATCTAAGCACTAAGCTTATAAGTTGAGTTCAACCCACGGTCGTTCGCGCTACCAATGAAGTTGAGCTTTAGCCCGCCCAAATCCTCCAGAGCCCGCCCTCTTCTTCTACGAGTAGAAATCACGGCGCTCTACAAGTACGAATCAGTTTTGCACCTTTTTTAGCGAGATATATGGTGCAAAACTCACGTCACTGGACAGCAGCAGAAAAACCACTTGTGACTCCTAGTGGCGACTTCTTTGACTACAAGTTGTCATTTCTACAGGTACAAATCACAACTTTTACAGATACAAATCATAACTTTTTGTACAGGTACAAATCATAACTTTTAGAACAGGTACAAATCATAACTTTTAGAGATACAAATTTACACTTTTTGTCGAGTACAAATCATAGCTTTTACAGGTACAATTTTTTTTTTACAGATACAAATTTGTTTTACACATACAATTTTATTTTTACAGGTACATAATTGTTTTACAGATACAAATTTAGACTTTTTTCTACAGGTAAAAACATTTTTTACAAGTTAGTTTTGCACCATATTTACCTCCATACTCCGGACCTCGATCACCGGAATTGGTAAACCCTGTTCTATCGCCTTACTCTTCCTTTGAAAATTACTGAGAAAGTTCAAGTGATAACGTGTGGAGAAAAAAAAAGTGTGGCTAAGACATAAAACACAAATTAGTACAAGTATAATGAACAATTGATTTATTGTTGCTCTTTCCCTTTGTGTTTAGCTTGCCTTTGAAGCCATGAGTGTCATTGCTATTGTGACCAATTGTACACTTATTGGCATGTCTCCACAAGCCAGAGCGTACTTCCCTGACTCCGAGATTCATCTCATGCTGTGGACAGTGGCTATTGAGGTAATATATAATTTAGGAAAAAACTTGCTTTTCACTTTGTGTGCGTGTGTGTGTGTGTGTATGTTTATTTTATTAAGGTCAAATTCTGCAAAGATTATTTGCCATGTTGTGACAAGAAAGTTTACTGACATTTAATCATCATGGATATTACAGCTCAAATATATTAGACTACAAAATAAAATTAGGACATTTTGATGGTTCAACACAGTTTGTTGTTCCCCCCCAATGTAATATATAAGGAACATATCAGCACTGTATAGTACTTACAAGACACTTCAAATATCACCCTAACCCTACTAGCTTTAAATAATTTGGTAGATGCCACGGAATTCCAACTTCCATAAATCACACACTTAGGCTGTTGCGACATATAAATTGTTTTGCAATACTCACACTTCCACCCTTGTGCTTCTTATGGTTAGGGTTTAGGGCAGTTTACAATTACACCCAAACTACAATTTTTTAGAACAGCGCACAGCGCATAGGCATGGCCAGTTGATTTTCGGACAAGAAACATAGGCGACTGAGGACTGTATTCGTACGAGGCAAAACTTGCGAACTGACTTGCTATTTCACCATAAATATACCTAACAGACTGTCGGATCTCGCTTACCTTGCCGACTGGACCCGAAAGGGTTAAAGCTCCCTTTTATCTCCACCTGCAGTAACACGGTCGAAATTAAGGAGTTGACGGGGGCTCTTCAAGCCGGCTTCGAGAAGGATTCGTTTAGGTTCTCACCGCCCCGGTTTTAGAACGTCAGCCCGGTCTCGCTTCAAATAAACCCTTAATGAGTAACCTTTTCGAAATAAGGACATCATCTGAACACACTCTTTTTACAGTGATCGGTTGCGTTTGTTAAGACCTAAATAAATTCTGAAGGTTTTGTGAAAACCCCTCGGGCTCGTTTCTTTATCTAAATTAAGATGAAGTAACTTTAGAGGTTCAGGGAAAAGCAGTTACCGATGTTAAGAGAAAATTAATAACAAAACTTATATACCTTGCTGCTTCTACACCTTAGTCAAATTTGGTCTAAAAATAATAAAGGTAGTAGTAATAATCATGTTTGCGTGTATCTATTGTTACACAAATCCACATAAGAATTGTAATAATCATATTTAAATTTAATTTAATAAATAAATAAAAACTCTTATTTTTTAGAAAAAAATCTAAAATAAGAAGAAAGTCCTATCTGTGAAAGTTTATAAACTATCGAGTTAACGTCAAAAATAAATAAAACTCTCAATGTTACCTTTAAGTAACGATCTCAACTCTCAAAGGCTATGTTCCTTTTTCAAATAAGTCAAAATATTTTAATTTAATTTAAATTCTAGATAAAGTTCCTATTATTACTTTGTATAGTTATCTCCATAACTAACAGTAAATATGTATAAAATCTATACCTTTGGTAATTTTCTTAGATTTATTACAATTCAAAAGTATTATATTTACATTACATTTATATTACATCCATTAAAACGGATAAAAATGAATAAATGATAGAACCATTCTGAAATCAAAAACTATTTCCAATATTGGTTAATAAATGAGTGAAATGGATAAAAATGAATAATTGATCAAATTATTCTTAAATCAGAAACAATTTCCAATATCCCTCAAAACATCTTAGTATAGTTACATTGTGATAAAGCAAGGCGACGCTCTATGTTCAATAAAAGTAAAAGTGAAATAACCATCAAAATTAGGAAATTATATAAATTTCACTCATTGGAATCAAAACCATGTGCTCACGTTTTTTGGATAAATAACTCAAAATTCCAGATGTAAAGAGAGAGTAAAATCCTACAACTCCAAATGTTGAAGAAGAGTGAAGCTTTTGGGTGAAATAAATCGGGTAGCTAATCCGCTTAATCCACAAAAGTTGCATAAAACTTCTAATAGGAGAAGAGTTTTTTATTTTTTATTTAATGGCTTCCCTTTTCCCTCGGCTAAAGTTTTCTCTCCTATTCTGCCCAAGTCAGAATATTTTAGAAGTCTCCAATTCTTAACATAGGCTAGTCTATTTCTCTATTTCAAACTGATAAACAGCTGCAAATAGTGACTATATTTCCTATGTTAAATTACCTCAAAATTGGCTGAGGCCATCTCTATAGTGCGCTCAGTGAATGGTTGTAGAAAAAGCCTCTATAATCCTCAAAATGCCTTTTTTATAGCATATATCTGAAGGTCCACCCATATATGACATTGGAGAATCACCCCATACAAGGTATCGGAAGATTCATCCAAAAATGGTATTGCCTGCTTAAGGGTTACCTCCCTTCGTGGGAGTACGTAAGGGCAACATCACTTGTCGTCACCAATGCAGCTGTCAGCTGAACATACTGTTCGTGATGTTCTGTTCAGTTACAGAACGCTAACCCAGTGGATCACATCTCCTCAACAATTTACAATATTCCAGGAGGCCATGCGCCGCTTCTAACACCAAATAGCACACTGTATTAGTACTTAGAAAGAATCCAATGCAAAAGCTGCTGTTTTTTTTAGCCTAGTAAGCACTTAATAATTGCTGACTAAAGAATAGTGCTATAAGACTACATCAGGAGTGGCGAAATTTGGCCGTCGGTCTCGAGGCATCAAACTATTGGTGTTAACCATAAACTGAGCTTCAACCCACAGTCAACATTCCATCCTTTCCCATGACATGATATTGGCACACCCTTAATCACCACAACATTGTTACATCAATTTTTGCGACACATTTCTGATAACACCCTCGAACGTGATGATACTTGGTTTCATCAGTCCAAGCGACCGGTTCATATCATGTCATACATGTTACACGATAAGACATATTATGGTTACAACAAACCTCTGCTGCTTTGGTGTGTGCCACTATGTGACTGGCAATGTTGTGACCAGGATCAAATGAAGGGAGTCTCCGCTGGGTTCAAGCATGTACAATTAAACGGCAGTGATTTACGCAAAAAATTTCACCCAAGACACCTAAATGTGCTCTCTACATTTTGTCAGTAGAAATTGGCCAGCAACTGAAAATCCAGAACCAATCGATTGCATGTATGTTTATCGTCTGCATTCTAAGCGTTAGCCTTGGTAGCTGCCTGCTACAACATGCTAGCTACTATACATCATGGTGTAAATGCACCAAAAATACCTCTAGTTTACCTACGGAAGCCACTGCTGCTTAAATGTTAAAATTAATATAAAGTATCAGCGCTATAGAATCTATGCCTACAACAACATGCTAGTTGATCAGTGTCACTAAGATGTGAGCGGTCACTGTGTCACTACGTTACTTAAACAAAAGTAACTAGACAGAAGTAACAGCCCAAAGGTAGGCTTAAAATCTTCAAATGAAAATCGTGACTTTAATGTGTTTTGTTTTCGTGAAAATTAGTGACCAACACGATATTAGCAGTCATATAGACCGCACCGGAGTGGCAGCAACAATCATACAATAAATCTTACCTTTCTACGAAAACTGCTTTCTTTCCGCCCACTTTTTACGCCTCAGACGTTGTTCTCTTTCAAAATGATGTGTACGCGTGTCCTACTCTGTTAGTTTGTCTGACTCATGCATATTAATGAGGAAAATGTTTGAGATCAATGGCAATCAACCCAATTGCGCGTTCCCGTTGATGGGTGTGAGTGTGTAGGTTGTCTCAGTTCGCCGAAGCACTCTGAGACGCACTCGGAGAACTGAGACTCCCTACACACTCGTACACATGAACGGGAACACGCAATTGAGGGGCACAAGGGTGGAAGTACGACTATTGGGAGACAGTCTACCATGTTGCAACAGTAACTGAAAACAGCGTAAATGTGTGACTTACGGAAGTCGGAAGTCTCGCCTCCTCCGTGGCCTATACCCCATAGGAAAATGCTTATTATGTGAAATTAAACTTGTGCTAAAATGGGGCCTAAGTGGGAATCAAACTAAGACCTTTCACATAACAGTCATTTGTTTTAACGAATGCACTATTGTGGATATTGAAGGGTCTGTGACATTGTACGTAATTATATTGAGTAATCGAGTGTAATAAATGCTGAATTAACATTTGAATGCATGTGGAATGCTTTATTATTATTATTATCATGTTAAATGACATTCAAAAAAAGGGATATTTAAGCTGCTAAATGCAGATAATTGAATTTTGAATTGCTGCCACCTGTGGCCAAAAAAAATGAAACTGCACACTCCCTTCTTCAAATACACAATGCGCACATGACTTCACATTCGCAGAGTGCGGTAAATTCAAACCCATATCCTAACTATTGGTGAAAACTATTGGTGAAAGGCTTGCAGGAGTTCCCATTGTGAACAGCTAAGGTGTTAATCTACTAATTAAAAACTTTTCAGTCATAAAATGGTCAAATAAAAATGGCTATTGTTAAGATATTTTGGGTTAAATTGTTACATATGTGTCGGGCCATTTATACATGTGACAAATTGCAGGGTCCACGCCGCTGTCGCTTCAATGCACCATAGACACTCAGGTGGATAGCAGATGTTTCTTTTAATGTAGCAACACTGCAACACAGTGTGACAAAGAGGCGGTGGTGATTATAGAGAAGGGGTATCGAAAACCGGTTCTTGTTGAGAACCGTCTCCCAGTGTTTCAATTCCTTGGCATCATTTGCTGTTTTTGCCAACGATTCCCTTATCGGTTCTGTGTGGGACGATGGCGTCACCACGCGCGCGAGTCGCGCAACTTTTCCGTGCGCGCCGGCAGCAAACATGGCGCCATGCTCGAAAGTTTGTTGACATCTTCCAAGAAAAGCTAACTACAGGCCAACTTGCAATGTTTGCAAAGACAAGGAGGAGGAGTGTAAATAATGTAGTCTTTTTTTCTTTTCTTTTTTTCTGGGGACCCCATGGCACCCCACTGAATCCTCGAATGTGGACCTTAAAACTTCACTGTTGGGTTTGTAAGTCCATGTTACTTTTAAACATGTCTCTTGTTTACAGATACAACTAAGACATAAAAAAGTGGATGCTAATCTTTTATTTATTTATTCATCTTTTTTCCCAAAAAAGATTCGATAAGAGAATTGATTGAAGAATCAAATCGTTAAGCAGAATCAAAAACGGAATCGGAATCGTAAAAATCTTATCAATTCCCATCCCGAGTGGTGAATCAACCAGTCTCAGACAAATATGGAATCATGCTAAGAATCCTCGTAGCTCTGCTCTACATTGAAAAAATATATCTATTCTCAAAAGAAAAAAATATATTAAAAAGTCCATATTCTTGACAAAGTGATCATATGATGTCTTAGTTTTAACATTTTTTCTTAATAAAACAGTTTTCACATTTAATCACAATACAACAGAAAAAGGACACATTCACTCCTGTTTACAGAGCGTCCCTGACCGCATCACATGCAGCGTGAAGTGTCTGCATAATACAAAAATGAATGGCGGCCGCGCTGAACTGTGAGCTCGGGCCAAAAATACAGTCAAGAAAAACACCATGACAAATAAAACATAGCAATAAGAGAAACATTTACCTGCAACATAGTGTGTCAAAGAGGCAGTGGTGAATCACCCAGTCTCAGACAAATATGGAATCTATGCAGCAAACGACCGAATGTTACTTCATCATAAAAACAGTTTCAGTCGACAAATTCTACTTTAACGTCAACAGAGAGAGCTATGTGGGCTCATAACAATCAAAGAGAACTAGGTGAGCAGACCACACAGTATCATGAGAAACACAAATTGAAATAATACAGTATAATCATTCATTTATCCGGACTACCACGAGATGTGACTTACCGTTACAGTTGGGTCAGTAGACCACAGTGCAGTAGGCAAGGATTGCAACATGTAACCAGCAAGCTCGCTGTCAGATGTTTCTCTTTCATGATGTCGGTCCAAAAATTGATGTTCTAAAACAGACATAGATACAAATAAATCAGATTTAATCCAATAGGCATCAAGAGATTTGGAATACAGCAAGTCTGTATGTAAAGATGGTTGCCAATCAGTTGCTTTTGTGCAGGCCAGGACAAATGGACCCAAATCTTTCGCCGTGTGCTTGGATGACACCATCAGTGAAACATGAGGATGGCACGGAGGCATAGATGGATCAGGTGGATTTGCCATCATATAACATTGTGATTGTTCTTCAGTCAGAGCAACTGAATAAACCACACCGGGTTTGCCTGCAAACAGATCACCCACACGCAACTCCCAGGCGTTGTCATCAATTGGTTGGAACGCTTCACTGTACATCTCATCACCACATCTGTCATAGAAAAGAGTGCAATGCATACAGTATGATACCATATCATATGACCTGAGATTATGAACCCAAGACGACCAAAGTGTCCAAAAAGTTTCAGCATCCCTCCAGCCGGAGGAATCAGTGTCAATCTTTGCCCAGTAGATGTCAGCACGGCGTGTTGAGGCACCACTGGAAATTGGGTGGAGACGTTGGAGGCGGAGTCACCAGTGCAGTAATGAGTATGTCCATCTGGATCAATGGAGCAGTCCTTATGAGAAGATCTCTTCCCAAAAGATTCACTGGACAGTTCAGTGCGTACACAAAGGATTGAAGCAAAGTTTGTGTGAAACACTGGGTGTGTACAGGAGTTGTCATATGCAGGATAGTTTCTTCTCCCTTGAATCCAACCAATGAAATTTCTTCGGCGGTGAGGGAACTTTCAGGTGGAAATATCATAATGGTGGAGTGACGAGCTCCAGTGTCGACCATAAATGGTAAAGAAGTTCCTCCTACCATCAGTTCAATCATAGGTTCCTGCAGACCTTGGCATGTGAATTCAGGGCCCCATCATTGCGGAAACTGTCCACCAGGTGGCGGCAGGAACTGCTGGTTTGGCACAGGCGGATACTTCTGCTGGGGTGGAGCCAGGTACTGTGGGGCGTTCTGTGACTTACGTCCCCTCTGCTGGTTGTAGCCGCGCCCTCCTTGTTGACGCCTGCCTCCTCTGCCTCTCCAGCCTTGTGGGCGTTGATGACAGTGTCCAGCGTGGCCACAGTTGTAGCACTGGTTTCAGGCCATGAATGGACCTGACTGATACATAATACACTCAGACATAACAGTAGGTGATGAGTCAACAGTAGAAGCCGGAGGAGCAATATTCTCCTCGCTTTTCTTCAAAGTTTGGAATTGCATAATTGCTAATTGCTAATTGTAATTCAGTATTCGTATGTTTTTCTGTTTGACTCTATATCTTTAGCATACCTCCTCAGATGGTGTTTCAGATGAGACAGCCATCTGGTGTGGTCTGCACCAGGAAGATCAGGATTCACCTCCATGGCCTGCACAACAGACTTAGGGACACCTTTCAGCACCGCTGCTCTAAAAACTTGTGAATATAGTGCAGAGTCAGTCGGCAAGTGTCCAGTTTTCAAATAATATTCTACAAGGGCACGGTCAATGAATGCCGCAGCCTCCTCATCAGCTTTTGGAGCGAACATCAAGTCTGAAATGACCATCTCAGGAATAGGAAACAGTGAGCCAAGACATTGTCAGGTAATTATCACGTGAGGGAGCCTCACCATCCATTAAAGAGGACATCCCTGAATTACTCATCAACACTTCTAGTTGAGAAAGAGGGCACGCCTGCGTCAAGAGCGCGCGCACATCCCCCGCGGTTAAAATCTGCCCTGTGGCCGCTCTCTGCACAGATCTCAACCAATTTTCACCCCCCACCTGCATTGGGGGAAGTTTCTGCAACAACACACTCAAGTCAGAGGGCAAGTAAGGTTTATAAACAATGGCAGAATTTCCTGTAGCGGGGTCAACTTTTGCCAGCATTGGGGCTTGAAAAATTGTCTGAGAACGCGTCACTGGTTTTTGGGGAGTACTGTCTGAATGACGTCCAGTCATGCTAATGTCTTGAGTGTGGTCAAATGCAGAATCAGGGCGTGTCCCTGAAGCTGTCCAAACTGCACATTTTAGGTCGGCCAGCTGATTTTGAATATCTGCAATGCGATAGCTGTTCGCCAATGCACTAGAAGTTTCTTTAGTCATTTCCCGCTCTCGTTGCCTAAACAATTCATCTTGTTCAGCCTTCAATATACGGTTTTGTTCTGTTAGTTCATTGTCTGCAGCTCTTTCAAAGCGTGCAAGAATTCTACGCCATTTGCTGCAAATTAGCTGGGGCACTTCAGAGTGTCTAGTCAGTTCCAACCCGAAAGCTCTGGCTTGGTTCAGTTTCTCCTGCAGCCCATCATTCATATGCAACACTTTATCCAATTTTTCCTCCACTTGTCTCACAGAGGCGGTTACGCCAGCTGCCAAGCCGTCAGCCGCGGCTTGCACCACAGATTCTCGCAGCCGAGGGCTACTGTCAGAACTTTCACCATTCCAGTCAACATTGAGACTTCCCCCATTCACAGTTAATAGGGGAGCTTGCATATTTTGCAGCATCTGAAGAGCATTTCCATATGGGGACTCAGTAAACTGCTTAATGGGCTCAAACACATTTTCCGTGGGCGGCTCAACATACGGTGGCGGCGCAGTTGGCAACATAAACACATTCCTCCTTCTCATTCCTTGCTTCTCTCATATTCTTCCTAGACTTTTTCAATGCACTACCCATAGCCATCATTCTAGCATTAGCCATAATTTTATCCACTTCTACAGTTTACTCTGACTTTTCTCCCTCTTGGAGACAACCCATATGTCCTTTCTACTTCTTTGTTCAACAACTGTCTTTTCTTCACACATGCTTGTTCCACCTCTTTCATCAATGACACCAAACATACAGCGGTTGATAATGAAGGAAACCATACCCCCTCACAAGTTCTCATCCAATTATTCAACAATTCTTTCATTCCATCTCTATCTTCTGCAGGCATAATTCCCACACATACTTCACACGCATTTTTTACCTGTGCACTCAACAACAAGTTCTGACCATGGTTTGGAAGAACACGTAGATCAAACTATTCAGTATTGCGGTCAAATTCTCCCTCCATTTCTATATTATTTACTTACTTCCTTATTTATTATTATATTTTATTATTATTAATTTTTATTAATTCAGTGACGTCTTATTTGTGGTACCACAGTTTAATAAGCCTCCTATTTATTCAATACCCCCCCCCCCCAAAAAAAAGAAGAAGAACAAACAAACATGTAATTTCTCAGCAGTGGTCGAATTTTTAACTTCTCATTTCAAAAGTACTTGACTTGGACCAAACAAAAGCACTCAAACCTTAATTTATCAACAAAAGTGGTTGACTAGGACCAAACAAAAGCACTCAAACCTTAATTTATCAACAAAAATGCTTGACTAGGACCAAACAAAAGCACTCTAACCTTAATTTATCAACAAAAGTGCTTGACTAGGACCAAACAAAAGCACTCGAACCTTAATTTATCAAAACCACTTGACTCGAACTTCTTATTCTCTTATTTCTCTTCACTCAGTTGCGCACAATTCATTCCGTAACGTTACTTCCGTATACAAGGACTCTAGGATTCTAAAATAGAACGAAACCACCTTGTATAGTTAATGTCTTAGTAAAATCCAAAACCAAGGACTTCGTGTCTCTAGGATTCCGTAATGGAACGAAACAAACTTGTATTTTATATTTTACTAATACCTGTTCACTCAGATCTCATATACGATTTAGTCACAATTTAGAAGACGTGAAAACAGGTCTCAGAGTTTACAACAGGCAGAAATTCAACTACGAGGATAAGTGTCCTCTTACCTTACAATTACTTTGGCGCCAGAAGTTCTGTCTGTTGATCAACACTTCAACCTTTTTTCGTCAGGGTCACCATTTGTTGGAAAACAATCCTTTTGTTTTCCGCGTGTTCCCTTTGTTCCGGGTAATGAGAATGTTGATTTTCTGAATACAGACTGGAGATCGGTGAGCAGGTCCTTCGAAGGATTTATTATTACAGAATATTCTGGACACAAACAAGTTTACAGACAAAACGCTGCAGAAGTTCTTGCAAGTGTGTCGATTCCTCACAATTGCATTTGTCTTATACTTTCAGAAAAGTGGTCCCCCCAAACCCCTGAGGAAATTAAAGCAGTTATGACTAAATCTAAACAGTTATAATTAAATCTGGGCAGAAGACTGTCAACAGTATATGTCCAGTTTTTTAAATTAAACTCTACTTTCTTCGTTTAACTAACTCCCTCTGGAAGGGTACACGGGACAGGCTCGGCGGATTCAACTCAACTGTTGTTTATTGCTCACACGCACACATCAACACACTCACACACTACCTCACAGACTTGTTCACATTTTGTGTAGTAAGTAACAGTAGTTGCAGTATTTGAGGCATCCGGTACTGACAACAAGGAACGGCTTGATGGCCCACCCCGTACACACAGGTGCAAACCATTCATTCATGATTAACCTTACTCCCTACAAAAATAATAATACATCATAAGCATTAGGTAACTGGCTTGACTAAAATACATGTACAGTACACAAATAAGATTTAAATACATGTGTAAACACAAAATGCGCACTACAAGAATTTATGTCTTACTGTAATTAAACTGTAATTAAATTAATTTAGAAAATAAACAAAAGTTTTACACCTCTCACTTGGTCTATTGATTCTATAATCCAAGAAGGCCACCATACCCATGCAAATATTTTCTCGAACATAAATAGGATGTGCATACATATAAGCGTAAAGGAGTGTTGAGGTCAATAAAGAAAGTCAATCGTCATTGTTAGCATTGTGAAGTCCCTTCACCGAAGCATACCATCAAAATGGTGATGGTGGGGAGTCTTTATCCCGTACCGAAACACACCACCATCCCTTGAGGGGGATGGTGGAGGGGAGTCTTTGTCGTACACGGAGTACTGTGCACTACATCATGTCATGTGGTGGGAATTATCCTTTTTACCAGAACACATCACGTGGCAGGGATCCATTGTTCTGCAACACAACATGTGGTGAGGACCCTTTTTACCGCAACACACCATGTGGTGGGGATCCTTTGTACCACAATGCACCACGTGGTGGGAATCCTTTTCACCACAACACACCACGTGGTGGGGAGTCTTCTTGTTTCTGTAAAAGAACCAACAGTCTTCTGACATCCCTATGCAGGATGGTTGAGGGGCAGGGTTCTCAAACCTGGTTTCTCTTTACCTGTTCATCAGACGAATGAAAACATTGACATGTTTTAACTCTTACATCATGTACTACTCCATGTGTGTCAGGACATACTTTCACAACTCGGCCAAGTTTAAACATGCAGAAGCATGCCATTTTTGGCGGATGAATGGGCCAGGTCCAGCAAGCTGACTCCATCGCTTCCAGAATTTGTCAACCTCGATCTGAACTGCCCTCAGACACACAACAGGATAGGAGGGGTATTTAAACCCTCGGTCTTGCCCGGCCAAGCAGAAGCGTGTTTAGCGTGATGTCTTCTACAGCTTTGTCCTGTACTTGTGTTCTGGCACAGATTGGCCTCTCGTTAGATAAATTGGCAGTCAAATAGAGGAGCGTCTGGAATTCCAGAGTTGTGAGATTGCCTCCCTCACCAACACTGCTCACTGCTCTTTTGAGTACACGGAAAGATACTTCGGCTGCCCCATTTTAAAAGGGAGAGTCCACCGGGTGAATCTCCCATGACCAGTCAGTGCCCGCAACTGCCGCCTTCTTTAGAATCAAGTCCCTGTCAATGTTCTTCAAGAAAGTTCTTGTAACATCAGACTAGCACCCACAAAGTGTGTCCCCTGATCATACCAGAGCTTCCTTGGGACCCCTGGGGGCTGTAAACCGAAGGTAGGCTTTCATGAACCCTTCTGTCGATAAGTCCTCCACAACATCATGTACAGCTCTTGAAGCCATACAGCTCTACACTACACTCCAGACCTTCATCCTAGTTCTGTGTTTCACAGTGTCTTTGACAATGTAAGGCCCAAACAGATCTAGAGCTGCAAATTTGTAAGGTGCAGCAGGTTCAATTCTCTCGACTGGAAGTACGCTCATTATCTGCATACACATTCTCGCTTTGTTCGTACGACAGTCCATACAGAAATGTATGACATTTCTAGCAATCCTTGATCCCTGTACCACCCACGCTATAGATCTACCCTGAAGAATTGTGCCTTCAATCCCCTCGTGATTGGTTTCATGAGCTTCCCGTGGTGATTGGGTTCATGAGCTTCCCGTGTGAGAAGGGTGCTGACCCACGCGTAATATGAAATGAGGGGCACTCCATTTCTTTCCTGCTAAATAGTCTGTACTCTGCCATAGCACAGCAAGAGACCCAAAGCCTCATCCCTGCTGACAACGAGCCAGTTTATTGTTACAGGAAATTTACTCCATTCTGGGCAGCCAGGCACAGATCTTGAAGTGCAACCTCAAGCTCTTGTACTATTGGTGCCGCCTCAGGCATTGTGGATCATTATGGGAGGTGAGGAGGTCATCTACGTAGCAATCTTCTTCGACGACGCATCTCTCTTCCACCATACTTGAGAAGCTAGGGCACGGCTACTTGCTCAATGCCTGCAACCTTGTCTCCCATGTTCACCCTTATGACAGCATAGTCCTTAATCTCAATCCTTGGCGAGTCTCTCCACAGGAACCTGTGGACATGGACCTCTTGCTCCTCAAACCATATGGAATTATACATTTTATTTTTTTGAGCAGTACAATCTCGATGTTTATTTACTGTATCAATCCCTTAATATTTTTTTTTTTATGCAGAACCTACAGCGATGCAAAACAACAGGAAAAAAAAGCTTACTTAAAATACAAATCGAGAAGGTAACATTTTTCTTACAATCACAATTAAGTTTGAAAATCTATACATGGTCAGTGGTGTATGCACACTATTTGAAGTCATTGAGCATGTTATGAATATTACTGTTTTTAATTACTTTCTGCCATGTGTTTAATGTAAAACATATCCATGGGTTTTTTTAACTCTAAATTCTGCAATGGCAACCAGGAGAGGGAATTTAACATTCAGATTAAGCTCTATTTTTTACATATGGCTTTATAATTTGGATTAGACCAATATCGTAGGGGGACTAACTGCTGTTAAGAAATATTTCCTTAAACACGGTAGTGCCATCCCCCCATTTTGCTTCCTTAGTTGTAGAACACTATATTTAACGCGCAGCCTTTTCCCTTCCCATATAAATCGAGAAATCAGTTCCTTCTTTTAAATAGTTATCATCTGAAGATGTACAGTAAACGGGGAAAAATATAAATTTACTAATATTTGTGTTTACTCTTGAGCTTAATTTGAAGAATGGAATAAGATTCCCTCTGTGAATGTATTTTTTTTATGATTAAGCATAATGGTTCAAAGTTGGCACTTGATAATTTAGTTAGGTCGTTTGTTAATACTATCCCAAAGTATTTTAAGGACTTCGCTTCCCACTTTAGTGCATACCTTGTTCTCAGCCACTCAGGCATAATTTGTGTTTTCGATATGTTGAGTTTTTATCCCGAAAGCCTCCCATAGTCTAAAAGGTCATCAGACCAGTGAATGATTTTTCAGGCTCTTCCAAGTAAAAAAAAGTATGTCATCAGCGAACAGCGCCACCCTCTGTTCCAAACTTGCAATTGTAATACCTTTGATATGGTTACTTTGCCTTATCAGTTGGCCTAAGGGCTCACTAAATAAAACAAACAAAAGGGGAGACAGAGCACAGGAGACTAACTTGGAGGTTGTGTTTTCGTATCCCACCTCTGACTGTACATTGCAAATAAATCCATGGCCATTATGCTAAGTGATATACATGTATACCAACTATATCAGGACATGCATAATAATTTCACTGAAATTATTAAAATCGATGTGTCCCATTCAGCTTTAGATGACAATTTTCAATACGTCATAATCCCTGATTTTCAAAAAGTCAAGTTAGCTCACAGGTACAGCAGCTTTCTGTTCACAATGGGAACATGTCATTATGCATTGTGTATTTGAAGAAGGGAGTGCTCAGTTTGATTTTTTTTGTTGTTGCCACATGTGGCAGTAGCAATTCAAAATTAAATGTTCTGCATTCAGCAGCCTAAACATCCATTTTCAATGTAATTTAACAATATTGTTATAATAAAGCATTCCACATGCATTAAAATGTTAGCTTTTCCAGAAATTGCATAATGTCTAGTGTTAGATATATTGTAAAATATTTTTTCACTTACAATTTGTGATTGTTAGTTGTCTTGTGACCACAAAATTGTAACACGTTACGGGAGTCAGTAGCTTTAAATAATAATATTAATCATAATAATATATAAAAATATATTGAGTAACTAGTTATGTTACGCCGTTACTACCAAAATGTAATATATTACTGTAAAGGGTTTATGAATGGCTGTAGTTTCAATATGTTGTGCATCTTGGGTAAAATATATTTGACATTTTTCTGATCACGCATGTCCTGAGCGGAGAATGCACAAATTCAACTGTAAAAATATTGATGAATCACAGAATTGTATCAAACGGTTGTATGCTCGATTTAAGCACAGATTTCTGATCAACTGTTGAAAGGGGACTGAATCTCTTCTTTCATCAATTACCACTGCAAACATCAAAGTGTATGTAGCAATGGAAACAAATATTTGTTGGTTTGTATTTTTGTTAAATTTTTTGGGGTGTTTTCTGTAAGTGCTTTGTGACAGCCGTGGCTGTTTGAAAGCACTATATAGATAAAGATGACTTGACAAATTTATGCTCATACACTGTTAGTGAAAGAGGCCCACATTATATTTCTATAATTATTTTGTCATACAGTATTAACCCCTTGTTCTGAGCATGTTTTTAAGAAAAGTTATGTGCATATAAAATCAAAACATCATGGAAAAACACATATCTTATGTTGAACTGGAATTTCAGCATGGATTTCTGGCTTTCAAGTTTATCCTGGCATTCCTGGTTCCTGATGTCCCCAAACACATACAGATCAAGCTGGCTCGTCTGGAATTTGAATCAATGGAGGCTCTCAAAAAAAAGGTAAAACTACAACTCTTTTCTCCCTTTCAGTCAGGATTATATGGTGCTAAATTCAGGCCATACATTTTTTTCCAAGTTATTTTAGTTTTTTTTTTTTTTTCATGGTTAATTTGGAAATGTTTGTGGGGGCTAATGGTAAGTTTCTGCAATGCAAAAATAGACGGGAGTCTCAAGTTTTCTTTTACTCCAACTTGCACAAAAGAAAAAATACAACTGCGTCATTAGTCGGGTTTCCATCCATTTTTATTAGAATTTTCAAGAAATGCGAAAATAAAACTGAATGGAAACGCTAGAAATTCGAAAAAAGGCCCAAAATTTGCAAAAAAAAAGTTGTTACGGTTAGAGGGGGTGGATTTTGAAGCGTACTGAAAAAAGGAAAATGCGAATTTTGACTATGGAAACAGGTTTGGCGAATAAACACTGCCAAGACCCAGATACACGTTGCAAGTTTTGACCAGATATTACATCACACTTACATTTGTAGTCAAAAAGCAATAGTGGGCGATAGCGTAAGGTCTGTTTGGGGGGGGTTGGGGGCGAAAACAGGAATATTTTTGGAATTAATTAAATAAGCGAATATTAATGCAATTTTAGATGGGAAAACAGCAAAAAAAACACTACGGTTTATCGATAATTACAAAAGCAAACTCATACGACATCGCATGGCACAGTCGCTTCCTGTTTTTCTTCTTCTTTTAAATTACTGGTCAACTTTTACTCGCTTACATAACGGTGGCGTTTGTGAAGCATCGCCAATGTTTACTTGCTTTGTCAATTGCAGTGTGTGTTTGCTCAATGCATTGAGAGTTTTCTGATTGTGTTCGGTTGCTTTACTTATCTTTTCTTTAGTGGTAGTCGTACTTGTGGAGTCCTAAAGTCACGTAAGTCCTCCATATTGTCCGTGATGGAACAGTTATTTTCACGGCGAGCATTTTCCGGCACACATTACGATGTTATTTTGGTCTTGTCAACCCCAAAAGATTTCCAGGCTATGGACGTGGACTTAAGTCTTGCTAAGTTTATTAGTTACAAAAAACGAGACTTCAATTCAATGTTTTCACTTGGAAACACTTCTCTCGTCTTACTCACGACTGGTGCCACCGAGTGACGTGACTGAATCCTGCCTGCTGATTTGCAGAATGAAGACGTATCACTTCCTCTTCCATCTATGCACGCTGATTCGCCAAATGAGAACTTTCATCACTTCCTCCTACTTTGCATCCAATCAATTGAGCCCCCCCACCACCCATTTAGAGATAGTATTAAAACTCGATAATTTCAAATTGGACATCGTGATAGCCAAGTTGACGATATCGATGATGATAATTATCGCCCACCCCTATTTTTCATGCAATGCATTTTCTTTATTTTCATGACTATTTACATTGTTGATTCTCACAGAAGGCATCAAAACTAAAAATGAACAAATGTGGAGTTATGTACTTAAAATTTTTTGAAATGACTGAAAACCTGTTTTAGATTCTAGTTTCTTCAAAATTGCCACTCTTTGCTCTGATTACTGCTTTGCACACTCTTGGCATTCTCACCTCTGGGAACTCCTTCAATACTGTTGGAAAACCACTTCAGGTGCTCTTGAAGCTCATCTAGGGAATGCCAAGAGCAAAAAAATCATCAGAGCAAAGAGTGACTCTTTTGAAGAAAATAAAATATAAAATATATATATGTTTTCAATTGTTTAACCTTTTTTAAGTACATAACTCCACGTGTTAAGTCAAGTTTATTTATATAGCCCTTAATCACACAAGAGTCTCAAAGGGCTTCACATGCCCACAGTTGACAAATATTAACAATTTAGGGGTGTAAATTGCCTATTACCTTGCGTTTCGATCTGTATCACGATTCGATTTTGATACCGATTAATCCCAATACGAAGTCAATTATTGCGATTTTTTTAAAAAAAATTATACCTCAAATTTAGAAAATATTAATCGGTTAACTTGGTCATGTACACTGTAAAATTTGTATGAAAATGTACTTCAGGCTTATAACTGTGAGCCACTGTATTTAACAGGTTGCAATCTGTTTCATGTTCAAATTTGCTTAATGCTTTAAGTGTGAACCCTAACTCTAATTAAAACATTTTGTTGAATATTTCTATAAAAAATGTATCTTTAAAAATCGATTAGGCTGCATATTGAATCGATACGAGAATTGTTCGCTGTAATATCGCGATGTATTGCCAAATAAATTTGTTAACACCCCTATTAACGACATCCCCTGATCGATACTAAACAATATTAACTAGAATAGTGCGAAACTCCATTTAAGAAGTTGAAGCACTACAAGAAGACGTCGTCAGAGAAGTGGGTCCTCATCCAAAGTCACCCTGGTAGGTCGTGGCAGCTATCTCTCAGCAACTCCAAGATAATGGTCCGCCCCAGATCTCATCCCGGTCAACCAGCGCAGAATCCGTAAAGCAGCATCCAAATCGGTCATTGGCACCTAACTCCCTCTCCAAGCCGTGGAAAAGGGAGTAAAAGAAAGCCCTGGACCAGGCTGAGTGGACGTGGGGCAAGAGTGGACCGCGGTGGCGACGGCCCCGTGGGGCGGATGGTCGGTCGGTACTGTCGGTCGTCCCACAGCTCTGGGCCGGCTGGGCTCCCGCGAGTCGGCAAATTAGAGAGACCTCAAGAGACCAAAAGAAAAGACTGAGGAAAGGAAGGAAGGATAGATGAAGCAGAGTTAGATCCACAGACATCAGCCTCCACCGATTCAACGACCAGAGGAAGAAGCAGATTGTGTTTGAATTTCGATAGATGCTCGTGTGGTGGATCTGGCATGCATGAAAACCTCCACCAAAGAGGGGAGCCGTCGACCCCGGCCAGGACAGAGCAAGCACAACCCCCCAGGGCCCCCCAGGCCACGGCAGCGCCAAGGCACAACCCTCGGGCCTCGCAGGGGCCACCGGCCGGAGAGCAAACCATTAAGGCCATAAGGCCATTAATCACTTCAGCAAAGGCTGTCTCAGTATAGTGAAACAGCCCTGAATCCTGACTGAAAAGGTTCATACCAATTGTTAGCAGCCATGTAATTATTCAGCTGTTGCGCGACAACTTTTTCAAGTAGTTTTGCAATAAACGGTGAACTTGATACCGGTCTATAATTACAGAGAATTTCTGGGTCGAGGTTAGGTCGTTTAAGTAGAGGTTGAATAACAGTGGTTTTAAAAGCAACTGGAACAGTGCCAGTAGAAAGTGATAATTTTGTAATATTTAAAACTCATCACAGTCGATATCCAAAACTGATTCTTCCAGCTCAATACAAGGGAGTGTACACATTGTACACTGTAATGCACCACTAAATTAAAAACAAAATTATGATTTCAATCATTTCATGAAAAGTTAGAGATGTAAGGAATTACAATTTGAAAACATACCGCAATGAGATAGGTAGCATGGCATAGTCAGAATCAGATGGATCAGAAGCCAGTTCTCCGTCAAACTCCATTCTGGAAATAAAACAGGAAAGCAGCACATGTAAATATTTACTGATCTATAAGTATGGAATTATAGAGAGACAAATTGGTGACTTACACAGTGTTCTCCGGACTGCGTTTTGCTCAACAAAAATGGCATCCTGTAGTTCCACTGATTTCATGCTACAAAGAAAATAAAGCACAAACAAACAAATGTTATACAAAAATTATAAAAGAAGACAATTGTTTGCCTTTCTTGTAGCAACTGTAGTGCTTCTTCTTCATTCAAAGGTTTTACTCCAGTAAGTGGAAGTCACCACTGTAGTGATTATTTGGGTTGCCGTACTGGCGAACGAGAAATTTAGACCGTTCTGAGGGGAGTTGTAATTTCCTCAGCAACCTCTGGGGGCACCACATTGACTTTGTCCCTCCTCTTCTGTGCACTTGAAGCAGACTTGGTTGACTGAGACCAAGCTGTTGGGATAATATTTGATAATTTTTTAAAATCAGAATTGACAAGCCAGATGTTTCATTTATCATTCTGAACACATTTCAAACATTACCACGATCATAAGGATATTGAATCCGCTAAGCTTACTAATTAGCTAAACTTCGATGGCTGCAGAAGTTACACACATCATTCATTTGAGATTGGTTGGACAGGTTGTATACAAAGACAAACAACAGGAGTCACTTGATATCAGTTAAGTACATAAAGTCCGTTTATGTCCGGAATTATGTAGACTTCAAATTAATTAGGAGCGGCAAGATTCTTGAGGATAATACCGATAGTGACCGCTGGAGGGCCCTGTTGTACCGTATAACTTCCAAGGGGCGTTGTTTCAAAAAACACATGGCTGATTCCTGTGGAAAAGCCAGACCATAAAAGATGGTCTGGAGACTGATAAGCAGTCTTATTGCTAGTTTGCTTCCTAAACAGGCTTTTAGGTCTCGTTGGCGCTGAGTTATGTGTTTCCTGTGGGTTGTAAAAACTAAATCCAGTCCCTGCTGGAGGGAAATTCAAAGAGTTTTTACTTTTTGAACTCTCTCTGGTTGGTTTGAGAAAACACAGGGTTGAGGCTTGTACACACATTCCCCAGGGGGAAGTGTTTAAAAAGGTAAAAAAAATAAAATAAAAATAAAAATATATATATATATTGAGGGTGACGGGCAATATTTGTTACACCTCTTTAAATAAAAGATTGTCACGTAATAAGTAAGACATAATTTGCCTTCACAAATTAAACTAAACTAAAAACTAACTAACTAACTAACTAACTAAAAAGTCAAATAGAATTTCAAAATTTGAACTTACCTATCCGATTCCCCAGCACTCACTGAACTGGGGAAATGTGTACCTTTACTGATGACGTAGATGGCTTATGTGGTGTTAAAGTTGAGTATATGGGCCATGTCCTTTCAGGCTTTCCATAGCTACAAAGACGCACAGTTACAATGCAGGTTACATGTATGCAAACGTTGTAACAGTGTCGAAGTACATTTTTGTATGCTATTTGATTAGCACCTTATTTTTACACTGTTTACCTTGTAATAACTGTTAGACGTTTTCAACAAATTGTATTCGATTATGCAATGTTGTAAACTATTCATGACAGTTTTTACATTGGAGCAAGTTATGCTTTGCTGTGCTACGTTGCATGGAAAACATCGAGAAAGATTTGAGCAGTGGCTTTTGTTTCACCAGGTGAAAAATTACTAAATCACAACAGAAGCTTGCACATTCAAATAAGCCCTAATACACGAAAGGCTTATTCAAAATACACAATACAGCTCCGCTACGTTTATTCCCCCACAAAATAATTCTACAAAGATTAGCAATGCACTAAATCGATGGTCGCTCACGGAGCTACCATAACAAACAACTGGCTATAAATTGTTAGCAATACTGCCTTTAGCATACTGCATGTCTAGTTGTTTTACTTATTATTTTCTGGGAGATTTTTAAATAGTGCTTACCTTTCAAGCCAATTGTGGGTAATTTTTCATACCTAGAGCAGTTTTAAGCGTTCTCCATTGCAGGTCTTGTTTATTGCCGACGTCTATCAGTCTCCACTTTGTCTTTTTGTCGCACTTGAATACACTTTTCTTTTTTCTTTTTCCCTGGATTCTGAGTTGGAGTTTGGGCTGTGCTCGAAGTTGGTTTCTTCTTGTTTGTGGTAGTAGTTTGCATCCTAACTGTAAAAAGTTAAAGGTGCTTATGCACGCAGTGTCGTACGCTAGCTAACACCAAAGGCTAACGCTATGTTGTTTTATTTTTCTTGTTTTATTGTTTGTTTTGTTTTTGGTGCACTAACACACATATGTGGTCTCCCAGGCGGGGAAGCGAACTCACGCCAACCTGTACCAAAGGCAAGCGACGGTAACCACTCCGCCACCCGGAGACCCTAGGCCAGGGGTGGGCACACTCGGTCCTCGAGGGCCGTAGTCCTGCAGGTTTTGGATGTTTCCCTTCTCCAACACAGCTGATACATGATCAGCTCATTAGCAAGCTCTGCATAAGCCTGATAACGATCCTGTTGATTGGAATCAGCTGCGTTGGAGCAGGGAAACATCCAATACCTGCAGGACACCGGCCCTCGAGGACCGAGTTTGCCCACTACTGCCCTAGGCTAACGCTATGTTCAGGACTCCGCGGGGACACGCATGACGTCACCCTCTGCCACTCCACCCCTCCTCAAAGAAACTGTATTGTGCTGGTCCCCACACTCTACTATAGGGGAAGGTAAAAGCTGATAGGTGCAGTCAGAGTAAAAACAGTCAGGGTCTTCGTACTCATCTGGGCATTGGTGGAGCATGCATGATGTAGAAAAAGCTTTAATATTACTTTTTTAACGGCACATTGCACCTTTAAAGTTGTGTTCCTAAATTACCTAAATGTCTAACGGCCAAATTAGACATTTTGAGTTATTTATTTATGTATTTTTGATGGGTAAAAGTGTTTTACAAAATAAATGAAGACAGCTCACAACTGCATACATGGTACAATCATGGCAAAATACAATTTTGACTTGAACTGCTGTTTGTTCTGTGTTTCAGAAAATGTTTGACATCCCGGTGTTAAGAAGAGTTGGCTGTGAAGAAGAGGGAGAAATAAATGCATAATGATGACCTAAACTGATACATCTGGAAAAACTGTTCAGATCTCTATGTATGACCTGTGTGCAATTATACTATGATGCTGTATAAAAGAAATTAATTTAATAAAGGTTGGAAATATTCATAATGGGGGGGGGGGGTGGGGGGCACTAAATTGTATTACACATAAGACTCAAAACTGATTTTTATTGTGTTGTATTATTGATACAAATTTCATTTTATTAGGTTTCTTAATTTAACTATAGTCTGAGCTTTGTCTGTTTTAAACGGTGAACAAAAGACCAGCTAGATGTGTGGCAGACCAACATGTCATTTTAAATTTATTGTTTTGGTTTGGCCCATCTTTTGAGGCAGAAATCACTGAAAACAATATGTTGGCCAAAGAGTCTTACAGTTCTGTGCAACAATACAGCTAGCAAGCATAAGCTCACATCTCTCCCAAAAGTTAAAGTTAAAGTACCACTGATTGTCACAACCACCTAAGTGGGACGAAATTCATTCTCCGCATTTGACCCATCCCCTAAGGCAGCAGTGAGCAGCAGCAGGGGCCGCGCTCAAGAATCATTTGGTCATCTAACCCCCCAATTCCAACCCATAATTCTGAGTGTCAAGCAGGGCGGCAATGAACCCATAACCTCCTTGTTAGCTGGCATGCTTCAAAACTCCTTTCCCAATTTCAGGAGTCATATCATCAAAATTGCAAAGAATCTTCTTAATTGCTTTTGGCTCATTTGCATTCACTTCGTGTTTTTGCCAAGAATAACCAGGATGGTTCAGTAAAACACCATGGATCACCTGCAAAAACCTCCCATCTCACCCAAAACAGTTTAGCCATTTGTCAAAACTTAATTCCTTTTTCATATAATAGTCAATGCCCCCAAAATGCTTGACATTGGAATTGTGTTGGTACCGCGAGTCAAAAAGCCTTGATTTTTTTCCCTTTTTTTTTCTTTTTTCTTTTTTTCTTCTAAGAGCTTAGTATTGTTTATTCGGTAATTTCACCGATTTGACATGTCATCATCATTGCTCTTTTTTTCCCTCTTTTTTTAAAATTTTGTATGTGGGTGAGTATGTGTATGTGCGTGCGTGTGTGCGAGTGTGTGTGTATTCATTAGTTCACCAAAAACCTATTAAAAAATCCCATACCGTTCACCTAAACCGAACACCGCCGTCAGGAGACCCGAGGAAGGACCAAAGAAAAGAGGAAAGTGAAATCCAGCACCGACCAGACACCACCCACCGGGCCACCAACCAGAGTCCTTCACCAACCCCAGAAACATCTAAATTCCAACAAATCATGGAGACCTCAAGAGACCAAAGGAGAGACTGAGGAAAGGAAGGAAGGACAGACAAAGCAGAGTGAGATCCACAGACACCAGCCTCCACCGATTCAATGACCTGAGGAAGAAGCAGATTGTGTCTGAGTTTCGATAGATGCTGGTGTGGTGGATCTGGCATGCATGAAAATCTCCACCAAAGAGAGGAGCCGTCGACCCCTGCCAAGACGGAGCAAGCGCAACACCTCAGGGCCCCCCAGGCCGCGGCAGCGCCAAAGGACGACCCCCGGGCCCCGCCAGGGTCACCGGCCGGAGAGCAAACCCAGGAGCAGTAGCGCCCCCCACCCCAACACGGCCCGCGCCCCCACCCAACGCAGCAGGACGGGGCACTGTAGGCCCGCCAGGCACCCCACCGGTCCACAGCCCCCGCTCCCCCCACGACCCCCCGCCCCCCATCCACCCCAACCCAGGCCCAGCCGCCCCCAGGCCCCCAGACACATTTCTTTTTACCTGTAGGTGACACTACCACTATGATGAAGTACAAGTTTTTAGATGTCTTCAGGTCTGGACACTAATCAAACGTGTACAATTTTGAGAAAATATCATCTGAGTTAAGTTCAAGCAGCTTTTATTGTCACGGTGAGTCATCTGACTTTGCGGTACCGTAATGGTTCGGGGCGTGAACAACAGGATCCCTTCAACGGGTTAGCGCAGTAGATTAAAAACTTTTTTTTTTTTAAAAGGACATTTATTGTCATTACTCGGTGGCGCTATATGTGTAACCGAATATTGTCGTATAGAGATCCGGACGTTGACGTAACACATCCCACAATGCACGTTAGCGCCTCGATTCTGGCAGGATATAAAATGTGTCTGCTACTTTGAGTAAAGGGCAAATGCCATACTTTTACAATGATAGTTAACTGTGGACCAAGTCTTACAACGACAAAGGGAAAAAGAAGAAGGATTAAGCATTCTCTAGGCTACCAAAAGAGGAACCAATGTATAGCCAATGGATTATAGCAGTCATGAAAATAGTGAACAACAAGACGGAGGAATTGGGACCCTCCTCATCGTGGTGGATATCGCTTGTTTAGTGATCACTTCATATCAGATGAGTTAATTACTGAATCAGTCATGTCTATGTAGCTTGATTCTATAGGTATTAAATGAAGGTGAAAGACGTGATCAGGCACTTTGTATCGTATTGGTTGAACCAACAGATGCTAACCAACGTGAATCTAGCCTCCCACAAGTCCCACCATTCATTTGTGCTGCTACGGTTTAATAGATATTACACAGTTGATTTTAGTAACTGACCAACAGCATGAAGAAGACAAACAAAGAACAAAGCCCATTTGAGGAATAGAGGAAGTTATTCATGACAACACCTCTCAGAAATAGCGATATCAATCACAAGGATATATCCGCAGAACAAAGCTCTACTGAGGAAATGAGGAAATTAAAACAAGTTTTGACTAAATCTGGGCAGAAAACACACTTCAGTAACTTATATTATTATTTTTCTTTACCATAAACGGACTAATCTAATTAATTATCCTCCCCGTATTTGAAACGCCGTTATCGTTATTGTATGTGAAATGCCGTTGCGTTACATTTCATTTATTAGTTTCAAGGCTCGAAGTAAGCTGCAAGACATTGTGCATTTGTGTGTTGCTCTTGTGGAAATCTTGCTCTGAAATGTGCACAGTTCGAGGCACTGTTGTTGTCGGACCTCGTCACAATAAAAGTATTGACAGCTGAAATGTATAGTGACTTTTATTTTGGAAGTGCCGAGGGGGATTTTCGGCTCTTTTGAGTGATCCGGTTCATTTGGATCTGCTCTTTTTGGCTCTCAAACAGCTCTTTAACTGTAGCTTTTCTTTTAAATATTTACAACAAACTTAGCATACATTTTGATAAATGACTTGGTGGACTAAGTATTGCACTCTACAGACTGCAAATAGCAACAATTATCAATCAAAGAAAATTATCTTTGTTTATTTTATTGTAAGTTAAAAAGGCTAGTGATAGAAAATGTTCTCTGTTTTCTTGCGTGTTGAAATAAAACTCAAAGTTGAGATCAAGTGGAGAGGCTTTCTTGCAAGAGATTTTATTTAAAAATTTCTAAAGTCATTTAGGACCCTTACTGAATCAGAAGTGGTCTCCAAATGTGCCCTCCTTCTGGGCTCATCCCAACTTATACAAAAACAGTGTTTACAGAAAATAGTCTCCCCCTCCTGACTCCTGTCCTTGTGGGAAGAGTGAAATACAAAAACAGATAATAAATCTTCAGCTTGTATCTTAGTCCACTCCAGATGTAGGAAAATAATTGGTCCCGGCACCTCCTGGACCAGATAATTTATGGACAGAAACTTTGCTTGCACTTCCAAACATATACTCCCTTTAGATAAGAACAGAAACCTTATTAGACATTTCTTTCCCAGAAAAGAGAACAAAGGCACTATACATCGAATAACATTTAAATTAACTGTTGTCACAACAACTCTAACTAAAATCAAAACGGTTAAGATATATATTGAAACAGTAAAAAAATTTCACAATGTTAACATTCCTTCAATTGGGCTCGAAAGAGCCCACAATAAACATTTAAACATTTATTTTTTATTTTTTTTAGAGGAAAATACCAGCAGGATCTTCATCCCCCACATTGAATGCAATAGTGGGCATGAATGGGTTAGCAGAAGCAACCATCATATAAGACGACTTATTTTGTACGTCCTGTTTTTCAATAGCAGTGGTAATAATTCTTTGGCAAAGAGAACGAATACATGGAATACAGCAACACCCGCACGTGGTTAACAAAGCAGCGAAAACAGCAACAGATATCAAAATTGAGGAAACTAAAGCTTTATAGCGCCCAAATACTTCCATCCAATTTTCCCATACAGAAGTATTCACACCGGAATGCTCTTTCATTTTCTTATTGAGTGTCCGCAGTCAATGTTCCCTCTAATTTTTCATGTATCTGGGCATACACACAAGCTCCCCGAGCAAACAGGACTACTGTGAGCAACATCAGATATGCACGCTTTATTTTTAAATAAGTAATTTGGTCCACTTAAAAAAAAGACAAAAATCTGAAAAATGGGATGTGTAAATGTTATACAGTATGTGAGAGTCCTGCTTTGGCCATGGGAAGAGTCCTGCTTTGGCCTGGCTGAGGGTCCTGTTCTGGAAGATATGAGACATATACACCTTTCAGACATAACATTTTGCTCACATTAAAACATTCACATTTTGCACAATGACTTGTGCTGTAGCTTGTGATGCAGTGCAAATTCCTGTAACACTTTGTCTGTAAAATATCTAAATACACAGTTTTTCTTGGCATTTCTACTACCCATAAATGATCTAATAGTAACAACATTTAATGATTAATATCCATAAAGACAAAATCTTAATAACCGTCACTAGAATATGCACAAATCTGACTTAAATTTTACCTTATTTTTCACGTCTGTCCTTCTTACTTCTCCAATGGTTGTACACTTTGTCCAGGTTAATTGCTTCGTCTGCTTCTTGCTTTGACTTTATGCGCATTAGCTGGTCCAAATGTGTCATTTCAAGACGATTTCTGGATTTTGTTTTGATATGATTCATTAAACTAAATCCTCTTTCACAGTCGGCACTGGAAGCTTGAAATGTAGCACAAATATCCACAAGCTGTGAGATCTCCTCTCGCTGCATGTTTTGCAGAGTAGACCTTTCTCACTTGAAAAAGAAAAAATCTCACCCAATTTCACCGCTTTTTATTCAATTTGCACATGCTCCGACAACCATTCCATCTTAAAAGAACTGCATTTCTTTTTTACTGTGGCTTGGTGAGTGGATGTGTCGCTGCCTGTTCGTTTCGCCATGATGCGGGGTTTGTATTAGCGTCTATTAACCTGCTAGCTAACCTGCACGGCGCATATAGGCAGGGCCCAGACGCAAGCACCGTCAATGCCATGATTGGCTTCGTACCGTAAGTGAACCGTATCGTATCATTGGCTGGACACCTGTCACTCACTGAGTGAGAAACAAAAAAACAATATTATTGGGCGAATTAATTAGATTAAGTCTAATATTAGATATTAATTAATACGTTATGTTGATGTTTATGCGCTGGATAGATTTTCTTGTGCGCTGAGAATATGCGGGCAGTGTGCGATTGCGCACGCGCACAGCTTATTGTCCGCAGTCCTTCAATTGCAATGGTTAAACTTCCATCTGGTGCAGTGTTGTTAGGAATAAAAGTGCAACACTGATCTCCAAACATTGAGCAACCTCCGCCCTTTTCTGCCAGCAACATGTCTAGTGCAATTCGATTTTGGAATGTCATCAAAGATGTGGCAGCTAACTGGCCGCGTACAGCCTCAAAACCAGATTGAGTCCAACTTCCTAGCCTTTGGACATTATAATGTACATAATTAATTCTATCTACGTTTTTGTTAATGGTGCACCACCAGCAAATTAGAGATTTGAATCCTGAGAGTACTTGATCAGCTAATTTGTACTCATCTGGCACACCTCTTGGTACTCCAATTGCATCAATGTAGGTGGCGACATTCTGCTCTTGCCAAGAATACCGTTTGGTTCTCTGAAAAGAAGGAGGAGATTTTGGTTCCCAATTATCAATCATTTTTGGTTGTTCATAGTCTTATTTACACAAACTAAAATGGGAAAATATGGATCAGGTCCGAAAAACCATGCCCATAACAATAGCCCAAAACAGTAGTTGTTATATAGAGTTGCATTAGGCGGACATATATTTCCATCAGGAAGAGCAAAGGTCAAATCGAGTCGACCTCCCATTTTACGCAATGTTATCCTTTTGCTAAAGAAAATTGCCTCCGTGCTAGTTCCCGGAGGCCAGTATCGTCCGTTCTGGGTGGTTATCAGAGCACTCCAGTCTTGCCGTAAATGTCCTGTCAAATACCACCAGTATGTCACCCAGTCCCCCCCTTTTGTCTGCTTCCCTCTCGTAAATCCCTTCAAAGATTTAATTGGAATTTTAACAGGTGTGTTTGGAGCCACTATCACAGCAATTGAGTTATCATAAGTCCAGGATATGATCCAGGGAATGCGTGGAGAATCAATACCTCGCTTAATACGATATGTAGTAGTTACGCTCAAAGTTGGAGCAAGGGGGTTACAGAAATACCAGATCAGCATCAACATCAACATGAGAAAAAGTGTCAATATGTAACAGCGTTTGGAGATGTGTTCCCGCCTCGAAGCCATCTCGTGATGAAGTTCTTTGTTGAATGAAAAGAGTGGCGTGTTAGTTTTTTTCTTTTTAAAGACCCCAGGGTAGACTGCCCAAGGTCCTTTTATTTGTCACCGGGATTATTCTTCGTGGAATGATGCCCAGGAAAAAGGGCACTTGACTCAATCTCCGTTGAATGATGTCCTCTGAAACAGCAGCTCGACAACCGGGCACTGGATCACTGGATCAGCAGACGTGGCCCTCAAGTCGGGTCGTCCGTTGGTCCGCAGGTGGTGGGATCGCTGAGCCAGAGGCGGATCCAGCGGGCCGGGTAGACGAGATGTGGTACCAGGTGTCCCCCTTTTTATGCAAGTGCACTGCACAAGACGTTCTCTCCGTGACCTTGTGGGGTCCGGTCCATCTAGGAGCAGACCATTTTCTTTTAGTCACTTTTAACCACACATATTCACAATCATTTATTTCTAAAGGAGCATCTGGCCACTTTTTTGTTAGCTTGGAGAACGTAGATGCTAACTGTTTCAGTACTGGAGGTCCTGCAATGTGCGACTCACCCAGCGGTGCAACAGGAGCCGGAAATGGTCTGTTTTTGTGACCTTCAAATGGAGTCCAGCCTTTGGCTGAGTTTAGTGACATTCGCACATTCATTAATGCAATAGGAAGAGCTTGTAGCCAATTCAAATTTGACGAGGCCAGTGCTTTAGCTAATTTTTCTTTAATATTTCTATTCATTCGCTCAACCTGTCCTTGGGATTGGGGATGATAGACTGACCCGAATGTATGTCTTAGCCCCAATGTTTTTTCTACTTCCTGTAGATGTTTGTTTTTGAAATGGGTTCCATTGTCTGATCTAATTTTTCTGGGAAACCCATCTGATGGTATGTAATAATTAATCAAATGTTTTACCACGACCTCTGCTGTTTCAGATTTACATTGATATGCCTCAGGCCATCCGGAAAAGGAGTCCACAATTACCAACAAATATCAGTATCCTTCCACTGATCTTATCATGTCAGTAAAATCCATTGAAATTACCTGTCCCGGGGCAGTCACTTCTGGATCGTGAGTGCCCGGAGGAGGTTTAGATGTCGGCATACTGTTAAATTTATTGTAAACACTGCAGTCCTGCAGTTCACTTTTAACAATTTGTCTCATGTAAGGATGCCACCAATTGCGCAGTCGTCTCAATATTTCCTCTGTATCAACATGGCACAGTCCATGGGCTTCAGAAATCAGGTTTTTTAATTGTTTCTCCGATGGGATATATTTACCTTGTTTCTGCCATATACCTGCTCCATCCTTTCGTCCTCCTTCTGACAGCCACACACTTTGTTCTTCCAGACTGGCCTTCTCCTGCCACAGCTTAATTGTTTCTGTGGTTATTTCTTGTCCTAATTCACCTTCGCTCACCATCAATTGTAATGTTGGGCTGTAACCCGCTGCTTGTTTTGCCACCTTGTCTGCCGAATCATTTCCTACTGACACAAAATCATTATTTTTTGAATGTCCTTTACATTTTATCACAGCTACTGCTTTAGGCAGTAGTAAGGCGTCTTTCAAATCAAAGATGTCTTGATGATGTTTGATAGGCGTCCCTGAAGCAGTCATGAAGTCATTTCTTTGCCATTCTTTTATGGCTGTATGTATCACTACATGCGCATAAGCAGAACCGGTGTAAATGTTCACAGTCTTATCTTTTGCTATTTTTAATGCAGTTGTCACAGCCACTATTTCTGCTCTTTGAGCTGACTGTGGCCCTGTGAGTCTGTCTGCCACTATCGGGTCAAAAGTTGTTCCAATCATCTGTGTTACAGCAAAACCTGACTGGAGTCCTTTATTGCCTTTAAAACAACAGCCGTCCGTAAATAACGTCAAGTCTGGGTCGTCCAGTGGTGTGTCGTAAAGGTCATTTCTCAGTGAGTTATCTTCCAAAATTCGCTGAGTACAGCAGTGGGATTGTCCCTCCAACATACCTTCTGCCATGTTAATTCCCTCATGTACAAACAAAATGTGAGGTTGTGTCAGAACTGATTCAATCTTTCTCTGTCGTCCCCCTGTCATAGTAAATGCTTGGCTGGTTATGTACTGCACTGTACTATGTGATGTACGTACTGTCAGCGGGTGATGTAACACAATATGAGATGTTTTCTGAATCAGGCGAGCTAATGCTGAAGCAAAGGCTGCACACAGAGGATGACGTTGTTCATATTTTTCAAGAGGTGTTGATGCATAAAGGCAAACATGTCTATTACCATTTTTCCCCTTCTGAAAAAGAACAGCTGACACACTGAGGGATTTTTCAGAAACATCCAGGAAGAACATTTTAGTGTAATCAGGGACGACAAGAGCCGCAGCTGATGACAAAAACTGTTTCAGCAGAACAAAAGAGTTCTCAGCAGCTGGAGTCCAATTAAGAGCATGTGACAGGTTTCTCATTCCTTTTTCATTCACTAATTGTCTGAGAGAATGAGTCAGTTCCGCAAAATCCGGAAAATGATGTCTGGAATAGTTGCACAGACCCAGAAAAGCCAACATTTGTTTAACATTTGTCGGTTTGGGATGGTGCAAAATGTCATCTTTGTGTGACGGAGAAATACCTGTTCCATGCCCCGAGATAAGTCGACCCAAGAATGAAACCTGAGGTCGGGCAATTTGGAGTTTGCCTTTGGAGCACTTCAAGCCCACCGAAGCCAGGTGGCTCAAAAGGAGCTGTGTAGCTTGAAGGCAGGACTCCTCGGATGGTGCAGCTAGGAGTAGATCATCCACATACTGCACTAAAATAACATCAGGAGGAAGTTGGAGAGGTGACAGCAGCTGTCGAAGGGAAGCATTGAAAACTCCAGGAGACAACACAAAACCCTGAGGAAGCCGGGTGTAGGAATAACACTCATTATTCCACGTAAATACAAAATACTTCTGCATAGACAGGTCAAAAGGGAGGCAAAAAAATGCATTTGCAAGATCAATGCAGGTGAAATGCGTATGCAATGGAGTAATTTGTGACAGCGCAGAATGCGGGTTTGGCACCGGGAGTGCTGGTGTCAAAACTTTAGCATTAATAGCTCTGAGATCATGCACCATAGGAAAATTCACCAGTGTTTTTCTTTACTACTGGGAGAATGGGAGTATTGTAACTAGACTTATCAACTTTACAAATAACCCCTGTTTTTAGCAAACCATCAATTGTTACTGAGATGCCAAGTCGCCCTTCATTTTTCATTGGGTACTGCGGCACCCAAACGGAGTCGAGTTTTAATTCAAAAGTTACTGGAGCAACTTTACACAGGCCCACATCAGTCGGGTCAGTAGACCACAGTGCAGCAGGCAAGGATTGTAACATGTCACCAGCAAGCTCGCTGTCAGATGTCTCTCGTCCATGATGTCGGTCCAAAAGCTGATGTTCTAAGACAGACATGGAAATAAACAAATCAGATTTAATCCAATAGGCATCCAGAGATTTGGAATATAGTAAATCTGTATGTATAGAATGTTGCCAATCCGTTGCTCTTGTGCAGGCCAGGACAAATGGACCCAAATCTTTTGCCGTGTGCTGGGATGACACCATCAGTGAAATATGAGGATGACATGCCAGCACAGATTCACCAGGTGGTTCCGCCATCTCATACCACCAAGATTGTTCTTCAGTCAGATTAACAGAAAAAGCCACGCCGGGTTTTCCTGCAAACAGATCACCTACACGCAACTCCCAGGCGTTGTCAACAACTGTACGGAATGCTTCACTGTATATCTCATCACCACACCTGTCATAAAATAATGTGCAATGTATACAGTCCGATATCACATCATATGATCTTAGATTTCTCACCCACGATGACCAAAGTGTCCAAAAAGTTTACGCATCCTCCAGCCTGAGGAAACAGTGTCAATCTTTGCCCAGTAGATGTCAGCAGTGGTGCATGTCATGGCGTGTTGAGTTACCACTGGGAACTGGGAGGAAACATTGGAGGCGGAGTCCCCCACGCAGTGATGAGTATGTCCATCTGGGAACTGAAGCGTTAGCCCGTCCGGCCCACATTGGATCAATGGAGCAGTTCTTATGAGAAGATCCCTTCCCAAAAGATGTACAGGACAGTTCGGTGCGTACACGAATTAATGCATGAAAGTCTGCGTGCAGCACTGCGTTTGTAACGGATTTGTCATGTGCAGAATAGTGTTTTCTCCCTTGAATCCAACCAACGAAATGCCATCAGCGGTGAGCGTACTTCCAGGTGGTAATGTCATAATGGTAGAGTGACGTGCTCCAGTGTCTACCATAAATGATAAAGTAGTTCCACTCACCTTTAATGCAATCATAGGCTCCTGCAATGCAAATAAGGTGGATTCTGGGTCCCGTCATTGCGGAAACTGTCCGCTAGGTGGCGGCAGGAACTGCTGATTTGGCACCGGTGGATATAGCTGCTGGGATGAAGCCGGGCGAGGAGGAAAATTCTGTGACTCACGTCCCCTTGGCTGGTAAAAGCTGCGTCTGCCCTGTTGACGTCTGCTACCTCTGCCCCTCCCACGTGGGTGTTGTCGGCAGGCATCTGCTCAGTGTCCAAAACGGCCACAACTGAAGCACTGGTCACGGTTGATGGCTGATCCCGACTGATACATAGCACACTCAGAAACAACAAAAGGTGATGAGTCCACAGTAGGAGCCGGGAGAGCAAAATTCTCCTCTTTTTTCTCAAAGTTTGTAATTGCATAATTGCCAATTGTAATTCAGTATTCCTATGTTTTTCAGTTTTTGATTCAATATCTTTCGCATACCTTCTCAGATGATGTTTAAGATGAGACAACCATCTGGCGTGGTCAGATCCGGGCAAATCGGGATTCACCTCCATGGCCTACACAACAGACCTAGGGACACCTTTCAGCACCGCTGCTCTAAAAACTTGTGAATACAGTGCAGAGTCAGTTGGCAAGTGTCAATAAACGCCGTAGCCTCCTCATCAGCTTTTGGAGCAAACATCAAGTCAGATATGACAATTTCCGGGATTGGGAACAATCCGCCGAGCACCTCAAACAGTGTCAAAAAATTATCACGTGATAGTGCCTCACCATCCATTAAAGATGATATTCCTGAATTCGTCATCAGCACTTCCAGTTGAGAGAGAGGGCATGCCTGCGTTAAGAGTGCACGCACATCTCCCGCAGTTAAAATCTGACCTGTCACCTATCTCTGCAGAGACCTCAGCCAGTTTTCACCCCCCGTCGGCAGTGGGGGAAGTTTATGCAAAAGTACGCTCAAGTCAGAAGGCAAATAAGGCTTAAACACGGTAGCCGAATTCCCGGTGGCTGGATCAACTTTCGCCAACATGGGTGCTTGCAAACCTACTTTATAACGAGTCGCAGGTTTTTTAGGAGTACTGTCTGGGAGCCTGTCGGTCGCACTAAGGTCACGTATTCCCATAACATCCCCGACAGCACATATCAGATGAGCTAATTTGATACCTATTCGCCAATGCATTAGAAGCTTCATTAGTCATGTCACGTTCACGTTGTCGAAACAATTCGTCTCGTTCCGCCTTTAATAAACGGTTTTGTTCTGTCAATTCGTCGTCTGCAGCTTTTTCAAAGCGAGAAAGAATCGTACGCCATTTACTACGAACTACCTGGGGCACTTCAGCGTGTCTAGTCAGTTCCAAACCGAAAGCTCTAGCCTGGTTAAATTTTTCCTGCGGGTCATCCTTCATAGCCAATACTTTGTCTAATTTTTCCTCCCAATTGTTTCACAGAGGCGTTTACGCCAGCTGCCAAGCCGTCAGCCGCAGCCTGCAAAACAGAGTCGCGTTGAGGATTTTTATCACAATTTTCACCATTCCAATCCACATTGAGATTACCGCCATTTACAGTCAATATAGGCGCCTGCAAATTTTGCAGCATCTGAACAGCAGTACCATATGGTGAATCCGTAAACGGGTTTATAGCTTCAAACATATTTCCCGTGAGCGGCTCAGCATACGCCGGTGGAGCTGTTCGTTTAGCATCAAAATCAGCCACTTTGTCATCACCAGCTTCTATCATAGCCATCCGAGCGATTTTAACAGAACTGCCCAAAGCCAACATTCTAGCATTAATCATCATTCGATCCACTTTTTTACAATTTCGTCGGACTCTTCTACCATTTAAAGAAAATACAAAAGTCTCTCGTACCATTTTGTCCAGTGATTGACGTTTTTTCACGCATGCCAATTCCACCGCTTTCATCAAAGATATCAAGCAAACCGCGGATGTCAACGGTGGAAACCAATCTTTTTCACAGCAAGCCGTCATCCAATCATTCAATAGTACTTTCATTTTACGTCGATGTTTTTCGGGCATGGCTCTGACTGAAACCTCGGAAGCATTCTTAACTTGTACATCCAAGAATAAGTTCCGACTGAACCGGAAGTACTTTTAGGTCAAACCATTCGGTGTCGCGGTCAAAACCGCCCTCCATTATTTATTTTAATTATTCACCACTTTAGTTATTATTATATTCAAGTCGTATTAAATTTATCAATTCAGTGACGTCTCACTTGTAGTATGATAGTTCAATAGGTTAAATTTATTCGACAACGTTACTCGTTCCTCCCCTCAAAAAAAACTAATAAAATTAACCACAAACATGAAATAACTCCGAAAAAACACGGACACATTTAACCAATACAGACAAACATGAGAGCTCGGACACACGTAACAAATACAGTACGAAACAGGAAATACCTCCGAAGCGCACGAACACACTTCACAAAATACAACGTACCTTCGTTAAAAATAATAAAAAATAAATTACATCCGGATCTCCCGATTTCTTAGTAGTAGCGTAATAAAGCCCTACGTCAACCTGTACCTCTTAAAATTCATAAAATAACCATCATAATCTCTAGATTTCTTAGCGGCAGCGTAAAACCCCCGCGCCTATCCGTTTTCCTCTCAAAATTCATAAAATAACCATCATGATCTATCAATTTCATCACAGCGGCGAGACTCCCGTCCCAAAAACAAAATAAAACTGCTTGCTTCAACCTGTATATTTTAAAATTCTTAATGCTTCTTCAGCTGCGCATAAACCAACGTGGCGGTACATCCGTAAACAATGACCTCGTCACCACGTACGTGTATAATTCAATGTCGTAGTAAAATCCCACATCAAGGACTTCGCGTCCCTCCGTTAATCGAACGACTTCAAACTCTACTACTACCTGTTCACTCAGACCTCATGTAAAATTTAGACAATTTAGAAGACGAAAACCGGTTGCAGCGGTCCCAAACAGACAGAACCGTCCGTGAACGCCGCAGCCCGCAATCGTCAAAACGTCGGGCGTCACCATCTGATAGAAAACGTTCTCTGTTTTCTTGCGTGTTGAAATAAAACTCAAAGTTGAGATCAAGTGGAGAGACTTTCTTGCAAGAGATTTTATTTAGAAATTTCTAAAGTCATTTAGGACCCTTACTGAATCAGAAGTGGTCTCCAAATGTGCCCTCCTTCTGGGCTCATCCCAACTTATACAAAAACAGTGTTTACAGAAAATAGTCTCCCCCTCCTGACTCCTGTCCTTGTGGGAAGAGTGAAATACAAAAACAGATAATAAATCGTCAGCTCATATCTTAGTCCACTCCAGATGTAGGAAAATAATTGACTCCTGGACCGGATAATTTATGGACAGAAACTTTGCTTGCACTTCCAAACATATACTCCTTTAGATAAGAACAGAAACCTTATTAGACATTTCTTTCCCAGAGAAGAGAACAAAGGCACTATACATCGAATAACATTTAAATTAACTGTTGTCTTATTATTACACAACTCTAACTAAAATCAAAACGGTTAAGATATAAATTGAAATTTTTACAATGTTAACACTACAAACAATAAGCAACCAAATCAAAACTTCAACCAACAACAATCAAAATAACAATCAAATAAAAATAGTGAGTAGTAATTTAAGTTCAACAGCAGCAGCAAACAAAACAAACATTATTCTCCTCCTGTCTCCCTCTGACTGTCGGAGATGCGGAGCACAGTACACTCACTGCATGCCCTCACCCTTCCCCTTTCTCTTCCCGTTACTATTATTAGTTATTATTATTAGTATTAATGGAGACAGGTTGACACAACGGGGATTGGATTTGTACCGCTGTTTGTGCGATCGATAGGTCACGTGATTCGTTATTTATGTATGTTTTAAGGTCTGTTATGTGTGTGCGTTTTTGTGGGCGTCTGTGTTGTTCTTGTGAAATTGTTTAACGTTAAATTTAACCTATTGAACTATCATGCTACAAGTGAGACGTCATTGTATTGATAAATATTAATACGACTTGAGTAGAATATAAACTGAAGTGGTGAATAATTAAAATAAAAATGGAGGGCGATTTTAACCGTGATACCGAATGGTTTGACCTAAATGTGCTTCCGGTTCATAGTCGGAACTTATTCTTGGATGCACAAGTTAAGAATGCTTCCGAGGTTGTAGTCGGAGCCATGCCCGAAAAACATCGACAAAAAATGAAAAAACTATTGATTGATTGAATGAACGGCTGTCGCTGGACAAAATGGTACGAGGGATTTTTGTATTTTCTTTGAATGGTAGTAGAGTCGGACGAAATTGTAAAAAAAATGGATCAAATTATGTGAAATGCTAGAATGTTGGCTTTGGCCAGTTCCGTTAAAATCGCTCGGGGGGCTTTGATAGATGCTGGTAATGATACAGTGGCTGATTTTGATGCTAAAATAACTTCTCCTCCGACATATGCTAAGCCGCTCCCGGGTGATTTGTTTGAAGCTATTAACCCGTTTACTGAATCACCGTACAAAACTGCGGTTCAAATGCTGCAAGATTTGCAGACAACGAATTGACAGAACAAAACCGTTTATTATTTTAAAATGAATAAAGAGTGTGTGCGTATGTACTTGTAAAAGTTTGAGAAATTGGGAGACTTGTTGAGTAATCGTATGTGACCTAGATACCAAAGGTGGGGGCTACCATAGTGGGTTGTGATTGTGAGTGAGAAATGTGCGTAGTGAGATTTTGTTTGTTTTTCTTCAATATCTTTAACTGTATGTTTGGTGTTGTTTTTGTGTGAGATGAGACTGGTGTGATAATGGCATTTGTTTTTCGATTGGGAATGTGGTAAAATAGATTTTGCGATGTGATGATGCTAAGATTTTTTTTCTTTTTCCGCTCCCCCCGTCTCTAAAAATAAGGAAAAAAAGGGGGGGGGGGCTTTGTGTGTGTGAGATGGGAGTTTTTCTTTTTTCTTGGTAAGAGAGGAATGATAAACAATAAAAAAACAAATAACAGTATTTGAAGGATATTGCTGAGTTCTTGTAGAAGAATATTAGATTCGATTTTTTTTTAGTGACTGGATAGAAAGTCTTTTATATTATATTATTTTTGATATAGAGGATGGATTTGTTGACTTTCTCTTTTTTAGGAAAATTAATAAAGAATAATGAAAAAATAATAGTATTTTGTATTGAGCTATATTAAGTTAACATAATTATACCTACATCTATATAGCTGTGGCTAGATTTAAGATAGTTGAATGAGAAGTTATAAATGTTTTTGAAGTCTAAATAATAATAATGATTTTTAATATTTGTTTTTCTCTGAGTGTGTCATTCCAGAAACTGATGCTAAAGTTCCAAAGCAGATGGGGGTTTGATGGCCTTCACTGATTACAAACTGCGAACGGGATGCGCCCCAGCTGCTGATACGTTGTATTTGCAAGTATTGCTAGTAGCTATTTTGAAGGGCATTCCCAAAAAAACAAGCTATGGTATAGTTGAAACATTTTTTGAGAAAGCAGGAAGTAAACTATCTTGCTGTGGTCCCATCCTCCTCAGTCTGTCATTTGAAGTGCATTGGATCAGGCGGGTGCATTCATTGGTCAGGTGAGCGCCTGGGAGGGCCGAAATGTGTCATCAGGTCCACGATTGCAGACAGCAACCTCCAGCGTCTGGGTGGACATGGCAGAGGTCAAAGAGCTTCACGCCGCAGCAAAGTCATTCCCCTGTGCCTACAGACTAACATGGTGCTCAAATTCCACAATGCCCAGTGACTGTGTACAAGCCTCGTTACAGAGACGTCTCCTCTCATCACTGCTCAATGCCTGCTTTGAACATTGCCTGACACATCCGCCGCCCTGCCATCTGCTGGCCAGGACTGAACATTGACTACTAAAAGCCTGTGGTCCGACTGGGATCCGACACTTCGATCAATGATATGGTAAACTGGTTGTATGCAGGGCATTTTTGATGTGTCGGATGGGGAGATGTGATCTATAGCAAGGTATTTCAGGAAATTGAAAACAACATATGTGAATTTGAAATGGGATGATTGGGAAAATGTATTTCAATCTTAATTACTCTATTTTATTATTGGGTTTAGCCTACTAAATTTTTGCCTATTTTCTTGGGAGAATCCGTTTCTGAATTGGTACAATGGGAATTTAACAAATACGATACGATACGATATTCTTTTATTTTCCCCGTGGGGAACTTTTTCCTGGACTCCGTCCAGCTGCAGTTACAGTATAGAAAAAACAACAGAATAAAAGGAGATCAAATTAAAGTTAAATAAGAAGTGCAGCAATAAGTAGAAGACTTCCCAGAAGTCTTCACAGAAGTATATATTATAAATATATATATATATATATATATATATTATCTAAGTATATATTCTATACACATAATATTGTACCATATATCTTATTGTACTGAGTTAATGTTATTATGTTAATAACAGCGAGTTTGCTGGGTTTTGTATTACTGTTGTGTTTTATATGACACACTATTATGTAGAAGAGGTGGGGTTAATTAATAGTTTAGGAATAATTGACGGTTTGCTCAAAGTAGGAGTGTTGTGTTATTTTCGGCTCTAATTATAATATGTTTATTTTACCCGTTAATAAGGTAGATATTTGTAAGTTTCGTGTAATTCCTATCCTGAATTAGATTAATGTGGTTACCTCTATTTTTATGACCCCAAAATCCTAATATACCAGTGTCTCAAATTGTATCTGCCTGTGTTTATTTTAATTGTAGTGACCTGAAGCTCTCTCGTTTGCCTCATAATCGCCTGATTTTTTCTTTTGCGGAAAGCTATAGTCTGGTGTTCCTTATTTATGAGCTACGAGGTCTCTGTTTTTTCCTCCCTTTATCTTGACGGGCTTGAAAAGATCAGTGGATCTTTGTCAAAAGGAGGGTGTTCATGTTTAAAAAATGTATTAATGTAGACGAATTAGATTAGTAAAATGAAAATGTTTTGAAGTGATAATCCACAGTCTGAATGTGAGAAATCTACAAAGGAGGAAATCAAGCTGCCGGAAACAAAGTAAGTTTGAAGCAAGCGAAGACAATAATGAAGCATATCGCCAAATTAAGGTAATTATATTATATTTTATCTCAGAAACAATTGAAAAATGTAATGTTTGGAGCCCAGTGTTTGCAAAAGATTATATATGATGCTAGTAAAATTATTCCTTTCAGGATGGTTAAAGGCAACTTCATGCAAATTTAGAACAGTAAATATCGTGGTAAAAAATTACCTACTATTATATGAAACCCATTTGAAAAATAAATATTTACAAGCTCTGTCTGTTGTATTAATGAAAGAGCGAATGTCATTCAACTCAATCAAAGGCTGGGCTCTATTTCAATGTCACAAAAAATGGACCTTTTCCTGTTCCAACAGCGCAGAACCTACGGATTTTAATCAAATAACATTTACTAATCCCAACTAACAAAAACTATCAGGTGTTTTTTCTCCAAATAAAATTTATGTGGGTTTATGAGAGACTAAATTAAAATGTTTTGCACCCAGGAGAACGATCCCATGGGGTGACGGAGAGAACATCTTGTGCGGTGCGCTTGCATAAGACGTGGTACCACCTGTCATCCACCAGGCCGGCCGGAACAACCGCTGGCTCAGCGATCCGACCTGCGATCACCGGATGACCCGACCTGAGAGCCACGTCAGCTGAATCAGTGCCCGGTTCTGGAGCGGCCGTTTGAGGACATCAAAACGGCTATCAAGTCAAGTGCCTTTTCCTGGGCAATCATTCCACGAAAAATCACATTTGCGGGCAGAATAATCCCGGTAACAAATCGAAGGATTTCGGGCAGTCTACCCCGAAATCCTGAAAGAAGAGAAAAACTGACACACACTCTTTTCATTCAACAAAGAACTTCATCACGAGATAGCTTCAAAGCGGGAACACATATCCGTCTGCCGATGCACCGCGACACTCTTTTTGAACAACAACATTTCGTGTTAAGCCTCACACATGCTATGCTTATTCCACTGAAAAATCTTTTAATGTATCAAATTGTTTTTCTTAATGCCATATGACTGCTAAACTACCTCCCCTCCTGCTAAAGGGATGTTTTAATGATAACTATTTTCCCCACACAACCAGTGCTTAATTTTGCGTTGCTGTTTGCGATGATGAAGATCCGGCTGGTATTTTCCTTTGAACAAGAAAGAAAAAAATGTTTCAATGTGTTGAGCTCTCACGAGCTCAAATGAGGGAATGTTAGATTATTAACATTGTTTTTCTGTTTCTATTTATATTTTAACCGTTTTGGATATTAGTTAGAGCTGTGTAATAATAAGACAACAGTTAATTCATATGTTAAGTCAATCTATAGTCCTTTGTTCTCTTGCCTGGGAAAGAGGAAGGTAACAGGTTTCTTTTTCTTTATTATCTAAAGAGAGTAATGTTTGTAGGAGTCACTGTTCGGCCAAAGAGAGTCCAAGGACAATCTGGTATACTGCTGTTGAAGTCTAATCTGATTTTGTACTTTTGAGAACTTGCTGAGGGAAGGGGAGAGGCGATTTCCTTTATTCACTGATTTTCAATAAATGTGCTGTGTGCTCGAGGAGAGGGAGACATTTTGAACGAATCACTGCTTGGGTGACTTCATATATGTGATCAGAAGCTTCTGAATAATTTTACCTTTGTAAAGGAACTTCTTCACCAGAATCTCAACTTCAATTTATTGGAACACGCAAAGAGTACAAAAATATTATCTACTCTATCAATACCTCATGCGTGCGGGTGCGATCTACGGTACGGGCCGCATTTTTGCGGAAAAATCCGTGGAAGGATGATATAATAAAAAAGATAAACCACTTTTTCCTAGGATAGTAATATGTGCCTGCGTTGCAGCGATGACTCTGTATACAACATGGGCCTTAAACAAGATCTCGTTACTTTCCGTTCTAATCACTGTTTTACGGTATTAACTAAACAGTGATATGAAGTTATGCTGCCTGATGGTCACAAAAAAGCTTAATTAACTCTTTGACTGCCAAAAACGTTTAATAACGTTTAGTAAAATCCAAATGAGTGCCGCCAAAGACGTTAAAAGACGTTCACTGTGTTTTTTTTTGTTTGTTTTTTGGAAACGGGTGGAGGAAAGCCTTGGCAAGATGTGCTGAAAGTATCAAGCAGATCGAGTTAGTATAATGACTATTTTTGGGCACTAGATGGCAGCGATGACTCTCTTTGGACAAGATCGGGTCAGTAGAAGACGTGAGGCGGAGCTAAAGTGTTGAGGGGAGAATGGCTGAGGAAGTGAAAATGGCGACCGGTTGCAAGCAGCTCACGCTTGAACATTTTTTTCAAAGATGAAAAGCATCGACCAATGCTATAGAGCACATTGATGATGATGATGGTGACTCCGAGGTTGACGCCGAAGTTGGAAGCGTTGACGCGACGGCTTCGATCACGTCGTAAAGCCTCACCAGCGATGCTAACGGCGGTAAACGTGGTGCACAACCGAGCACTTCTGTACAGGCGGACGTTCAATCGGACGATGAAGAGTACCCCGAGTCCAATGCATATTCATCGGAGGAGTGGGTACAGTCTGATCACGGAGAAGACACTGGTTCTGGACTACGATGCCACCATGAATGGAGTGGATAAGATGGATCAGAACATCTCTTACCACCCGGTATAGGAACTGAAGGATACGATACGATACGATACGATACGATACGATATACTTTTATTTTCCCCGTGGGGAACTTTTTCCTGGATTCCGTCCAGCTGCAGTTACAGTAAAGAAGAAACAACAGAATAGAAAGAGATAAAATTAAAGTTAAATAAGAAGTGCAGCAATAAGAAATCTTCACAGAAGTATACATGTGTAGAGAAGTACATACATGAGGACTGCACACACACACTCCTAAATATATATATATATATATATATATATATATATATATATATATATATATATATATATATATATATATATATATACACATGAGTATGTACAGCACAGCTGCATATATTCCACACACACAACATTGCACCATATATCTATTGTACTGAGTTAATGTCGGTTGTTAAGCAGTTTGATGGATGTCGGCAGGAATGAGTTCTTGTAGCGGTTCAGCCGGGTTCTGGGGGCCCTGAATCTCCTGCCGGAAGGCAGTAGCTGGAACTCATGATGCAGAATGTGAGTCGGGTCAGTAACAATTTTCTGTGCCAGTCCGGTGACGGACCGCTCATAAAGCATCTGTAGGGAAGGATGATTCCTGACCCCCATGATCTTCATGGCAGTCCGCACCAGACCGGCAATCTGTGACCTTGACTGCACAGTCAGGTTGCCGTACCAGGCAGCAATGCCGTATCTGATGATACTTTCCAATGCAGCCCGGTAGAACAACAGCATGATCCTCTGCTCCACTCCATAGACCCTAAGTCTGCGTAGGAAATAGAGACGCTGTTGGAGTTTGGAGCAGAGACTTCCAACATGTACCCTCCAGCTGAGTGTGTTGTCAATGTGGACCCCCAGATACCTGTATGAACCCACCTGGCTGATGTGATTGCTTTTAATGACGACTGGCCTGTGGTCACCAACAGCTTTTGGATCAAATATCACCTCCTCTGTCTTCCCCACATTGAGCACAAGATGATTCTGGTCACACCACTGGACAAATTTCTCTATTTCTGAGAAATAGTCCAGTGGGCTACCGCCGGCCTGCAGCAAGCTGATGATAGCTGTGTCATCAGAGAACTTAATGATAAAGTTCGATACGAGGAAGCCAGATGTAACACCAGGTCACCATATCATGATCCTGAGAGTAGACTTGATGACAACATGGCCAAACACACACTGCAGTATATACCTGCTACTCCCCGGAAAAAAAGTGCACGCGAAGGGGCAATCGCAGTGAAACTAATCTGTGGTGCAAATCCTGCTGCGTCCCCTTGCACGCAGGGGAGTTTTACACAATATATCTCACAAAAAGAAAAACTGTGTAGTTAAAACATCCACACAATTGTAAATAGTACCACAGTTGCACACATTTGTAAAGTTTGCCAAATTGTTTTGTCAAATTGTTGCACTGTTGAATGTAAGTAAACGTATTTTATCAAAAAACACATTTTCATTGTTTGTGGTAGTGTTTTACAGAAGTAAAGCACTGTTTAGGTGTTTGTGGTATCATTCATGGGGAAAAATTCAAAGGTGCCAAATTCACTAGAGTGCATGAAATAATATTGTTTCACAAAAAGCTTGATTTCTCCGTATTTTGGGTGAAACTAACCTATTTTCTATTGTTGATTACTGAAAAACGGAATAAGGTAGAAACTAACTTTTTTTTCTGATGAAAGATGAGAGTTCAATCTTTCATTTGGTAGTATCTGTGTTTCCATAGTCCAAACACAACATTTTCTGTGGACCTTGAAAGATCAATAAAAATGCTTAAATCAGCTGGCACCCACATATCCTCTTTTCTGAAAATGCTTGGCAATCAAAGAGTTAATGCGCGTTTGACAACTTGGTCCGAGTGCATTCGCTTTTATTTGCAAAGCTGTACCACCACTTCCTGATTATCAATGCAATGCTCTTATTTTAAAGTGTACCCCACCACTTCCTGTGTGACACTTCCTTTCAGACAGTGCACATTTTTAAACAGTGCATTTTATTTTCATTTATTTATTTATTTTTAATCCACACACACATATTCATACGAATAAATGTGGTCTCTAGGTGGGAAGCGAACCCGCACCGCCAGCACCGAGGGTAAGCGATGCCTTGACACTCCCACCTCGCCACCCAGAGCAGTGCAAATGGAATGCGGAAGTGCATGGTAGATCCCCTGCGTTAAGAGCACTGATCTGTATATATTATTGGACAGCTGGTAGCCCATACACGCCCGTGTAAGCCGTTGAAGCCATAGGGTGGTCATTAATTATTATTATTATTATTATTATTTTAATATAAAGTGGACAGTATGTGCTGCTTTGAAGACAAACTTCTTCTCCCCAATATTAGCTTTGGCAGAGGCATCTTTTATTGAATTACATGCATCATTTTTTAATTTAAAAAAATATACATTTTCCTTCTGTACACCAAACATCATTCATCTTATAATTTATATGTGTATTTAAGCCCAAGTTTTAAAATGTCTGAATTCCTCTTGTTTATGTTTAACAAATTTAAAACATCGTAAATCATGCCGTTTCTACTAAGTACTCAAATGTTCTCCAATTTCGATACTGTAGTGTAATGTATAGGATTGTATGCCGTGAACGCGTTTCTTGGGAGTGGTAAAATGGCGGCTTTGAGGCTTCATAAATCTCGGCCTAGCAGCTATCCAGTTATATACAGAGCAGTGGTTGAGAGGAGAGGCGGGTACTAGCTTCACCGCAGTGATTGTACGTACAGGGAATGGCATTACTTGGATCTTTTGTTCTAGCCTGGCGAGTGAGTCTGGTCAACCGCCCTATCAGTCGCATTTCTGAGGCGGGGCATACCATAGCTAACAGACAGTGGACTGAACCAATGAGCGAAGAGCGGACGTGAGAAAAGCGACTCGTTGAATACTTTTTTTTTTTTTTTGCGGAGACACAGTAAAAAGCCAACATGGTTACTAGCCGAAGAGAGACAGTAGTGAATGACGTCGTTGCTGCGTGAAAAACTTGATGACTGAAGAGTGACGTTGCTACAAAGACGAGGTCACGCAAATAGACAAATTTGATTGGGCCGTCCTGTTTTAGGACGGAGTCGAATCGCTGTCTATGGCCGCCTGGCGGCTTGCCAGGCTACTTTTGTTCTAGTGTAGTTTCCGTACGTTAGCGAGCCAAGATAGACCACCTGCCGCGCATATGCGCGCAAATCGTGCAGGGGGCGCAAATCGTGTATTGACGCAAGTCCGTGCCCTGGGTATTGAAACAGGGCCGAAGAAGCAGTTGATGATGAAGATGATGACAAAGGTGGTGTGTTTTCCTGGAATCAGTCCCCAAATCTGCTTTAAGGTACACGTTTTAGTGTGTTAGTTTGTAAACGTTTACCTTAAATGTCTTGACTTCCAATGGTGCTCGTGTTTTAGGCCATCAGCCAAGAAGCAATATGTGGCTTGAGCCGTTAGAAATAGGATTTCGTTCCACATTTGTGTGGGGGGCATCTGTTTTTTGGTTTCTCTTGTTAAGTAAAGTAATCCGCTTGAATCATTGCAGTTTTATTTTTATTTTTATATCAGACATCTAAACATAGCATGATAGGGTAAAACTGGCAAGAGTTTGTTGTCTGTATGCATGTTTAGACCCCTACATTTTTGAAACTTGAAATGATAAAAAGTAAAAAATTATGTACAACATTATGTAATGTGAGCTTTGTCCCATAATGGCAGCACTAAAGTAAAAAAATTACTTTGTTCAATAACTCTTCATGCAACGTACAATGGAATTTCAGGTTAGGGTTAAAGATTGAGATAATAAACACATTCAACACAAGTTTATATTTTGTAGTACAATATGAATAAACTTTATTTACAGATTACAGACAGATGCTGTCAAACCATAATCTTGAGGGTACATAGATTTGAACTGTAATCTGAAATGATCAAGTGAGTTTTTCTGATTTACAGTATATGTAGGTATCATCATCATCAGACTCAACTAGTGTTGTCACTATCAAATATTTTTAGAAATGATTAATCGATTTATTAAATCGACTAATGGGATTCATTTTAATGTTTCATTAAAGTGTGTTACAAAAGCATTTTTTTCTGATGACTGTTTTTTAACCAGTGATTGGTGTTAATTTCGTACTTCGTATAAGTGATTTAAAAAAGAAAAAAAAGGGGAGGGGGTGATGTTGTACGATGATACAGTTTCGGTTTGTGGAACGAAAGTGAATGATAAGTGGCCGTGGTTGATGGCCTATTTCAGAAACGAGATCTTCTCTGCTCCTGCTTAAATGAAGGCGGTGTGTCTGCGGGTGTTGTGCCCATGTAGTTACCCCCAAACAAACCCCTTAGCCGCAACTTAATGATAAGACGATATTGGTAATGTTTTTTAAATTAGTTCCTTGTTCTGCTTTTTCTCTTTTTTCAAAGATAATTAGCTCTTGTATGGACAAACAGTTGTCCCTTGGCAAATTTATTTGGATCGCCATTTTAGTCTTCTTTATCATAATTATAATAATAATAATGCAATCAGATTTATACAGCGCTTTTCTAGACACTCAAAGACATTTTACAATGGAATGGATACGTTATTCATGCACTCACACATTCTAAGCTACTTAAGTAGCCACAGCTGTCCTGGGGCAGGCTGACTTCCGTCATGGCTGCCACTGTGCGCCTACGGCTCCTCCGACCACCACCAAACATTCGCACACTTTCCATACAGTGTGGTTAGCACTGGAGGCAATGTGTGTGAAGCGCCTTGCCCAAGGACATGACAACACATGACTTGGGGAGAGTGGGGATCGTACAGCCAACCTTCTGGTGACTGAACAACCGTCTCTACACCCTGAGCCACAGCCACAAATTTGTCATTGTTGTTGTTATAATTGTTATTATTATTATGATTATTATTATTATTATTATTATTAGTAGTAGTAGTAGTAGTAGTACTAGTAGGGCTGGGTATCGATTCAGATGTCCAAAATCGATTCAATTCGATTCAGAAGGGCCCGATTTGATACATGATTCACATTGGTTTTCAATTCAGTTAAGGGTTTCATGCAGTGCCAATTTAACTTTTATTTGGAAGATATTTTCAGAAGTACCAATGTTGCAAATAGTAGAAACTTTTTTCACTTACTTGGCGCATTAGTAAAAATATTAATATTTACATTTATAATTGAATCCAATGCATTTACATTAATCATGTATATTTTTATTGAACATGACCTGATCAAAACAATAAATAATAATTTAAACCAATTACAACTATAGCGCTATGTAAATAAAGTGGCAAAAACACTCTGGCAAATCACAACATTCACATTCCTGTGACGGGTTTTTATGCTAAGCTTCCAGTAGTTAATAAAAATAATAATAATTTGACATAAGAAACACAGTCATAGTGCATAATTATGCATCCAAAATTTGTGTTTTTATGGCCAATATTTTACCTTACTTCTCACTTTTTTTTTTCTTTCATTTAATGTACAGTTTAATTACTGCCACATGCATGCACTCCGTTTAATAATGTGGCGGTAATCTACCAAAAGCACCTGCCAACCGCGATAAGAAAGAAGAAGAAGTCATGCATTACCGCCAGTGGCCTTCTTCATAGCCATAGGCATCTATGCTAAAGAAGGGGGCGCTAATGAATCCAAAGTATTTGACAACCATCAAATTGAAGTAGAAGAAGTAGTTCGTAGTCTTGTAAGTTATAGTGTAGTAGTCCTTCTTTACTATTTAGAGCAGCAAGATGCACAGTAAACAATCAGGATTCTACTTTTGGCTCCAATGTGGCACAGGATTTTAGTTTGGTAAGCCATTTAAAACTACTGCAAAAAGAAAAGCTTTTCCATAGTGCATCTGTCTACAGTGTGTGTTGTATAAATCGTACAATACTTGATAAAAGATTGCTCATTTTGCCAGGCCAGATGTGTGTACCAAGTTTCATGAGTTTCTGTGCATGTTTAGGCCCTCAAAATCGTCGTCATATTCTTGGCGAACAGTGCCTTGCCACGTCCAGAGCAATTTGCAAAAACTCACAAATTTCGTGTTGTGACATCATTGAAGGCCTAAACACTGTTCTGAGCAAATATAAGGTAGATCGAGTTAACGTGGTTGGAGAAAAACGTTGAAGAAAAAAAACCCCAAAAATTGCCATTATTGCCGTGGCGCTATCAATATGATGAAATATACACCCTTAAAAATGTTTAACTCAACCTTTGGGTCAACGCTGTTGGGTCATCTTTTTAGCCAGTTGGTGGTAAAATTTTACTAAATTATTAAACCATCTGCTGGGTCAGAGATGTTCCACCCATAACATAAAATAAAATGCATTGATCTCTTAACCCAACTACTGGTATAGGCTGTTGAGGTCAGTTTGATCAGGAAAATATGTTTACATTTACACCAGTTGTTGGGTTAAAATTTGCCCCGCCTTCAAGGTTTGCATTTGGAAGTCCCCATTTTATCTCCCCCATCTTTTCTCTTAACTTGGACTTGCCGGCTGTTGCTAATGGTGACGTGAAGCAGTAAATACACCGCATTTTACATTATTATACAATAATGTATTTTATTTTAGGCTAGCTGTATTATCAACTTTAACTTTGGAGTACAATAATGCGGGACGCTAGTTAGCCCGCCCAAAGTGCCTGCTTGGCGACGGCGAACGTCGGGGCCATGGCGCTCGTAGGAGAAAGAGTGTTTTGTCGGCCAGTGCGCTATCCGATGGAATTAAATGAACGATAGTTCTCAGATTTTGGGTGAACATGAACTAAACGTTGTGTATTTCTGCCACTTAAACTATTGACCATTTACACCAACGTCACGTGATCACGTGATTGCCCTATGACGAACGGCGTAAGGAAATGATTGTTGAATGGAAGTGGACGTGACCCGGAGCGACTTAGTGACTCAGCGACTGCTATTTTACAAATTAAAAGTTATTTTTGCCCATAGAGCCATGGAAAATACTACTTCAACCGAAGTTTGCTTGTCAGTCGAAGTCGCACATTTAGTCGGGACTCATAGTGTGTGATATTTACTTTATTTGGAGATTGCTAGTTTGAAAACAGCCCCTTACCTTCTGTTGCCTGTTGTTTTTACTAAGTTAATCAAATCGTCGACTTTGCCGGAATTCACAGCGCACGGCCTATATCATTATGTAGTCAATGCCATCTCTCCTCCTTACACCGGGGCTGATTTAAAACCTTGTCGCTGGCTGGGTTTCTGGGACGAGATGCTACGCTCACACCAGGGGACAATATACCTCAAAATGCAAAGGTAGGTTGTTTATCATGCTAACTGACTTATTTTTACATAGTCCGTTCTATATTGAAACGCTGTGATGATGTTATGTTACTATGTTTACTAGCATGGAACAAATTACTATTGTAGTGGCAAGCTATGCAGTAATTTCATGAATATGACTTTGGGTCCAGAGTGAAAAACTCCAAGCACAAAGATGAAATCCCCCATTATTAAACAGTTAAATGCACTTAATAGTTTGAAGAAGGTACACTTTAAAACTAAGCTGTGTGTTCGTGCATTTGGCGTGGACGTCAACTATCTGGCTCGTTAATGTGATTTGAAACACGCAATGGGGGTGTGGGGGTAGTTGGTGTAAGTGAGCGACTCTGGCGGTTACCGTGGGTTACAGATCGACTACAGCTCTCAAAAAGCTGAAGTCCGGAAATTATTGGTGGGCAGTGGGTACTAGACATTGAATTGCAAGGTCGTTTATGGCAATGTTTATTAATTGTGAAGAAGTATAAAGCCAGCTAGTTTGCTTTGTGTCAATACTAGTGAGGAATTTCATCCTAAATATGTTTGTATTCCTTTCCAAAACATGGCTAACTTGCACTAAAGTGTGGAATTTGCCTGAATGGATTACTTCATTTGGGCTCTGTATCAGGCCATTATCTGTAGCAATTTTGTTCAAACTTGTAAACATCTGGATGCTGATACTGGGGTGGAAAACTTTGATGTATGATGTCATTTTTAATAATAAGTGCCAATATTCAACAAACAAATCAATCGCAAATATTTGTGCAGTGTTTCCTTGCTATAATTGTGTTTCACCTTTTCCGTAAAAGTTACACGGACTTTCATCTGTGACTGTAACAGATTTTAATTTGTAACCATAACTTTATGTATCGCAGGTTTACCTTATTTCGTGTTTTTTCTTACTATTCTTCGTCCTTCTTAGTCGGACTAGTAAATATATATATATATATATATATATATTATATATATATATATATATATATATATATATATATATATATAATATATTATATATATATATATATATATATATAATATATTATATATATATATATATATATATATAATATATTATATATATATATAATATATTATATATATATATATATATATAATATATTATATATATATATATATAATATATTATATATATATATATATATATATATATAATATATTATATATATATATATATATATAATATATTATATATATATATATATAATATATTATATATATATATATATAATATATTATATATATATATATATATAATATATATATATATATAATATATTATATATATATATATATATATATTATATATATATATATATATATATATTATATATATATATATATATAATATATATATTAGTTTTTGAGTTTTGTTTCACAAAACCCAAGACCATGAACGGCACATTTGAACGAGTTTCCGAATGGTCCGAGTGAAGCAGCGTGTTCGTGTTTCCGAACCCACCCACGCTGAGGGAACAGGGATTGTGGGGTCAACAAGGTCTTATGCTCATGGTCTCGTTTTTTGTGTAAACAACCCCCCCCCCCCCCAACTTCATAAACAATAATACTCTGTCAGGTTCGATTGAGAAGGAAGAAAAATACAAAAACCCAGAAAATAGCAATGTAAACATGCGATACATAATGTTTTGGTCACAAATTACAATCTGTGTCACAGCAAGGCCTCAAAAGGTGAACTGTGGTGTAGCGAGGGAACACTAAAAATATTTGCTATTTATTTGATTGTTAATTATTGCCTACTTTGATTTGTAATCTGAGATTATGCAGAGCAAAAATGGTAAATAGATTTTTTATATGAAGGTTCTAAAAAAAAGTTTTTTAGATTTGACATAGCTGATCAACAAGCTTACAACACATCATGTAAAATAATAGATTTTTTATTTGCTTTTTTCATGTATAAAATTTACGTTCATGATGATGCATTGGTGACAGGTTATCAATTTATAATAATTGTAATAACTTAATCATTTTGTTCTTTTTCTTCCCTCTTTTCTTCTTCAGCCTGGAAAAAACCTGGTTCAGTACCTGAGCACAGCAACAACGTTGTACCCATTTGTTGTTATGCTTGAGGAGGAGCATCTGTGCTCACAAGCCTGTGATCATAAATGGGGCGGGCAGCCATGGTGCACCGATCCCTTTTAGGTGCAGTTGATGGGTCCTGCCTATACATTTCATTTATTTCATGCACAGTTATATTACCCCAAACCATGTGTCCAGAGTTGGGAATTTATTCAGAATGTGATCTTCCACATTCCAGGACAGCAATCAAATGCAGTACTGTAAATTGACAAAAGACCAAATTGCTTTTTTTTCTTCTATTATTTAAAATTGTTGTTTGTGATTGAATTATTTAAAAAATGGTACAAATCCTCAGAATTTCATACTCTCAACATAAAATATTTGCAAAATCCTGCAGTCATCCATGATAGAAGACTGACAATCTTTTGTATTAATCAAATCTAGAAAATTGCAAACATCTGCTTTTAGTTTGTGGAACAATCATCAGCAATGTTGCCCATTTTCTGACCAAACCAGTCAATGATTCTTAATTTGTTTTTTCCCCTGTATTATCACTTTGAACTGTTATGTTTTTGAATAAATTGATGGAAATATATATTTTTTTATTTGATTCATTGATTAATAATAAAAAGAGCAATTGTTAGTTGCAGCCTTGCGCCCTTGTTGTGAAATAAAACAATGGATGATATTTGCGTCTTGGTTGTAATCCTTTAACAACAATTTTATTTAATGTGTACAAATAGAAATGCTAACTCCAAAACACTTATCCAGAAATAACAGTCAGATGTGTAATGTTTGGATCATATGCGGCCCAGAAAATGGGATTAAAGGGATACTTAACTCATTGAGCCATTTTCAACAGCAAAAAGTTCACATTTTGTCCAGAATTAATTCGATAACTTCATTATTTTTCATGTACAATTAACATGTTTAAAAACACATTTTCCACTTGCTGCCAACTGAAGATGACATCACCTGTGCTGAGAAAATAGGTAACGAGTAACAACCAATCATGGCTCATCTGGTTTCTAGGTTTGTCAGCAAACTGAGCCATGATTGGTCGTTACCTGTTTCCTCAGCACTGGTGATGCCATCTTCAGTCGACAGCAAGTGGCAATTTTTTTTTTAAAGGTATTAATTGTTCATGAAAAATAAAGTTATCAGATTAATAATTAGACAAAATATTATCTTCTTACTTTTGAAAATGTCTCAATGAGTCAAGTATCCCTTTAACAAGACGAAGTCAGAGTTGACCCATTTTGGAATCAATTATGGTAACCCAACATGCCTGGTGACGCCCATAACCCAGCCCCACTGATCTAAAATAACTACTGGCTGGGTTGGTACAACTTTAGGAATGTGTTGGGTTAACAAATAGCCCAATTTGGGTAAAATTTGACCCAGCAATTTTAAGAGTGTAAGTTCGTAGATGTCTTCAGCACTGGATTCTCATCAAATGTGTGAAATTTTGAGAAAATAGGATCATCTGGGTCAAGTTAACGCAACTTTTCACGGTGAATCATCAGACTTTGCGGCACCGCAACGCCACGCCCTTTGGCGAAAAGTTACAATATTCGGTGTGGGGCATGATCAACATCTTTATGCTTTTCTGACAAAATTTCAACTGGATCCCGGGCTCGGCACAATAGATAAAACAATATAAAGTATGACATTTCTTGTCACCACTAGGTGGTGCTACATGTATAACCAAATATTATCATTTAGATGTTTTCAGGCCGTGGCTATTAACTCTTTGACTGCCAAGCATTTTCAGAAAAGAAGATGTGTGGGTGCCAGCTGATTTAAGCATTTTGACTGATCTTTCAAGGTCCACAGAAAATGTTGTGTTTGGACTATGGAAACACAGATACTACCAAATGAAAGATTGAACTCTCATCTTTCATCAGAAAACTTAACTTAACTTAACTTTGGCTGGGACTGCTGTCAGCAGCTGGCTTGCCCTGGGTCTTCAGAAGTTGATTTTCTTTGACTCTTGATTTTTTAACCTCTTTCTTAGTTTGTTTCCAAAGGCATTCTTCTGAAGTGACTGCTGGTTTTTCAGTCCTCCCCATTCTTACATACAGCTCCACTTTAAATAGCACTGCCGCTGCATGGTTACAACATGACCCTAGGCTGAAGTGACAGAGGACAGGCACACTCCAGTTAGTCTCAGATGACATAACTCTCAAACTTAACATGAGAATTGGGTTAATGTTTCTTACAGGAGTGGGACGATACGGGTAGCTCACAATTCAAGACTGTGACGATATGTGGCCCACGATAACAACAATATCACGATACATAATATCTATGATATTCGATATATTGTCAGAAATGTTCTCAACGATGTATCAGAACATTCAGTATGTGACAGTGAAAACTTGCAGACTGTTCTTCGCAAGTAGTGTGCAGACACCAGTTCTTCACCACTGTTTCTGACTACTTTAGGGGATTAGCGTTCCTATAAACAGGAGAGATTAAGTACTGATGGTGAGTCGGTGACAGCAAAGGATCACAAAAGTCATGGTTCGGATCGGACCACAGATTTGAGTCACAGATCAAATCGTTTTTTGGATCAGAAAACAAAATAAAATAAATTGATGTATTTTATTAACTCTTTGACTGCCAGACGTTTTCAGAAAAGGGATGCTGTGGGTGCCAGCCGATTTAAGCATTTTGACTGATCTTTCAAGGTCCACAGAATTTTTTTTGTTTGGACTATGGAAACTCTCATCTTTCATCAGAAAAAAAAAGTTTGTTCCTACCTTATTCCGTTCTTCAGTAATCAACAATAGAAAATAAGTTAGTTTCATCCAAATGCTCTGTTTTGGACCAAAATACGGAGAAATCAAGCTTTTCGTGAAACGATATTATTTCATGCACTCTAGTGAATTTGACTCCTTTTTTTTGTCCATGAATGATGCCACAAACATCTAAACAGTGCTTTACTTATGTAAAACACTACCACCAACAATGAAAAAGTGTTTTTGATAGCAAAATACGTTTATTTGCATTCAACAGTGTAATAATTTGACACAACAATTTGGCAAACTATTTACAAATGTGTGCAACTGTGGTACTATTTACAATTATGTGGATGTTTCAACTACAGTTTTTCTTTTTGTGTAACACTCCCCTGCGTGCAAGGAGACGCAGCAGGATTTGCACAACAGAATAGTTTTCACTGCGATTGACGTTACACTTTCTTGCCGGCCTTTTTTTCCGGGGAATAGCAAGTATATACTGCAGTGTGTGTTTGGCCATGTTGCCATCAAGTCTACTATCAGGATCATGATACGGTTACGTTACGGTGGTGTTACGTCTGGCTTCCTCATGTCCTTCAGTTCCTATACAGGGTGGTAGATGTTCTGATCCATCTTATCCACTCCATTCATGGTGGCATCGTAGTCCAGAACCAGTGTCTTCTCCGTGATCACACTGGTACCCACTCCTCCGATGAATATGCATTGGACTCGAGGTACTCTTCATCGTCCGCCTGTGCAGAAGTGCTCGGTTGTGCGCCGCGTTTTCTGCCGTTAGCATCGCTAGCCGGTGAGGCTTTACGACGTGATCATAGCCGCTGGGTCAACACTTCCAACTTCGGCGTCAACCTCAGAGTCACCATCAACATCATCGTCGTAATCAATGTGCTCTTTAGCATTGGTCGATGCTTTTCGACTACTCTTCATCGTCCGATTGAACGCCCGCCTGTGCAGAAGTGCTCGTTTTCCGCCGTTAGCATCGCTAGCCGGTGAGGCTTTACGACATGATCATAGCCGCCGCGTCAACGCTTCCAACCTCGGAGTCACCATCATCATCATCGTCGTCATCAATGTGCATTGGTCGATGCTTTTCGTCGTTGAAAAAAATGCTCAAGCGTGAGCTGCTTGCAACCGGTCGCCATTTTCGCTTCATCAGCCATTTTCCCCTCAACACTCTAGCTCCGCCTCACGTCTTCTACTAACGCTAACCCAATCTTGTCCAAAGAGAGTCATCGCTGCCATCTAGGGGCCAATAATAGTCATTATACTAACTAGATCTGCTTGATACTTTCAGCACAGCTGACCAAGGCTTTCCTCCACCCGTTTCCAAAAAAAACCAAAAAAACCATAGTGAACGTCTTTGGCACCCCTCCGTAGGATTTTACTAAACGTTATTTAACGTTTTTGGCAGTAAAAGAGTTAAACACTTTTGCCCTTTAAACAAAAAAATCAACTCAAAATGTCTAATATGGTTGTTTAAAATTTAGGAAAACAACTTTAAGATAAATAAGAGGCAGATACATTTTTTTTAATACTTGGTCTATGTATATAATAACAAGGTATTAATGGCTTAAAACAGCAATATTTGACATTTTGAGTTATTGTCAAAGGTGTATTATCTTTTTTTATGAAAAAGTCTAAGTGCAATTTAAAGCCCATTCCTTTCCCTTAAACATGGAGAGTGAATTACAAAGTAGCCTAGGTCCACGATATTGAAAAAGAAGTAAAGAAAGCAAGCCATGTATTGCTGTTGCCAGCCATTTTTTGCGGCGGCGGCGAAGGCAGAAGAGAGTTGTCGCTGTATGTATTCGAATGTGGAGATGGAAGTGAACAAAAAGAGATCAAATGAAACGCCAGACTGCAGTGTGACCTGTCTCCTGTAGTTCATTTTGTTTATCTCGTTTGGACCCCACCCATTTGGCGACCGGGCACTATCCGCGGAGACGACTCGAACTCCGTTGGAACTCCGTAAATGGCATCAGCTTAAAGTCGAGACATGCTTTCAAGGCACAATTTAAACTGCACAATTTAAACTGCACGATTTAAACTGCACGATTTAAACTGCACGATTTAAACTGCACGATTTAAACTGCACAATTTAAACTGCACGATTTAAACTGCACAATTTAAACTGCACAATTTAAACTGCACAATTTAAACTGCACAATTTAAACTGCACAATTTAAACTGCACAATTTAAACTGCACAATTTAAACTGCACAATTTAAACTGCACAATTTAAACTGCAGTTACGCAGTTGTACATGGGAATGGAGCAGCCGTAAGATAATTCCACATCAATGAATCCATGGTTCGGAAGGTGAGGAAGCAGAAAACGTCGGAGCTTGCCATCATTCTGGCATGATCCAACCGCTGGAGGAGCATTGGAGCGATCCACCAAAAAACTGGGCGCGCCGCGGTGTGTGAATAGATTCTGAACTGAATTCACTATTTTACTCCAGTTGCCATTTTAAAACAAATAGTAGAATGCTTGTTACCGTATTTTAGCATACATACTACCATTTGTTTTTAGCATGCAAGCGCCAAGTATGGTACGATGCGCTCGTTTCGGAGCTGCAGTTACCTACATTTAGCCACCAGTCTTTGTCTTTGAAAAAAATGCTCAAGTGTGAGCTTCTTGCAACCGGTCGCCATTTTCGCCTCCTCAGCCATTCTCCCCTCAACACTCTAGCTCCGCCTCACGTCTTCTACTGACGCCTACCCGATCTTGTCCAAAGAGAGTCATCGCTGCCATCTAGTGCCCAAAAATAGTCATTATACTAACTCGACCTGCTCGATACTTTCAGCACAGCTTGCCAAGGCTTTCCTCCCCCGTTTTAAAAAAAACAAAAAAAACATAGTGAACGTCTTTTAACGTCTTTGGCGGCGCTCATTTGGATTTTACTAAATGTTATTAAACGTTTTTGGCGGTCAAAGAGTTAAGATTCATGAGAAGTTTGCATTTCCTCTTTTTTGATGAAGGAAATATTAAAGGCAAAATTTTAGGCCCCGCCCCCGTCATATAGTATTTCAAAAAGTCAAGATTTTTTCCCCCACTTGTCCCAGGACTTGAGATGATACATGCCAAGTTAGAAGTAAATCGGATGAAAACTGTTGGCAAATGGGCAAAAAGAATGACCACAGAGAATGTGCAAAAATGGGCCAAAATTGGACATTCAAAAATTCATAGCTCACTTCCTGTACATTTTAGGATATGGCTTCCGCTGTCTTTTTTTTTTGTGTGTCTTGGGGCGCTTCACGTGCCTGCCAATTTTCGTAGCCCTCGGTCAAACGTGCCGGGATTAGTGCATATTTTTTCACACTAAGGGGCGCTATATGTTGCTATGTTGTTATGGCAACTTCATATAGAGCCCGAGGAGTGTGAAAAGTTTGGTGAGTTTTCTTAAATGTTTAGGTCCCCAAAAATGAGATCGTTTACAAAGAAGAAGAAGAATATGAACGAAAAACAAGGGGGACCTCTTGGGCTAATAAAGTATACTGGATATATGGTGTTTTATGGCACATATACCATTTGTACCAATCCCTCCAGGATTTCACTGGCATTTATATATATATATATATATATATATATATATATAGATATATATATATAGATATATAATTTACCTAAACATGTCTTTACGATAGCATTTTTATCTGACTGTATGATCGAAACATCTTCTAATTAGTACGTTAACACATTAGATGCTTACAGTGGGTACTACCGTGATCCTATGGCTAATGGTTTTTAGTCAGGATTCGGGTTTTGAATTTGCGATGTCATGGACGCATTGCACATGTGAAAAAGCGTGCGTACAGTTTTATTTTAGTCACGATTCGAATAATTTTCTGCGTAAGGGATACATTATTATTTTTTCTATTCGGTTACAGCTATTTCTTGTTTTTGATAGAATTCTCCTATCGCCTGAAGATCTAACTTTTGTTATTCTCCCTAGGACGTGCAAATGCTAGCTGCTACGACACACAGGATGACCTTTACTATATGTATACCCTAAAACTACCGCACCTATTAAATAGGTAAGTATTTACAATACTTTAATTGTGCGTCTTTCATTTTTTTTATGTCTTTTGCATTTAAGTGCTAGCCCTTTTTAATTTTAATGCTAACCGATTGTTCTGCTATTAATTAAATAGTAACATTTATTTCACAATCAGGGCAGTGGATGCCTGGTTAGCACGGCTGCCTCCCAGCACAGAGGTTGCGAGTTCGATTCCAGGCTCAGGCCTTCCTGGATGGAGTTTGCATGTTCTCCCAAACTGCCAAAATTAAAAAAGAATAAATTACTAAATAAATAAATAGAAGTGAAAATAAACACACACACACACACACACACACACACACACACATATATGTATATATATATATATATATATATGACACGTTGAGGCGGATTTAGGACTTGGGCGCAGAGAGAAGAGGCAGATATTTATTAAACACCTCGTTGTTGCCGGCAGTGGGCTGCTCGGTGGAGGAGGCAGGACTGGCCGTGGGGAAGGTGGTGGGATACAGTAGTATTAAATCTGCGTCCCGAATGAATGGAGCGATCGTTATCTTCCTTGATGACACTAACAAGGTGGGACAGGTGGTTGAGAGCGGTGTTGTGATTGGCGACACCTTCACTCTTGTTCTCCCCCTCGTGAGCCCTGCAAGAAAGGTAACGATCTCGAATGCTCCGCCGTTTATTAAAAACGAGGTGCTCGCTAAAGAACTGTCGAGATTTGGTCAACTCGTTTCACCGATAAAAATGGTGTCTTTGGACTGCAAGTCACCGCAGCTTAAGCATGTTGTGTGTCACCGGAGACAGGTGCACATAGTGCTTAAAGACACGACGGGCGAGCTGAACCTGACATGCACTTTTAAAGTTGATAATTTCCCGTATATGGTGTTTGTTTCTACTGAACACATGAAGTGTTTTGGGTGCGGTGCGGAGGGGCACCTAGTTCGCTCCTGTCCAGAGCGGAGGGCGGGAGCGCCCCCCCACCCGGGGATGCGGCGGTGGCCGAAGGGGCGCTGCAGCCCACGGAGCCGGTGGATTCGGCGGCGTTGGAGGCTCCGGTGTTGGCCGATCTGTCGGCTCCGGTCGCCCCGGTGACGGCGGGGTTGGCAGATTCGGTTGATACGGTGCCGGTGGTGGGCGGGGCCGCGGAGGGGTCGACAGGAGCCGGCGGTGGCCCGCCACTGCCACAAACCGATAACGTAATACAGGAATCGATAAAAGAAAAAAGGGGAGCAAACGCCGTCATTCTACGACCGTGTGAAAATGTCTTTGTGAATGAAAACATGGCTGATGTGGGCGATGAGGCAATGTCTGATGATGACACACTGAAAGTGTCGCAAAAGAGAAAACTTAATGTTCTTGTGAAAGGTATTGTTAAAAATAGAAAAACGACTGAAAGTGAATGTGATTTTACACAGGATGACAACGATGTACCCTACTCTGTCGAAATGATTAAGAGGTTTCTTGAAGATACAAAAGGGGTACGGCAAACCGCCGTATCCGAGCATTTTCCCGATCTCAGGCTTTTTATTAAGTCCAAAGCCTCTTTCACGAAGGCTTGGGGAAGTGCTCACCGACCAAGAAATTTATCGGCTCAGAAAGAGCATAGCGAAAGCCAAAGATGAATTGCACAATGATGAAATGGGTGATTAATCTCCTTTTATTGTTTTTTTGTCATTGCTGTGTTGTCCTAATGGGTCGCTATTTATTTTCCCCATTAATGTGTGATTTTAATATGGGAACTCTGAACGTGAATGGTGCCCGGGCTGATTTCAAAAGAGCTGCTCTTTTTAAGATGATGGAATTGAATGGACTGAATGTGTTGTTTCTTCAAGAAACGCACCGCACTGACAACAATGTCTGTGAATGGAAAATAGTTTTTAAGGGGGAGGTAATTCTGAGCCATGGTTCCAGTGCCAGTGGTGGAGTTGGTATTTTATTAGCTCAGAATTTTTTGCCGGCTTCCTTTAGTGTAGAAGAAATTATTCCAGGTTTTTTACTAAAAGTTATAGCTTTCTATGAAGATGTTAAGTTAGTATTTTTAAACGCCTATGCTCCAACCAGAGGGGTGGAGAGGATCACGTTTTTGGATAAGTTAGGTGATGCTCTTAAAGCGTGTCGTGGTGATTTCGTGTTTTTAGGCGGTGATTTTAATTGCACTGAAAATCCTGCTCTGGACAGGAATCATCCTGAGCCACACCCTGGGTCGTCTCACAGACTCAGACAGCTCATTAAAGACCACGAGCTGTCTGACCTATGGAGAGTTTTTCATCATGACACACGACAGTACACATGGAGCCATAGCTATGAGAAGTATTTATCCCTCGCCAGACTTGATCGCTTTTACTGTTTTAGTCACCTTTTGAATATTTTTAAAAGGTGCTCGATTCGGCCTGTGGGTTTTAGCGATCATTTTCTTGTGTCTTGTTCCGTTTTTATTCAGAACATTCGCTTACGTAGCGCCTATTGGCATTTTAACACAGCTCTTTTGAATAATCAGGCTTTTAAAACAGCTTTTTTTTTTTTTGGGTTATCCCACAGAGAGAGCAGACCCAATTTTCCCACCATCCAGCAATGGTGGGATTACGGAAAAACTCAGACCAGACAACTGTGCCAGAATTTCACTCGCTTTGCCACGGGTGAGTTGACCCGGACTGTAAGGGGTCTGGAGAGACAGGTAGAGGAGTTACAGTCTTTAGCTGCTTCTACTGGAAATCGAGGGCTTTTAGACTCCCTCAAGTCCAAACAGTCGGCGCTGGCCAGCCTGCTCGGGGTTTCTGCACAGGGGGCGCTGGTCAGGTCGCGTTTTATGAACATCTCGCAGATGGATGCCCCCTCTCAGTTTTTCTTTGGGCTTGAGAAGAAAAATGGACAAATGAAAATCATTCATTGCTTACGCACGGGTAGCCGTTCTGAAGTCTCAGATTCTTCTGGGATTAGGAAATATGCTGCCGGTTTCTACAGAGACCTTTATAGGAATGAGTGGTCAAGTAATCCAGAGACACACAGTAAATTTTTAAGCGGTCTCCCTCAGGTGAGCCAGGAGCAAACCCCCAGTTGGCGGCACCGGTGAGGCTCGAGGAGCTGGAAGCTGCCCTAGGGAGCCTGCAGTGTGGCAAGGCTCCTGGCATTGACGGCCTTTCGGTGGATTTTTACAAGTCCTTCTGGCCGATTGTCGGACCAGACTTGCTTGCCGTGATGAACGACAGCATCAAAAATGGGAAACTCCCGTTGAGCTGCAGGAGGGCCATCATCACCCTGCTACCAAAGAAGGGAGACCTGCAGGATATTAAGAACTGGAGGCCTGTGTCCTTGCTGTGCTCCGATTACAAGATATTGTCCAAAGCGCTGGCCCTTAGGCTGCGAGGGGTGATGTCGTCCATCATCCACCCTGATCAGACCTATTGCGTGCCGGGCAGGCTCATTAGTGACAATGCAAATCTAATTTGAGATTATTTGGAACTCTGCAATTCCTTGGCTATTGGGACTGGTCTCATTTCCATAGACCAGGAAAAGGCTTTTGACAGGGTGGAACACCAGTACCTGTGGCAAACGATGGGTGCTTTTGGTTTCGGCCCTGACTTCATAGCCATGATCCGGGTGTTTTATTGTGATATTGAGAGTGTTCTTAAAATAAATGGTATGGCAGTGGTTCCCTAATTCCAAACCCGGAGGACGGCTTCCCCCACATCGGCCTGCTCCCAGACTTGGGTGACTGTGGCGGTCCCCTGCTGGAGAACATTCCAGCAGTTCCGTTGGGAGCCGCGTCCGGAAAACATTTTTACCGAACAATGGTCAAGACCTTACACAAAAACAAACTTAACGGACGCTTGGACACTCCATGGAGGAGAGTTATAGACGATAAACTGAAGCCAGCTTGAGGCACCTTATACAAGGCCCCAGTGGTCAAGAAACACAGCGATGTTCAGTGGCGGATCCTCCACGGCATCGTGGCCGTGAACTCCTATATATCCGCAATAAATCCAGCCGTTGCGGATACCTGCCCCTTCTGTGGACACAGGGAAACAGTATTTCACTGTTTCTATCAGTGCGAGCGTTTGCAATCTGTTTTGATTTAGTTTTTACTCAATGTAAAGTAGCTTTTCACAAGCACTCTTTTATTTATGGTTTAAACCACAAGGGCCAGATCAAGAAGGAAAGCCGGGTTTTAAACTTTGTTCTGAGCCAGGCTAAGATGGGTGTGTGGTTGTCCCGAAAAAGGAAAGTTGACGATGGGGCAGAAATCGATCCCACGGTTCTGTGTAAAAAGTTGATAAAGTCCAGACTCTTTATTGATTTTAGTTTTTACAAGAGAGCAGGAGATTTTGGATAGGTTTTGACAGACAGATCGGTGCAGCGTCTGCAGTGATGCGGACGCTGTATCGGTCCGTCGTGGTGAAGAAGGAGGATTTACCGGTCGATCTACGTTCCTGCCCTCACCTATGGTCACGAGCTGTGGGTCGTGACCGAAAGAACAAGATCCCGGATACAAGCGGCCGAAATGAGTTTCCTCCGCAGGGTAGTCGGGCTCTCCCTTAGAGATAGGGTGAGAAGCTCGGTCATCCGGGAGGGACTCCGCGTCGAGCCGCTACTCCTCCACGTTGAGAGGAACCAGTTGAGGTGGCTCGGGCATCTGGTTCGGATGCCTCCTGGGCGCCTCCCTGGGGAGGTGTTCCGGGCATGTCCTACCGGCGGGAGGCCCCGGGGACGTCCCAGGACACGCTGGAGAGACTACGTCTCATGGCTGGCTTGGGAACGTCTTGGGATCCCGTTGGAGGAGCTGGCTGAAGTGGCTGGGGAGAGGGAAGTCTGGGCTTCCCTGCTAAAGCTGCTGCCCCCGCGACCCGACCCCGGATAAGCGGAATTGGAGACGGAACGGAACGCCAATAAGAATAAGATCCACTGTATTTAAATTAGAGCTGTCAAACGATAAATTTTTTAAATCAGATTAATCACATCTTAGAATTTTGATTAATCACGATTAATCGTTTTTTATCAAAGAAAATTTCCGCCCAAATTCGAAGAGCCTAGGTTTTGTGTTAATTCTTTTGAATGTTTGAATGATATGAGGACATTTTTTTATCCACTGCACACGCTCATCCTCCTCTTTTTCTAATCAGTTAATTACTTGCATAATTTAAAATAGAAAAAAATGACCCCAATATTTTGACAAACAAATATTCTAAATGTAATATGCAAAGATTTATGAAATTCTTTACTTTAATGCATGTAATTATGTTTATTGCTCAAACACAACCTGTGCTACCTTAAACGTAGCCATCCACTGTCACGCTTAAGGATAATATATGGTCAAAATTAATAGTGCAATTAATCTGCGTTAATTCATGATTAATGCGATATTTTTTTGTGATTAATTAAGCAGTTAACACTTTAACTTTGCCAGCACTAATTTAAATACAAAACATGCTTTGATTTTAAAACATCACTATCCTAGCGATAATGTTAAAAGCGAAGGGAGGATCCCATTCAAATGCTAACCAGAAGTTAGTAGGGCCCGACCGATATGCAATTTTTTAGGCCAATGCAGATTTTTGGCAGAAAAAAATAGCGATTAATCGACAGATTATTTTATATAATATATATATATATATATATATATATATATATATATATATATATATATATATATAGATACATATATATATATATATATATATATATATATATATATAGATACATATATATATATATATACATATACATATATATATATATATATATATACATATATATACATATATATATATATATATATATATATATATATATATATATATATATATATATATATATATATATATATATAGATACATATACATCGTTCTGAATCAAAAATCTAATCGTGACAGTCAAATATTCCCACCCCTAACAAAAAGGTTGTAATTTTTTGTTAAAATAACTTACTTTAACCCTTCTATCCTCTCTGTTCCCATCTTCCCCATCCCTTGTCTTCTCTTTCTGTCAGCAGATGTTTGTCTCGTGAGACTGAAGGTCTTCAACAACAGCAACGATGCACACTTCAGTGGTCAGCTGCAGACTGAATTTGGGTGTACTTTTTAATGGACTACTTGTCGCTGTAATTGCAGCTTTACTTTGGCAGTACTCCAAGTTGAGAGAACATGCTACAATGCTAGAGGAAGAGTTGCACATGGCACAGCGGTCCCAAGAATTTACACATTCGAATATAGACTATCATCGAGCCCTGCAGGCTCTTCATGAAGATGGCACCCGCATGGTGTGCAGCAGCAAAATGCACACTGATCGCATCTGCCGCTTTGATTACCTCTGCTACTGTACAGAGGGAGATGAATTTGTATTCTTTCATTCCAATGCCTCCATTATGGTGCCAAACTTGGGTTCTAGACGATTCCAACCTGCTTTGCTTGACATGTCCTCAGTAGAAGATCACAATACCCAATATTTCAACTTTTTAGAGCTTCCAACTGCTGCTTTGAAGTTCTTGTCCAAGCCTGTGTTTGTACCAGATGTGACATTGATTTTTAACAGGTTTAATCCTGACAACATAATGCATGTTTTTCATGATGATCTGCTGCCAGCTTTCTATACTATGAAACTGTATTCGGACCTGGACGAGAGAGCACGTTTGATGTTCATGGAGGGTTGGGGTAAAGGGCAATACTTTGACCTCTACAGACTTTTAAGCAGTAAGCAGCCACTTCTCAAAGAACAGCTAAAAGATTTTGGAAAGCTCATTTGTTTTACTAAATCTTATGTGGGTGTGTCCAAGATGACAACTTGGTATCAGTATGGGTTTGTTCAGCCACAAGGGCCCAAGGCTAACATTTTGGTCTCAGGAAATGAGATTAGACAGTTTTCCGAATATTTTATGGTTAAAATGAACATCACAAGAAAGGAAGAGGTGGAGAAGGATGTTGGTAATGTGGGAGATGAGAGCGAGAAGGATGAATACATAGTTGTGTTCAGTCGCCTAACAACAAGGCTAATAGTCAATGAAGCAGAGTTAATCATCGCACTAGCTCAGGAGTTCAAGATGAAAGTCTTTAAAGTTTCTCTGGAGGAACAGTCTTTTCCCAGCATTGTCCAGGTTATCAGTGGTGCTTCCATTCTAGTGACCATGCATGGAGCCCAGCTTATCACCTCACTTTTTCTCCCCCGAGGAGCTATTGTGGTTGAACTTTTCCCCTTTGCTATAAACCCAGAGCAGTATGCTCCATACAAAACCCTTGCTACACTTCCAGGCATGGATCTACATTATTTTTCATGGAGAAATACCAAGAAGGAGAACACCGTTACCCATCCAGACCGACCCTGGGATCAAGGAGGTATAGCTCACTTAGAGAAGGAAGAGCAAGAGCGAATATTGGCAAGCAAACAAGTCTCAAGGCACAAGTGTTGTCGCAACCCAGAGTGGCTCTTTCGAATCTACCAAGATACTTTGATAGATATCCCTTCACTTCTTGATGTTGTCAAGGAAGGGATAAAGACTAGGCAAAGCTTTAAGAAGTCCAAACCTGCCAGTAAGATTCATCCAGGCAGGGTTAGGGAACCCCAGTGTCAAACCTCGGTGCAAGCTACTGACAAGGCACAACTTATTATCTCTTGGCATATCCCATGGAATCTGAAATACTTGAAGGTCAAAGAGGTTAAGTATGAGGTATGGATTCAAGAAGAAGGAGAAAATACTTACATGCCTCATATCATTCAACAGCAAAACTACACATTTTCAGAAAATATTAAGCCTTTCATCACCTACCTGGTATGGGTCAGGTGTATATTCAACAACAACCTTCTGGGTCCCTTTGCAGATGTTCTTTTGTGTAGAACTTAAAGCTGCCATACAATTGTGATATTATTATTATTATCATCATTATTATTATTATTATTATTGTATTAGTTTCTGGTTTTGTTGTTTTAGACATTAAACATGTAACAAAGTCCATGTTTTAATTACTGATTGTCCTGTGATACAAAATGAAGTTGTGATTATGGAGTAGAGTTCAATTTGGAACCCCACGGGCGGCCGTGACATGGCCTCGTGTGGGATGACGAGGCTTGTAACCCTCCATAGGACAAAAGGACTGCCCAGTATGTGACAGAGGGGCGGCCGGGAGAGCGGCTCCCCCCGAGTTTGATGGAGCATAAGGCCTGGCAAGGCTAGCAAACTTACGCCCTGCGTCATTAGCACGTACCGTGCGTTCCAGCGCTCCTGACGCTGTCGATCCGAAAACGTGACCCGGCACCACAGGGAGGTGACGCAGTTCCTTCCGAGAGGGCTCTCGCAAGCGCCATGTTACAGAACAATGTAGCCTCCTCTATTTCGTTGTCTCTCAAAGCTGCGGAGAGAGCAAGTAGGAGATGCGCTTCGGCGTTGGCCAGGCGTGCTACTACCGTCGGCGTGTTGTATGACTTAGTGACCAGTTCGTCAATCAAGCGCCACGGAGGGCTAGGGCATATCATAGCCTCTCCAAGGGCCTCCTCCGGGGAGACGATGAGTGAAGCCACATAATACATTAGGCATATGGTCCAAACAAATAGGATTCAGAAACCGCTTATCTGCCGGGAGCCGAGGATAAACAATAGAATTGGACCAGCAGGAATGAAGGTCTGTCAAAAAAAGACGAGATTCCGGGATTCAAAAAGACTCGGTTGAGTAGTCCATCGGAGAGAGGTCACACTTAGTAGGAGGCTCAGAAAAGCCAGACCTGTCCAAATGTAAACGTTGGAAGGCGCTTAGCATAACAGTGCGCACCAATTCCACTCCAGCTGAAAAACTTTCAGGAGGAGGAGAAAACGGGGCAGTGGAAACAGAGTCCATACCCAAACATGCCTCAGAATCCCGGACGGAGACAACATCCTCGGCGACGTCGTCTGCTTGGGAGGGCAATTGGAGTGTAACCCTAACCCTAACCCATCCGGCATATCCACCAATGCATAGGGCAACTCCACTGCAGAGGGCTGAGAAACATATTGCCATCACACTCGCCTGCAAACGGCTCAACTGCAAGGCGATCCGCTCGACTCTTCTTACTCCGATGGTCAAGGGCAGCAAGAGAAGCAGACCTGCGTTTTGCCCGACCCCTGCGAGGGTGGGGGGGGGGCCCATTGCCACCGCCGACAATGAACGCCCCTGGAAAGCCGCTGTGTCCTGGTGAGTCAGCGCAACATCAGTTATGTTCACCGGAGTGTGGTCCTGCGTGTGGCAGAGGAGGCGAAAAACCGGCCTCTTCACCAACGGAACAAATGTGTGCTCACAGCAACACGTAAATGAACGTCTGTGTCGTCATAAACTAGCAGAAGTCATGACAGACAATATCAAAGCCATCAAACAACATCAAGGCGGCTTGCGACCTCACGGACTGAGCCGCATAAGTTGCGAGACAATACAAGCTAGGAAAGGATACGAAATAACCGTACCAACACTAGCGAGTTGTATTCAAAACAAGTCAAAGTAACAGTAGGCAAGACGTCAACAGTCGCTAACATCCACCAGGCGTACTTACAAACTTGAAGCCGCACTCAGCGATGAGGAGCGGAGATCATGTAAAGATGGAAGGGGAGCTCCAACGTCCATACATAAATACCAAAAGTCCAAATACACCGAACCATCGCAGCCTAAGGGGGGCGGGGAACCCCACTGCCCCGATCAACAAGATCACAGGCCACCAGCGACGGCGACGAAGAACGGCGGTAAATGCCGTGAGTGATCGCGTGAGAAGGTCAAAGAGACTCGGTTCCGGCTACGATCCCCTTTTATACATGAGTATCATGTCAGCCGGAACCCTGGAAATGTCCTTTTATGAATTCTTTCTCGAGTGTCTGTCATACAAAGACACACAAACCGTGAAACCATGCTGACAAAAAATAAAGATGACTTTTAAAATGGACAGCCTAGACTAAACAAAGTATACAGGCTGCCATCCTTTTATTATTTTTTTTTTATTCAAATTGTTTAAAAATGATTTTTTTTTTCCCTTTCAGGTCAACTTTCTAATTCATATTTATGACTTTTTTTTATTTTTTGTTTATTTTATTTTATTTTATTCCACTTTGATGTAATGCAAGGCAAATGTAATTGTTTCATTTGGACCACAGTATTCTTTTTTTTAAATTGAGTGTGATTTGCACATGTATAGTATTTAACATTTCCGGTGAAAATTCCCTGGCCAAGCCCAACCGCTGCCATTTCGGATTTTTGCTTGCGGAGTAATGGACGTTGATATTGGTAATAGGGATGTAACAATATCCAAACATCACGATACGATAGTATCATGATCTTGTGCGGAGGTTGGCGATATTAAAAAAGGGTCACAATATTGTAAAAAAAATAAAATAAAAATAGAGAGCTCATACTAAGAAAAAACAATATTGTGCTTTTGTACATAACAGCAACACATATAAACCACCAAAATCTCTAATAAGACTTAATATTGAGGCACTTGCTTGCTAATGCACACACACATTGAGTTACTCCACATATTGACTCAGTTCACAAGCATATTACATTCTCCTTCATCTGACCATTAGTGTGGATTTTAAACATAGAAGGGCCAAAACATTTTGTGAAAATTAAACTGCTCTAAAAAAAAACTAACCAACAGAGGGTGCTAGAACTGCAAAAATGAAAATCAACCTGACTGTTTTTTGTGGTTTTTTTTTTACAGATTGCTGCTTTTAATATTGTGACATGACGACGACAGTATTGTGGCAATTTTAATATCACGATATTGCCGTTATTGTTACATCCCTAATTGGTAATGTGGCAACTTCACAACAATGTGTGGTGAGATTCCAACCAAGACATCAACTTTACACAGGTTCAGTATTCACTGATGAGCATGAGATGGTGTTGGTTAAAAAAAAAACATACAAAGGTTTATTTAATTCATAAAAATAGTTCAAAATACCCTCAGTCTAAAGCTCAACGATGGGGCCAGGGTCCTTCGGAGTGGGGAAGACCCTATGAAAATACAATAAATGTACACTAAATGTGACAGTCACACACTCACGCAAGTGAAGGAAGGGGGAAGGGAAACCACGACCAGGAGGCACAGCACACACACAAAAAAAAGGTCGCTGCCACTGAAGGGGGGAAAAAAGAAACAAGGAAGTAGGAGCAAATCAATTAACAAGCAAATCAATTAACCAACTAATTATGAAACAAAAAAAAGCAATTTGGTAAAATAACCCACCCAAATAAACCCCAACAAAACGACAAAAGATATTAAAACTAATGTTTAAAAGAAGAGAGTCTTGTTACAAAAAGTCCAAACACTTATTGCGAGGGCTTAGACTAACACAAACAGGCAGATTGCCAGGCAGGTCAGGCAAGCGAATGGATGAATGAATGAGCAGTTCGATCAGTTTGCGCAGATGAAGGGATGTCGAGCACGCTTGCCCGGGAAGAAGGGAACGGTGGTGCGGCACCGACGACCATCCGCGCGGCGAGTTTGGCACAGCAGCACAATTTCCACACGTCACAACACAACAAAAGCAAAGCAAAACAGCCGTGATCTAATGGCGATGACCTTCCCACGCACACCTGTCCCACTTGAGAAATCTTAATGTACACCACGAGTCAGGGCCAGGAGGAGAGCTCTGGCATACCAGACGTGCATGATCTGAGGCACACATGGTGAGGATGGCGAGACCCGGAAGTGGGCAGGTCTCCAAGCGAAAGAATAGAGGAGGACGCAAGATGCTAACCTACCAGCTTTTATAGTGAATACTTACTAACCAATAGGATTGGTTAGGATTGAGTCATACAATAGGATTTAATGACTCAATCACCTTACCACATTCAACCCCCCCCCTTTTTTTTTCATTGTCGCCCCGACGATGAAACTAAATCTCATGTAATCTAATTCCAGGGACTGAACAGAGCCGACAGCCCATTGGCTGCCACTCCAGAAGAGGTTGCTGCTTCCTGTGTTCGCGCCGACCTAGGGAGGTGATGCACGTTTGCATGATGTCCAGCTGTTGCGCAAGTAGTGCGACGCAGAAATCTCTGACTACTGGGAGCTTTGTCTTGAGTATTTCTTGACTGCTGAGTCAATGGTTCCCGTGATTCACCTGGTAAAGCCATTTGAGTGATATGTTCCTCCAGAGCTGGATAAGAGGAAGGTACCAGGTTGGAGGCAAGCCCAATTGCCCCCAGTTGAGAAGGCACTACCTAAGGAGTCCCACCTGTTAAAACAAACAGAGTATCCTTAGGCCATGAGTCATCTTCTAACCATCAGTTGGTGACACTGAGGGAGGCTTTCTGGTCACGGGTGGGAAACGCCAATGTGTACTTGCTAAAAACACCCGTAATAACAAGCACATTTTCAATCCCATTACAAGCTGGTTCCAAAATCGTGAAGTCCAATGCCAAGCTCTCATTTGGTCGGAAAGCCAGGAGGTGTCCCATGGTGGCCCGAGCAGATTGTGGAGTGTCCTTTACAACTTGACTTCTGTCACATGCCTGACACCACTGGTCAACATCTGATGCCAGTAGCACCTTTGCCTGAGTAACTTCAAGGTCTTCCCCACCCCTTGGTGGCCATGTTTTTGGTGGACTTGAGTCAACACTTCTCTCTCTAAGCCAGATGGCAACAGCAGCTGGAGAATTGCCTCTGCACCACCAGGCCTGTAGACCTGGTGGTAGAGGGCTCCACTTCTCTCAACCAACCTGTCCCACCGACGCAAGAGAGACAGGTTTTGACAACTGCTGGCGCGGCGCTTCTCCCGGATTGGGCGCTGCTACCGCTCCCAAAACGGCCACAGCTCAGCCACGATTGGGTCAGACCTTTGAAACTAACAAAAGTCCACCTGGGGTTGAAGCGGCAAATCTGCAATGGTAGCTTGAGTAGCTTGTGGCCTCGTCCCTTTAAAAGCTTGTTGTAAGGTTTTTGGAAGTGTTGTGCCTGGAAGTATCACTTCCATGTCATTCACCCTAGGTGAATGTAGGGGAGAAAGTGCATCTGTATTGACATTACATTTACCTGAACGGTACTTGATTTCAAAGTTGAACTGGGTTGCCGAACGCTGCTCAGTGTCCCCAAGTTAAGCAGATGGCAAATAGCTTAGTGGGTTGTTGTTTGTATAAAGGACACACTTATTCCCCAGGAGATAATCTCTGAATTTCTCCATCATGGCCCACTTCAGCACCAAGAACTCTAGCTTCACAGAGCTATAATTGTTCATTTTCTGCTCAGTGGGCCTCCATCCCCAACTCTTGTAATCTATGGGCCTTACATACCATGTTGCTCCTGCGGGAGCACAGCCCCCAGGCCACTGTAGCTTGCGTCCACCTCCAGAATAAAAGGGAGGGAAAATCTGCATAGGCCAGCACAGGTGAAGTAGTGCCTTGAGCGTTTCAAAGCTCTGATGGCACTGTGGAGTCTAATGTCCAGCAATCGGCTGTGACTTTGTACCTAATTTTGCGCCAACTCTGTCAACTCTGATGGAGGGGGACAGCCAACTTGGCAAACCCACTACAAAGCGGCAGTAATAGCTGGCAAATCCAAGAAATTATCGCAGCTCAGATGTAGTTTTAGGGGGCTGCCAATTAGCCACCACTTCTACTTTGCCTGGATCGGTGGCAACACCCTCACTAGAAATACCCCAAGTAGCTCACTTGTTTGTGGAAAAACACTTGGAAGGTTTTGCCTTCAGGCCTTCTTGTTGAAAGTGCCCCAGCACCAATTCCAGTCACTCCATATGTTGTTTAGCATTGGTGGAAAAGACAAATAAAGAAGCAAGGACTGGCATTGTTGGTCTCCAAAAGTCCACTGCATGAGCCTCTGGAAGGCGCTGGGTGCATTGCAAAGGCCAAAGCGCATGCAGTTCCATTCGAAAAGGCCAAATGGAGTACAAAATGTGTTTTTTGGTCGATCTGCTTCCGCCACAGGCACTTGGTTGTACCCAATGGCAGGGTTCATGGTGGAAAACCAGTAGGCATTCGTCAAACCATCCAACGATTCATTGATTCGAGGAAGCGGAAAAGCATCCTTCCTTGTCTTTTGATTAAGTTGCCAATAGTCGACATACATGCAAATTGTACCTTCCTTCCTTTTAACCAGAACTATGGGTGTGGCATAGGGACTGCAGCTCTCACGGGTGACTTGGGCTTCAAGTCGTTGGCTAATGTTTCAAAAAAAAGGTTATGAAAGTACTTTTGTTGCCTTTCAAAACTAAAATCCAACAACATAATTTACATAAAACAAATTATTATTATTACCTTATCCTTGGATGACGTCATACTACAAGATGCGCCCCATTCTGGAAGGTCGCGCGCCACTACACCTGCGGTCGTTAAGTTGGTCGCTATATTTGTATTTACGTAGTCTCACTCACAGTAAACAAAAGCCAAAGTCATACAATGCAGAAAACTCAAGCAAAACAAATGCCTTTATTTGATAGATCTTGTCGACATGATCACAGATCATGCTGCTTGCTCGCCTAGCTTCAATTGAAATGTAGTGACACGAGTTGTAATCAGCCTCGCAACTATGATGAAGTCTGACATTTGGGCGCACTTGGCTAAGTTGGCTCTGATGATGCGGGGAAGATGTCCCCCTCAGTTTCATAAAAAACACGATTCTTCCCATCCACTTTCGCTGCGGCAAAAATCTCTGGTAAAACTAACGTTCCTCTTCCATTGGAATATGGAAGAGGAACGTTAGTTGTGCATAAGTTGCTGTGCACATGGAGCTTGTGTACAGCTTCTACTCCAACTACTGATGCGTTTAAGGTACACAGAATATGTCGGTATTTGTAACTTTCGCTCAGAATTTTAATAAACTCTTCCTGAAGACTCCAACTAGTAGCATGTACTTAATAATAGCTGAATTGAAATGTACTTCAAAATATATGTGGAAATTGCTACATGATCTTTGTTTTTATTTTAACGAATAGCTAGTTTTGGGGGTTTGCAGCCAGAGTAAGGTCCTAATAAGAAACAGGTAGCAGTGTGTTCAGAAATTAGGGGGACAATAAAGAACCAAAAAAAGAAGAAAAAACAACAACAATCACAGCGTTTTATCAAAAACAAACAATGTAGCTTGCTGAGATGTGTCAGTTTATTGTTGGGTACAGTCCCAATAATAAAATATTAACAGCTACACCTACAGAAAAATAATAAAAGGCAATTTCTCTTACCTGAATCAAGCTAAATGTAAAGTAAGAATTTTTTTATGCTACTTGCACTATAGGAAAATTCTAATTGTGTTATTTAAAATGTAAATTTCATGTACATTTTACAGAATCATTTTATTTATGTAAATTTGTTGTTCATAAATGATTCTTCATACACAAATGTCAAAATGTTTTTATGGTGATTGGCATTGGAATTGCAAACAACTGTTTCATATGCGTGATGTATTGTTAAGCCATTATTTAAATTAAGAGTTTTACAATGGATACCCCCCACACACACACACACAAACGTACTAGCGCACAGATCTACATCCACACCCTCTAAGAATTTTCCGTGCTATTCATCTACTTTAAGCACCCCCCCAACCCTCCACACATGGTGGTTCGGTGGTGAAATTGGATTCAAACCCCAAGTGGGTGGATAGTACAGACACGTTATTATTATGCCCCTTTTTTTTTCCCTGTTCACAAGGCTTCAGATACAGTAAAGAACATAAAAAAATAAAAAATCGACATCGATATTCAAACATCTTTCCTCATTCTGTTTCTGCAGGTGGTCATGAAGAAGAAAACTGGTGGCAGTTCCTCCTGATATAGATGGTTATACAGGAAAACAGATTCACAATGTGTCGGCTGCAGGAAAGACTACCTTGTCTATTGTACCACTGCAACAAGATCTTGATCTTACTCCATTGCCATGTGTAACAATTAAAGACCAGTCACCCTCAATTTTTTTTGTCTATTCCTTTTCTTAACATTTCACTCTTGGAAATATGCGCTTAGTCAACCTAGGATTGGGTGAGATGCCTCCGTTCTCCCCCTTTTGCCTAAACCAGAGACAGTCCAAAAGAGGTTACACTCTTTTGAAGTCAACCACAGGCCAACTCACCAGGATGTTTGTTTGTCACCAGCCAGAACCACAAGTTTATGGCATCAAAGTATTTTATCGGAAAGCATCATCTTGACCCCTGCTGACATCGCAGACTGGCAGTCTACAAACTCTTATCAAAGTCATAAAACGACATGGGCCAAAAGGTCCGTTGGAATCCTGGTCAGTACATTCCAGCCTTCTTGGAGGTTACACGTGACCAGAGTGGTTACATGAAACACCTATACATACAAGTGAACTTATGCACAACTGAATGTTTCACATCATGTTATGTCTATGAAAAAGGAATGTCATATGTATTTCAACAGGAATGATGATTGTAAACCCAGAGATTATTTAGTTACTCCGGAAAGAACAACATGATCTCATGATGATTAGTTGATATGTGTAACGATAACATGTTTTGCTTGGAAGAACTTGACTTGCCAGCCTGACCAAATACAATTTTTATTAATTCTTCAATAATTTGGAGTTTAAAAGTCTCTGACTTGGGTTGAGCCAAAAGAGGGACGGCGCCTGCACCCCCTTTGTGACGGACACGCCCCGCAACTTTAAAACAGCCGGCGCGAACCTCGTTCTGCGCGCTTGTTTCCGGCCCTCTGTTCCTGCTTCATTCACCTTTTTCACTTCGTTTGGCCCAGAACTGACAAAAGGACTCCCCGGTGCCGTGCCACGTTTTTCAACCACGTGGCATCTCTGTTCCCTGAACGATCAAGTGTCTCGGACTATCCCAGCTGGCTTCAGGCAGTGGGCGGGGTACACCCTGAACTGGTTGCCAGCCAATCCAGGGCACACAGAGACGAACAACCATCCACACTCACAATCACACCTATGGACAATTTGGAGTGTTCAATTAACCTGCCATGCATGTTTTTGGAATGTGGGAGGAAACCGGAGTACCCAGAGAAAACCCACGCAAGCACGGGGAGAACATGCAAACTCCACCCAGGAAGGCCGAAGCCCGGACTCGATCTCACGTCCTCTGCACTGGGAGGCGGACGTGCTAACCAGTCATCCATCGTGCCGCCCATAATAATAATAATAATATAATATAATAAAACATATAAATAATATATTTAAAATATGTATTAACTAATTTGGTACCATTAGCATATGTTGCAACACTAATTTCAGGACTGGCAGAATGAGAGTGAGGTCACAAAGTCAACCCTTACACACCCCAACATAGAGGCAAAAAATGTGACAGGTAATGTTGAACTGAACTCTGTCAGCAAATTTGCATATTGTTCAAGTTATCTCAGAATGATGACTTTAACAGTTGCTGTTCACAGGGTAGAAAGGAATACCCTATATGTTGTGGCTTCTCTTCATCAGAAGACATTGCTCTGCATGCAAGCCAATGTGGTGAAAGGTTTGCCATTGTATATGTTATTATACATTTGAATGTTCACAAATTCAGCATTTCCCATTTGTCTTGCATTTGATGCTATGTTTGTTCACTAAAATTATAGATAAATATACAGTTTAATGTCCCAGCAAGTCTGAAAATATATTTTTAGATGGGTTGAAACCTAAATAGTGATATATAGTACTCGTGTTTTTTTGTTTTTTGTTTTCAGTCCGCAGGACAGTCTTTTTTCTTTTTTTTTTCTATTTTTTTAAAGAGCTCAGTATTGTTCATTCGGTAATGTCATTATCATTGCTGTTTTTTATTTTTTATGCTTCTTTCCTGCTAATGCAAGCGGTTCAATAAATATTGCAAATAATAAAGGCGACAGTGGGCATCCCTGTCTTGTGCCTCTCTGTAGAGTAAAACTCTGAGATATAATCCCATTAGTAGTAACAGTAGCTTTAGGAGAATCATATAATACTGACACCCAGTGAATAAATGACTTCCCAAAGCCAAATTTATTCAAAACAGCAAAGAGGAAGTGTCTTTTTAGTTAACATATCGTCTAACTGTATTTTTGTATTTTGTAAGTCAGTCCATATTTGGTTATTTGGGTTTATTAATTAATCAAAAACTGAAAAACATAGGAATACTGAATTACAATTGGCAATTATGCAATTACAAACTTTGAAGAAAAAAGAGGAGAATTTTGCTCTCCCGGCTCCTACTGTTGACTCATCACCTACTGTTGTTTCTGAGTGTGCTATGTATCAACCGTGACCAGTGCTTCAATTGTGGCCGTTCTGACCACTGGGCCGGTACCTGCCGACAACACCCACGTGTCGGGAGGGGCAGAGGTAGCAGACATCAACAGATCAGACGCGGCTATTACCAGCCGAGGGGACGTGAGTCACAGAACCCTCCTCCCCGCCCGGCTTCATCCCAGCAGCAATATCCGCCTGTGCCAAATCAGCAGTTCCTGCCGCCACCTAGTGGACAATTTCCGCAATGACGGGACCCAGAATCCACCTTATTTGCATTGCAGGAGCCTATGATTGAATTAACGGTAAGCGGAACTACTTTATCATTTATGGTAGACACTGGAGCTCATCACTCTACCATTATGACATTACCACCTCGAAGTACGCTCACCGCTGATGGCATTTCGTTGGTTGGATTCAAGGGAGAACAAACTATTCTGCATATGACATCTCCAATACACACGCAGAGCTTCACGCAGACTTTTTTTTTACATTCATTTGTGTATGCCCCGAACTGTCCAGTGAATCTTTTGGGAAGGGATCTTCTCATAAGAACTGCTCCATTGATCCAATGTGGGCCGGACGGGCTCACGCTTCAGTTCCCAGATGGACATACTTATTACTGCGCATGTATGTATACATTGCACATTATTTTATGACAGGTGTGGTGATGAGATATACAGTGAAGCATTCCGTATAGTTGTTGACAACGCCTGGGAGTTGCGTGTAGGTGATCTGTTTGCAGGAAAACCCGGCGTGGCTTTTTCTGTTAATCTGACTGAAGAACAATCTCGGTGGTATGAGATGGCAAAACCACCTGGTGAATCTGTGCAGGCATGTCATCCTCATATTTCATTGGTGGTATCATCCCAGCACACGGCGAAAGATTTGGGTCCATTTGTCCTGGCCTGCACAAGAGCAACGGATTGGCAACCCTCTATACATACAGATTTACTATATTCCAAATATTTTGATGCCTATTGGATTAAATCTGATTTGTTTGTTTCCATGTCTGTTTTAGAACATCAACTTTTGGACCGACATCATGGACGGGAAACAGCTGGTGGCATGTTACAATCCTTGCCTGCTGCACTGTGGTCTACTGACCCGACTGATGTGGGCCTGTGTAAAGTTGCTCCAGTAACTTTTGAATTAAAACCGGACTCCGTTTGGGTACCACAGTACCCAATGAAGGAGGATGGACGACTTGGCTTAAAGTGGGGGTTATTTGCAAAATTGATAGGTCTAGCTACAATACTCCTATTCTCCCAGTAGTAAAGAAAAATACTGGTGAATTTCGTATGGTGCATGATCTCAGGGCTATTAGTGCTAAAGTTTTGACACCCACACTACCGGTGCCAAATCCTCATTCTGCTCTGTCACAGATCACTCCATTACACACACATTTGACCTGCATTGATCTTGCAAATGCATTTTTTTGCATCCCTCTTGACCTGTATATGCAGAAGTATTTTGCATTTACCTGGAATAATGAGTGTTACTCCTACACCCGGCTTCCTCAGGGTTTTGTGTTGTCTCCTGGAGTTTTCAATGCTTCCCTTCGACAGCTGCTGTCACCTCTCCAACTTCCTCCTGATGTTCTTTTGGTGCAGTATGTGGATGATCTACTCCTAGCTGCACCATCCGAGGAGTCCTGCCTTCAAGCCACACAGCTCCTTTTGAGCCACCTGGCTTCGGTGGGCTTGACGTGCTCCAAAGGCAAACTCCAAATTGCCCGACCTCAGGTTTCATTCTTGGGTCGACTTGTATCGAGGCATGGAACAGGTATTTCTCTCTGTCACACAAAGATGACATTTTGCACCATCCCAAACTGACAAATGTCAAACAAATGTTAGCTTTTCTGGGTCTGTGCAACTATTCCAGACATCATGTTCCGGATTTCGCAGAACTGACTCATTCTCTCAGACAATTAGTGAATGAAAAAGGAATGAGAAACCTGTTACATGTTCTTGATTGGACTCCAGCTGCTGAGAACTCTTTTGTTCTGTTGAAACAGTTTTTGTCATCAGCTGCGGCTCTTGTCGTCCCTGATTACACTAAAATGTTCTTCCTGGATGTTTCTGAAAAATCCATCAGTGTGTCAGCTGTTCTTTTTCAAAAGGGGGAAAATGGTAATAGACATGTTTGCCTTTATGCATCAACACCTCTTGAAAAATATGAACAACGTCATCCTCTTTGTGCAGCTTTCAGCATTAGCTCGCCTGATTCAGAAAACATCTCATATTGTGTTACATCACCCGCTGACAGTACGTACATCACATAGTACAGTGCAGTACGTAACCAGCCAAGCATTTACTATGACGGGGACGACAGAGAAAGATTGAATCAGTTCTGACACAACCTCACATTTTGTTTGTACATGAGGGAATTAACATGGCAGCAGGCATGTTGGAGGGACAATCCCACTGCTGCACTCAGCGAATTTTGGAAGAGAACTCACTGAGAAATGACCTTTACGACATCCCACTGGACGACCCAGACTTGACGTTATTTATGGACAGCTGTTGTTTTAAGGGCAATGATGGACTCCAATCAGGTTTTGCTGTAACACAGATGATTTGCTGTAACACAGGGTCACAGTCAGCTCAAAGAGCAGAAATGGTGCAAGGTGGAAAGCCACATGTACTTGTGGCAGTAGTAGTAGTAGAGTAGTAGTACTAAGGTAGGTGATTGCATGACCTGCCACTTGTTTTCCTGTCTTTGACTGTGAAGAAGCCCGGCTAATTCTCACTTTACGATCTGCAGACATGAGGGCGAAATGTCTTTGTCTTTCACTTTTGCGGACGGAGGTGAGTAGGAATGTTCAGAATATAAATTATTTATTCATGTTACAACATGACCTGTCCACAACATGGGATCTTATGTGCAGGGCAAGATGCTTGGGACCTGACTGGGACAAACGTTTTGAGGACAAAAAGACGTGTTAGCAAGCTCACACCATCTGCAGGAGCGTAGGTGCAGAACTCGTGTCTATCCTCTCCCAAGGTGGAGCAGGAGTGGCTGCAAGATTTCCTGAACTTGGGTCCCCATCCCTACCTGTCACACGGACTACGTCACACACAACGTCCTCCAGTGGCCCCAAGCAAGAAGGGATTGGGTGCAATGTTCTCCAATTTTCCGTGTGTCTGTGCATTCACAAACTTCTTGAGCGTTCCTTGGAGTACGGTGAGCAACATCCACAGACTTAGGCCTATATATGAATGGACACACAATGCCACTTATTCACAAATAACGAGAAGTGAAGCATCTTACGCTACGTTTTCATGTTATTTACTGTCTCTAGGGTGAAAATGCCACTGTGTGTGCTGTATGGTTGTACCAATAAGTCTGCAAGAAGCGCTTCATGCACAATGCATTGGTAAGAATGCATTTATGAATGTTCTCTTATAAGCTATATCTGTGAGTGTTACTCAATGATTTGTCCGCATCATCTAGTCAGAACCAGGAACAATGAAATGAAAGCAAAGCTCATCAGGGCAAAATTGGCTGTGAAATGTAAACCTAACTGTTAGTTAATTTGCATTTAACCCCAGTAAGCCCTTAGCAACATCAGACAATGGCTGCCAAACCAGTATCACACCTGTCCAGAACCTGAAATAATAATGTATGTTACAAAAACATTCAAACCACTTATATGTCAGATTTGTGACACTATTTGAATCAGCCCTAGTTTGTCACTTGTTTTAAATCACACAGGTCATTTTAACATAGGCCCACATCGTCCACTCAAAAATAATGGAAAACATATCGTACATTTAAGGTGAAACTGTAAAAATCTTTACAAAAATTGAACCTGTGCACAATTAAATGCAAGGCTAGAATCAGGTTCAGAATAATAAAATTACACTAAATAGAGCAAAAAATGTGAGTCAACAACGTTTAGTTTAGGTGTTAGAGACAAGATTAACTTGTTATTGCTTAAAATGTGTTTTCAGCTTCTTTTGTACATTTGAGGTGAATGTGTCAAAATCTTCAAAATGAGCACGTGCACAATTAATGCATGCTAGAATCACATTCAGTGTGCCAAAATACACTTAATAGAGCAATAATTTGGAGTCCACAAAGTTTGGTTTAGGTGTGAGAGCCAAAACTAACTTTTTATTTTAGTTTTCAGCCCCTGATTAAGGTAAAACTGTCAAAATCTTCAAACTGAACAACATGTGCACAATAAAATCGTATTCAGAATGCTGAAGTACACTAAATACAGCAAAAAAAAATTGTGAGTCCATAACGTTTCATTTAGGTGTGAGAGCCAAGGTTGACTTTTTATTGCTTAAAAAGCGTTTTCAGCCCCTGATTGAGGTGAAACTGTCAAAATCTTCAAACTGACCATGTGCACAATAAAATGCATGCTAGAATCACATTCAGTATGCCAAAATACACGAAATACAGCAAAAATTTGGAGTCCACAAAGTTTGGTTAAGGTGTTATAACCAAGATAAACTTTTTATTGCTTGAAAAGCATTTTCAGCCCCTGATTGAGGTGAAACTGTCAAAATCTTCAAACTGACCATGTGCACAATAAAATGCATGCTAGAATCCCATCAGTATGCCAAAATACAAGCAAGAATTTGGAGTCCACAAAGTTTGGTTTAGGAGTGAAAGCCAAGATTGACTTTTCATTGCTTGAAAAGCGTTTTCAGCCCCTGATTGAGGTGAAACTGTCAAAATCTTCAAACTGACCATGTGCACAATAAAATGCATGCTAGAATCACATTCAGTATGCCAAAATACACGAAATACAGCAAAAATTTGGAGTCCACAAAGTTTGGTTAAGGTGTTATAACCAAGATAAACTTTTTATTGCTTGAAAAGCGTTTTCAGCCCCTGGTTGAGGTGAAACTGTCAAAATCTTCAAACTGAATATGTGCACAATGAAATGCATTCTAGAATCATATTCATAAAGCTAAAGTACACTAAATACAGCAAAAAATTGTGAGTCCACTATGTTTGGGTTAGCTGTGAGAGCCAAGATGAACTTTTTATTGCTTTAAATGTTTTTTCAGCTCCTGATGTGCACAATGAAATGCATGCTAGAATCACATTCAGTATGCCAAATTACACCAAATACAGTAAAAAGATTAACTTTTTATTGCTTTAAAAAAAAATTCAGCTCCTGATGTGCACATGAAATGCATGCTAGAATCACATTCAGTATGCCAAATTACAATAAATACAGTATAAAAAAAAGTGAGTCCACAATGTTTGGTTTAGGTGTGAGAGCCAAAATTGACTTTTTATTGCTTAAATTGCGTTTTCAGCCACTGATTGAGGTGAAACAGTTTATATCTTCAAAATGAACATGTGCACAATAAAATGCATGCTAGAATCATGTTTAGAATGCTAAAGTACATAAATACAGCAAAATTCATGATTCCACAACATTTGGTTTCGTTGTAAAAGCCAAGATGAACTTTTTATTGCTTAAAATGCTTTTTCAGCCCCTGCTTTAGGTGAAACTGTCCAAATCTTCAAAATGAACATGTTCACAATGAAATGCATGCTAGAATAACATTCAGGATGCTAAAATACACTGAATACAGCAAGAATTTGGAGTCCACAAAGTTTGGTTTAAGTGTGAGAGCCAAGATAAACATTATATTGCTTAAAACGCGTTTTCAGCCCCTGGTTGAGGTGAAACTGTCAAAATCTTCAAACTGAACATGTGCACAATGAAATGCATGCTAGAATCATATTCAGAATGCTAAAGTACACTAAATACAGGAAAATATGTGAGTCCACAATGTGTGGTTTAGGTATGAGAGCCAAGATTGACTTTGTATTGCTTAAAATGCATTTTTAGCCCCTGATTGAGGTGAAACAGTTTATATCTTCAAAATGAACATGTACACAATGAAATGCATGCTAGAATCATGTTCAGAAAGCTAAAATACATAAATACAGCAAAAATCGTTATTCTACAACGTTTGGTTTACGTGTAAAAGCCAAGATTAATTGATTGTTGCTTTAAACGTTTTTTCAGCTCCTGATGTGCACACTAAAATAAATGCTGTAATCACATTCAGGATGCTAAAATACACTATATAGAGCAAGAATTTAGAATCCACAACGTTTGGTTTAGGTGTGAGAGCCAAAATTGATTCTTTATTGGTTAAAAATAGATTTCAGCCCCCGATTGAGGGGAAACTGTCCAAGTCTTCAAAACGAACATGTACACAATGAAATGCATGCTAGAATCATATTCAGGATGCTAAAATACACTAATTAGAGCAATAATTTGAAGTCCACAACGTTTGGTTTATGTGCAAGAGCCAAGAATAACTTTTTATTCCTTCAAATGTGTTTACAGCTCCTGATGTGCACAATGAAATGCATGCGAGAATCACATTCAGAATGCTAAAGTACACTTAAATAAAGCAAACTTGTGGGTGCACAACGTTAGGTTTAGGTGTGAGAGCCAAGACTTTTTATTGCTTAAATTTTTAGCCCCCGATTGAGGTTAAACTGTCAAAATCTTCAAACTGAACATTTGCAAAATAAAATGAAATGCATGCTAGAATGATATTCAAAATGCTAAAGTACACTAAATACAGTACAAAAATGAAAAGAAAAAAAAAGTTAGTCCACAACGTTTGGTTTAGGTGTGAGAGCCAATATTAACTTTTTATTTCTTTAAATGTGTTTTTAGCATCTGATTCAGGTGTAACGGTCAAAATCTTCAAACTGAACATGTGCACAATAAAATGCATGCTAGAATCATATTCAGAATGCTAAAGTACACTAAATATGGGAAAATATGTGAGTCCAGAATGTTTGGTTTAGGTATGAGAGCCAAGATTTACTTTTTATTTCTTTAAATGTGTTTTCAGCCCCTGATTGTACACTTTAGGTGAATCTGCCAAAATCTTCCAAATGAACATGTACACAATGAAATGCATGTTAGAATCACATTCAGGATGCTAAAATACACTAAATACAACAAGAATATGGAATCCACAACGTTTGGTTTAGGTGTGAGAGCCAAGATTAACTTTTTATTGCTTTAAATGCGTTTTCAGCTCCTGATTGTATATTTGAGGTGAATCTGTCCAAATCTTCAGAATGAACATGTGCACAATGAAATGCACGCTAGAATCATTTTCAGAACGCTAATGTTCACTAAATGTAGCAAAAAATTGTGAGTTTACAACGTTTGGTTTAGGTTTGCCTAGATTATTTTTTTTATAGCTAAAAATGCGTTTTCAGGCCTCGAATGAGGTGAAACTGTCCAAATCTTCAAACTGAACATGTGCACAATGAAATGCATGATAGAATCACATTCAATTTGGCAAAATACACTAAATACAGCAAGAATTTGGAGTCTACAAAGTTTGGTTTAGGTGTGAGAGCCAAGATTGATTCTTTATTGGTTAAAAATAGATTTCAGCCCCCGATTGAGGGGAAACTGTCCAAGTCTTCAAAACGAACATGTACACAATGAAATGCATGCTAGAATCATATTCAGGATGCTAAAATACACTAATTAGAGCAATAATTTGAAGTCCACAACGTTTGGTTTATGTGCAAGAGCCAAGAATAACTTTTTATTCCTTCAAATGTGTGATCCTGATGTGCACAATGAAATGCATGCGAGAATCACATTCAGTATGCCAAAATACACGAAATACAGCAAGAATTTGGAGTCCACAAAGTTTGGTTTAGGTGTGATAGCCAAGATAAACTTTTTATTGCTTAAAAATACACATGGGCGTACACTGACAACACACAGACATACACTGCATGCACAAAGCCCTGCAGATGGTAGAGTAAAGTTGCACCAGTGGTATGTGTTTCTTGTTGTAGTGGCGCGTGACTGGGACTACTGCCGTCTGAGCGTGGCATGGACCCCTGCCACGGATCATCTGGCCTCGTCAACCTGGACATCCTGAAGATTCATCCCTCTTGACAAAGGGGGGCCTGTAACGAATATTGCCCGTCACCCTCTTCCCTGTCAAAATCTTCAAAATGAGCAACAGCACAATGAAATTAATGCTGGAATCATCTTCAAGTTGCTAAAATACACTAATGAGAGCAAAAAGTTTGAGTCTACAACATTTAGTTAAGGTGTGAGAGCGAAAATGAACTTTTTATTGCTTTAAATGCATTTTCAGCCCGATTGTACACTTCAGGTGAAACTGTCAAAATCTTCAAAATGAGCAAAAGCACAATGAAATTAATGCTGGAATCATCTTCAAGTTGCTAAAATACACTAATGACAGAAAAAAGTTTGAGTGTACAACATTTAGTTAAGGTGTGAGAGCCAAAATGAACTTTTTATTGCTTTAAATGCTTTTTCAGCCCGATTGTACACTTCAGGTGAAACTGTCAAAATCTTCAAAATGAGCAAAAGCACAATGAAATTAATGCTGGAATCATCTTCAAGTTACTAAAATACACTAATGACAGCAAAAAGTTTGAGTCTACAACATTTAGTTAAGGTGTGAGAGCCAAAATGAACTTTTTATTGCTTTAAATGCATTTTCAGCCCGATTGTACACTTCAGGTGAAACTGTCAAAATCTTCAAAATGAGCAAAAGCACAATGAAATTAATGCTGGAATCATCTTCAAGTTGCTGAAATACACTAATGACAGCAAACAGTTTGAGTCTACAACATTTAGTTAAGGTGTGAGAGCCAAAATGAACTTTTTATTGCTTTAAATGCATTTCAGCCCGATTGTACACTTCAGGTGAAACTGTCAAAATCTTCAAAATGAGCAAAAGCACAATGAAATTAATGCTGGAATCATCTTCAAGTTGCTAAAATACACTAATGACAGCAAAAAGTTTAAGTCTACAACATTTAGTTAAGGTGTGAGAGCCAAAATGAACTTTTTATTGCTTTAAATGAATTTTCAGCCCGATTGTACACTTCAGGTGAAACTGTCAAAATCTTCAAAATGAGCAAAAGCACAATGAAATTAATGCTGGAATCATCTTCAAGTTGCTAAAATACACTAATGACAGCAAAAAGTTTAAGTCTACAACATTTAGTTAAGGTGTGAGAGCCAAAATGAACTTTTTATTGCTTTAAATGAATTTTCAGCCCGATTGTACACTTCAGGTGAAACTGTCAAAATCTTCAAAATGAGCAAAAGCACAATGAAATTAATGCTGGAATCATCTTCAAGTTGCTAAAATACACTAATGACAGAATTTTTTTTGAGTCTACAACATTTAGTTAAGGTGTGAGAGCCAAAATGAACTTTGTATTGCTTTAAATGAATTTTCAGCCCGATTGTACACTTCAGGTGAAACTGTCAAAATCTTCAAAATGAGCAAAAGCACAATGAAATTAATGCTTGAATCATCTTCAAGTTACTAAAATACACTAATGACAGCAAAAAGTTTGAGTCTACAACATTTAGTTAAGGTGTGAGAGCCAAAATTAACTTTTTATTGCTTTAAATGCATTTTCAGCCCGATTGTACACTTCAGGTGAAACTGTCAAAATCTTCAAAATGAGCAAAAGCACAATGAAATTAATGCTGGAATCATCTTCAGGTTGCTAAAATACACTAATGACAGCAAAAAGTTTGAGTCTACAACATTTAGTTAAGGTGTGAGAGCCAAAATGAACTTTTTATTGCTTTAAATGCATTTTCAGCCCGATTGTACACTTCAGGTAAAACTGTCCAAATCTTCAAAATGAGCAACAGCACAATGAAATTAATGCTGGAATCATCTTCAAGTTGCTAAAATACACTAATGAGAGCAAAAAGTTTGAGTCTACAACATTTAGTTAAGGTGTGAGAGCCAAAATGAACTTTTTATTGCTTTAAATGCATTTTCAGCCCGATTGTACACTTCAGGTGAAACTGTAAAAATCTTCAAAATGAGCAAAAGCACAATGAAATTAATGCTGGAATCATCTTCAAGTTGCTAAAATACACTAATGACAGCAAAAAGTTTAAGTCTACAACATTTAGTTAAGGTGTGAGAGCCAAAATGAACTTTTTATAGCTTTAAATGCTTTTTCAGCCCGATTGTACACTTCAGGTGAAACTGTCAAAATCTTCAAAATGAGCAAAAGCACAATGAAATTAATGCTGGAATCATCTTCAAGTTGCTAAAATACACTAATGACAGCAAAAAGTTTAAGTCTACAACATTTAGTTAAGGTGTGAGAGCCAAAATGAACTTTTTATTGCTTTAAATGAATTTTCAGCCCGATTGTACACTTCAGGTGAAACTGTCAAAATCTTCAAAATGAGCAAAAGCACAATGAAATTAATGCTGGAATCATCTTCAAGTTGCTAAAATACACTAATGACAGCAAAAAGTTTAAGTCTACAACATTTAGTTAAGGTGTGAGAGCCAAAATGAACTTTTTATTGCTTTAAATGAATTTTCAGCCCGATTGTACACTTCAGGTGAAACTGTCAAAATCTTCAAAATGAGCAAAAGCACAATGAAATTAATGCTGGAATCATCTTCAAGTTGCTAAAATACACTAATGACAGAATTTTTTTTGAGTCTACAACATTTAGTTAAGGTGTGAGAGCCAAAATGAACTTTGTATTGCTTTAAATGCATTTTCAGCCCGATTGTACACTTCAGGTGAAACTGTCAAAATCTTCAAAATGAGCAAAAGCACAATGAAATTAATGCTTGAATCATCTTCAAGTTACTAAAATACACTAATGACAGCAAAAAGTTTGAGTCTACAACATTTAGTTAAGGTGTGAGAGCCAAAATTAACTTTTTATTGCTTTAAATGCATTTTCAGCCCGATTGTACACTTCAGGTGAAACTGTCAAAATCTTCAAAATGAGCAAAAGCACAATGAAATTAATGCTGGAATCATCTTCAGGTTGCTAAAATACACTAATGACAGCAAAAAGTTTGAGTCTACAACATTTAGTTAAGGTGTGAGAGCCAAAATGAACTTTTTATTGCTTTAAATGCATTTTCAGCCCGATTGTACACTTCAGGTAAAACTGTCAAAATCTTCAAAATGAGCAACAGCACAATGAAATTAATGCTGGAATCATCTTCAAGTTGCTAAAATACACTAATGAGAGCAAAAAGTTTGAGTCTACAACATTTAGTTAAGGTGTGAGAGCCAAAATGAACTTTTTATTGCTTTAAATGCATTTTCAGCCCGATTGTACACTTCAGGTGAAACTGTAAAAATCTTCAAAATGAGCAAAAGCACAATGAAATTAATGCTGGAATCATCTTCAAGTTGCTAAAATACACTAATGACAGAAAAAAGTTTGAGTGTACAACATTTAGTTAAGGTGTGAGAGCCAAAATGAACTTTTTATAGCTTTAAATGCTTTTTCAGCCCGATTGTACACTTCAGGTGAAACTGTCAAAATCTTCAAAATGAGCAAAAGCACAATGAAATTAATGCTGGAATCATCTTCAAGTTGCTAAAATACACTAATGACAGCAAAAAGTTTGAGTCTACAACATTTAGTTAAGGTGTGAGAGCCAAAATGCACTTTTTATTGCTTTAAATGCATTTTCAGCCCGATTGTACACTTCAGGTGAAACTGTCAAAATCTTCAAAATGAGCAAAAGCACAATGAAATTAATGCTGGAATCATCTTCAAGTTGCTAAAATACACTAATGACAGCAAAAAGTTTAAGTCTACAACATTTAGTTAAGGTGTGAGAGCCAAAATGAACTTTTTATTGCTTTAAATGAATTTTCAGCCCGATTGTACACTTCAGGTGAAACTGTCAAAATCTTCAAAATGAGCAAAAGCACAATGAAATTAATGCTGGAATCATCTTCAAGTTGCTAAAATACACTAATGACAGCAAAAAGTTTAAGTCTACAACATTTAGTTAAGGTGTGAGAGCCAAAATGAACTTTTTATTGCTTTAAATGAATTTTCAGCCCGATTGTACACTTCAGGTGAAACTGTCAAAATCTTCAAAATGAGCAAAAGCACAATGAAATTAATGCTGGAATCATCTTCAAGTTGCTAAAATACACTAATGACAGAATTTTTTTTGAGTCTACAACATTTAGTTAAGGTGTGAGAGCCAAAATGAACTTTGTATTGCTTTAAATGCATTTTCAGCCCGATTGTACACTTCAGGTGAAACTGTCAAAATCTTCAAAATGAGCAAAAGCACAATGAAATTAATGCTTGAATCATCTTCAAGTTACTAAAATACACTAATGACAGCAAAAAGTTTGAGTCTACAACATTTAGTTAAGGTGTGAGAGCCAAAATTAACTTTTTATTGCTTTAAATGCATTTTCAGCCCGATTGTACACTTCAGGTGAAACTGTCAAAATCTTCAAAATGAGCAAAAGCACAATGAAATTAATGCTGGAATCATCTTCAGGTTGCTAAAATACACTAATGACAGCAAAAAGTTTGAGTCTACAACATTTAGTTAAGGTGTGAGAGCCAAAATGAACTTTTTATTGCTTTAAATGCATTTTCAGCCCGATTGTACACTTCAGGTAAAACTGTCAAAATCTTCAAAATGAGCAACAGCACAATGAAATTAATGCTGGAATCATCTTCAAGTTGCTAAAATACACTAATGAGAGCAAAAAGTTTGAGTCTACAACATTTAGTTAAGGTGTGAGAGCCAAAATGAACTTTTTATTGCTTTAAATGCATTTTCAGCCCGATTGTACACTTCAGGTGAAACTGTAAAAATCTTCAAAATGAGCAAAAGCACAATGAAATTAATGCTGGAATCATCTTCAAGTTGCTAAAATACACTAATGACAGAAAAAAGTTTGAGTGTACAACATTTAGTTAAGGTGTGAGAGCCAAAATGAACTTTTTATAGCTTTAAATGCTTTTTCAGCCCGATTGTACACTTCAGGTGAAACTGTCAAAATCTTCAAAATGAGCAAAAGCACAATGAAATTAATGCTGGAATCATCTTCAAGTTGCTAAAATACACTAATGACAGCAAAAAGTTTGAGTCTACAACATTTAGTTAAGGTGTGAGAGCCAAAATGCACTTTTTATTGCTTTAAATGCATTTTCAGCCCGATTGTACACTTCAGGTGAAACTGTCAAAATCTTCAAAATGAGCAAAAGCACAATGAAATTAATGCTGGAATAATCTTCAAATTGCTAAAATACACTAATGACAGCAAAAAGTTTGAGTGTACAACATTTAGTTAAGGTGTGAGAGCCAAAATGAACATTGTATTGCTTTAAATGCATTTTCAGCCCGATTGTACACTTCAGGTGAAACTGTCAAAATCTTCAAAATGAGCAAAAGCACAATGAAATTAATGCTGGAATCATCTTCAAGTTGCTAAAATACACTAATGAGAGCAAAAAGTTTGAGTCTACAACATTTAGTTAAGGTGTGAGAGCCAAAATGCACTTTTTATAGCTTTAAATGCTTTTTCAGCCCGATTGTACACTTCAGGTGAAACTGTCAAAATCTTCAAAATGAGCAAAAGCACAATGAAATTAATGCTGGAATCATCTTCAAGTTGCTAAAATACACTAATGACAGAAAAAAGTTTGAGTGTACAACATTTAGTTAAGGTGTGAGAGCCAAAATGAACTTTTTATTGCTTTAAATGCTTTTTCAGCCCGATTGTACACTTCAGGTGAAACTGTCAAAATCTTCAAAATGAGCAAAAGCACAATGAAATTAATGCTGGAATCATCTTCAAGTTACTAAAATACACTAATGACAGCAAAAAGTTTGAGTCTACAACATTTAGTTAAGGTGTGAGAGCCAAAATGAACTTTTTATTGCTTTAAATGCATTTTCAGCCCGATTGTACACTTCAGGTGAAACTGTCAAAATCTTCAAAATGAGCAAAAGCACAATGAAATTAATGCTGGAATCATCTTCAAGTTGCTGAAATACACTAATGACAGCAAACAGTTTGAGTCTACAACATTTAGTTAAGGTGTGAGAGCCAAAATGAACTTTGTATTGCTTTAAATGCATTTCAGCCCGATTGTACACTTCAGGTGAAACTGTCAAAATCTTCAAAATGAGCAAAAGCACAATGAAATTAATGCTGGAATCATCTTCAAGTTGCTAAAATACACTAATGACAGCAAAAAGTTTAAGTCTACAACATTTAGTTAAGGTGTGAGAGCCAAAATGAACTTTTTATTGCTTTAAATGAATTTTCAGCCCGATTGTACACTTCAGGTGAAACTGTCAAAATCTTCAAAATGAGCAAAAGCACAATGAAATTAATGCTGGAATCATCTTCAAGTTGCTAAAATACACTAATGACAGCAAAAAGTTTAAGTCTACAACATTTAGTTAAGGTGTGAGAGCCAAAATGAACTTTTTATTGCTTTAAATGAATTTTCAGCCCGATTGTACACTTCAGGTGAAACTGTCAAAATCTTCAAAATGAGCAAAAGCACAATGAAATTAATGCTGGAATCATCTTCAAGTTGCTAAAATACACTAATGACAGAATTTTTTTTGAGTTTACAACATTTAGTTAAGGTGTGAGAGCCAAAATGAACTTTGTATTGCTTTAAATGCATTTTCAGCCCGATTGTACACTTCAGGTGAAACTGTCAAAATCTTCAAAATGAGCAAAAGCACAATGAAATTAATGCTTGAATCATCTTCAAGTTACTAAAATACACTAATGACAGCAAAAAGTTTGAGTCTACAACATTTAGTTAAGGTGTGAGAGCCAAAATTAACTTTTTATTGCTTTAAATGCATTTTCAGCCCGATTGTACACTTCAGGTGAAACTGTCAAAATCTTCAAAATGAGCAAAAGCACAATGAAATTAATGCTGGAATCATCTTCAGGTTGCTAAAATACACTAATGACAGCAAAAAGTTTGAGTCTACAACATTTAGTTAAGGTGTGAGAGCCAAAATGAACTTTTTATTGCTTTAAATGCATTTTCAGCCCGATTGTACACTTCAGGTGAAACTGTAAAAATCTTCAAAATGAGCAAAAGCACAATGAAATTAATGCTGGAATCATCTTCAAGTTGCTAAAATACACTAATGACAGAAAAAAGTTTGAGTGTACAACATTTAGTTAAGGTGTGAGAGCCAAAATGAACTTTTTATAGCTTTAAATGCTTTTTCAGCCCGATTGTACACTTCAGGTGAAACTGTCAAAATCTTCAAAATGAGCAAAAGCACAATGAAATTAATGCTGGAATCATCTTCAAGTTGCTAAAATACACTAATGAGAGCAAAAAGTTTGAGTCTACAACATTTAGTTAAGGTGTGAGAGCCAAAATGAACTTTTTATTGCTTTAAATGCATTTTCAGCCCGATTGTACACTTCAGGTGAAACTGTAAAAATCTTCAAAATGAGCAAAAGCACAATGAAATTAATGCTGGAATCATCTTCAAGTTGCTAAAATACACTAATGACAGAAAAAAGTTTGAGTGTACAACATTTAGTTAAGGTGTGAGAGCCAAAATGAACTTTTTATAGCTTTAAATGCTTTTTCAGCCCGATTGTACACTTCAGGTGAAACTGTCAAAATCTTCAAAATGAGCAAAAGCACAATGAAATTAATGCTGGAATCATCTTCAAGTTGCTAAAATACACTAATGACAGCAAAAAGTTTGAGTCTACAACATTTAGTTAAGGTGTGAGAGCCAAAATGCACTTTTTATTGCTTTAAATGCATTTTCAGCCCGATTGTACACTTCAGGTGAAACTGTCAAAATCTTCAAAATGAGCAAAAGCACAATGAAATTAATGCTGGAATAATCTTCAAATTGCTAAAATACACTAATGACAGCAAAAAGTTTGAGTGTACAACATTTAGTTAAGGTGTGAGAGCCAAAATGAACATTGTATTGCTTTAAATGCATTTTCAGCCCGATTGTACACTTCAGGTGAAACTGTCAAAATCTTCAAAATGAGCAAAAGCACAATGAAATTAATGCTGGAATCATCTTCAAGTTGCTAAAATACACTAATGAGAGCAAAAAGTTTGAGTCTACAACATTTAGTTAAGGTGTGAGAGCCAAAATGCACTTTTTATAGCTTTAAATGCTTTTTCAGCCCGATTGTACACTTCAGGTGAAACTGTCAAAATCTTCAAAATGAGCAAAAGCACAATGAAATTAATGCTGGAATCATCTTCAAGTTGCTAAAATACACTAATGACAGAAAAAAGTTTGAGTGTACAACATTTAGTTAAGGTGTGAGAGCCAAAATGAACTTTTTATTGCTTTAAATGCTTTTTCAGCCCGATTGTACACTTCAGGTGAAACTGTCAAAATCTTCAAAATGAGCAAAAGCACAATGAAATTAATGCTGGAATCATCTTCAAGTTACTAAAATACACTAATGACAGCAAAAAGTTTGAGTCTACAACATTTAGTTAAGGTGTGAGAGCCAAAATGAACTTTTTATTGCTTTAAATGCATTTTCAGCCCGATTGTACACTTCAGGTGAAACTGTCAAAATCTTCAAAATGAGCAAAAGCACAATGAAATTAATGCTGGAATCATCTTCAAGTTGCTGAAATACACTAATGACAGCAAACAGTTTGAGTCTACAACATTTAGTTAAGGTGTGAGAGCCAAAATGAACTTTGTATTGCTTTAAATGCATTTCAGCCCGATTGTACACTTCAGGTGAAACTGTCAAAATCTTCAAAATGAGCAAAAGCACAATGAAATTAATGCTGGAATCATCTTCAAGTTGCTAAAATACACTAATGACAGCAAAAAGTTTAAGTCTACAACATTTAGTTAAGGTGTGAGAGCCAAAATGAACTTTTTATTGCTTTAAATGAATTTTCAGCCCGATTGTACACTTCAGGTGAAACTGTCAAAATCTTCAAAATGAGCAAAAGCACAATGAAATTAATGCTGGAATCATCTTCAAGTTGCTAAAATACACTAATGACAGAATTTTTTTTGAGTTTACAACATTTAGTTAAGGTGTGAGAGCCAAAATGAACTTTGTATTGCTTTAAATGCATTTTCAGCCCGATTGTACACTTCAGGTGAAACTGTCAAAATCTTCAAAATGAGCAAAAGCACAATGAAATTAATGCTTGAATCATCTTCAAGTTACTAAAATACACTAATGACAGCAAAAAGTTTGAGTCTACAACATTTAGTTAAGGTGTGAGAGCCAAAATTAACTTTTTATTGCTTTAAATGCATTTTCAGCCCGATTGTACACTTCAGGTGAAACTGTCAAAATCTTCAAAATGAGCAAAAGCACAATGAAATTAATGCTGGAATCATCTTCAGGTTGCTAAAATACACTAATGACAGCAAAAAGTTTGAGTCTACAACATTTAGTTAAGGTGTGAGAGCCAAAATGAACTTTTTATTGCTTTAAATGCATTTTCAGCCCGATTGTACACTTCAGGTGAAACTGTAAAAATCTTCAAAATGAGCAAAAGCACAATGAAATTAATGCTGGAATCATCTTCAAGTTGCTAAAATACACTAATGACAGAAAAAAGTTTGAGTGTACAACATTTAGTTAAGGTGTGAGAGCCAAAATGAACTTTTTATAGCTTTAAATGCTTTTTCAGCCCGATTGTACACTTCAGGTGAAACTGTCAAAATCTTCAAAATGAGCAAAAGCACAATGAAATTAATGCTGGAATCATCTTCAAGTTGCTAAAATACACTAATGAGAGCAAAAAGTTTGAGTCTAAAACATTTAGTTAAGGTGTGAGAGCCAAAATGCACTTTTTATTGCTTTAAATGCATTTTCAGCCCGATTGTACACTTCAGGTGAAACTGTCAAAATCTTCAAAATGAGCAAAAGCACAATGAAATTAATGCTGGAATCATCTTCAAATTGCTAAAATACACTAATGACAGCAAAAAGTTTGAGTGTACAACATTTAGTTAAGGTGTGAGAGCCAAAATGAACATTGTATTGCTTTAAATGCATTTTCAGCCCGATTGTACACTTCAGGTGAAACTGTCAAAATCTTCAAAATGAGCAAAAGCACAATGAAATTAATGCTGGAATCATCTTCAAGTTACTAAAATACACAAATGACAGCAAAAAGTTTGAGTCTACAACATTTAGTTAAGGTGTGAGAGCCAAAATGAACTTTGTATTGCTTTAAATGCATTTTCAGCCCGATTGTACACTTCAGGTGAAACTGTCAAAATCTTCAAAATGAGCAAAAGCACAATGAAATTAATGCTGGAATCATCTTCAAGTTGCTAAAATACACTAATGAGAGCAAACAGTTTGAGTCTACAACATTTAGTTAAGGTGTGAGAGCCAAAATGAACTTTTTATTGCTTTAAATGCATTTTCAGCCCGATTGTACACTTCAGGTGAAACTGTCAAAATCTTCAAAATGAGCAAAAGCACAATGAAATTAATGCTGGAATCATCTTCAAGTTGCTAAAATACACTAATGACAGCAAAAAGTTTAAGTCTACAACATTTAGTTAAGGTGTGAGAGCCAAAATGAACTTTTTATTGCTTTAAATGAATTTTCAGCCCGATTGTACACTTCAGGTGAAACTGTCAAAATCTTCAAAATGAGCAAAAGCACAATGAAATTAATGCTGGAATCATCTTCAAGTTGCTAAAATACACTAATGACAGAATTTTTTTTGAGTCTACAACATTTAGTTAAGGTGTGAGAGCCAAAATGAACTTTGTATTGCTTTAAATGCATTTTCAGCCCGATTGTACACTTCAGGTGAAACTGTCAAAATCTTCAAAATGAGCAAAAGCACAATGAAATTAATGCTTGAATCATCTTCAAGTTACTAAAATACACTAATGACAGCAAAAAGTTTGAGTCTACAACATTTAGTTAAGGTGTGAGAGCCAAAATTAACTTTTTATTGCTTTAAATGCATTTTCAGCCCGATTGTACACTTCAGGTGAAACTGTCAAAATCTTCAAAATGAGCAAAAGCACAATGAAATTAATGCTGGAATCATCTTCAGGTTGCTAAAATACACTAATGACAGCAAAAAGTTTGAGTCTACAACATTTAGTTAAGGTGTGAGAGCCAAAATGAACTTTTTATTGCTTTAAATGCATTTTCAGCCCGATTGTACACTTCAGGTAAAACTGTCAAAATCTTCAAAATGAGCAACAGCACAATGAAATTAATGCTGGAATCATCTTCAAGTTGCTAAAATACACTAATGAGAGCAAAAAGTTTGAGTCTACAACATTTAGTTAAGGTGTGAGAGCCAAAATGAACTTTTTATTGCTTTAAATGCATTTTCAGCCCGATTGTACACTTCAGGTGAAACTGTAAAAATCTTCAAAATGAGCAAAAGCACAATGAAATTAATGCTGGAATCATCTTCAAGTTGCTAAAATACACTAATGACAGAAAAAAGTTTGAGTGTACAACATTTAGTTAAGGTGTGAGAGCCAAAATGAACTTTTTATAGCTTTAAATGCTTTTTCAGCCCGATTGTACACTTCAGGTGAAACTGTCAAAATCTTCAAAATGAGCAAAAGCACAATGAAATTAATGCTGGAATCATCTTCAAGTTGCTAAAATACACTAATGACAGCAAAAAGTTTAAGTCTACAACATTTAGTTAAGGTGTGAGAGCCAAAATGAACTTTTTATTGCTTTAAATGAATTTTCAGCCCGATTGTACACTTCAGGTGAAACTGTCAAAATCTTCAAAATGAGCAAAAGCACAATGAAATTAATGCTGGAATCATCTTCAAGTTGCTAAAATACACTAATGACAGAATTTTTTTTGAGTCTACAACATTTAGCTAAGGTGTGAGAGCCAAAATGAACTTTGTATTGCTTTAAATGCATTTTCAGCCCGATTGTACACTTCAGGTGAAACTGTCAAAATCTTCAAAATGAGCAAAAGCACAATGAAATTAATGCTTGAATCATCTTCAAGTTACTAAAATACACTAATGACAGCAAAAAGTTTGAGTCTACAACATTTAGTTAAGGTGTGAGAGCCAAAATTAACTTTTTATTGCTTTAAATGCATTTTCAGCCCGATTGTACACTTCAGGTGAAACTGTCAAAATCTTCAAAATGAGCAAAAGCACAATGAAATTAATGCTGGAATCATCTTCAGGTTGCTAAAATACACTAATGACAGCAAAAAGTTTGAGTCTACAACATTTAGTTAAGGTGTGAGAGCCAAAATGAACTTTTTATTGCTTTAAATGCATTTTCAGCCCGATTGTACACTTCAGGTAAAACTGTCAAAATCTTCAAAATGAGCAACAGCACAATGAAATTAATGCTGGAATCATCTTCAAGTTGCTAAAATACACTAATGAGAGCAAAAAGTTTGAGTCTACAACATTTAGTTAAGGTGTGAGAGCCAAAATGAACTTTTTATTGCTTTAAATGCATTTTCAGCCCGATTGTACACTTCAGGTGAAACTGTAAAAATCTTCAAAATGAGCAAAAGCACAATGAAATTAATGCTGGAATCATCTTCAAGTTGCTAAAATACACTAATGACAGAAAAAAGTTTGAGTGTACAACATTTAGTTAAGGTGTGAGAGCCAAAATGAACTTTTTATAGCTTTAAATGCTTTTTCAGCCCGATTGTACACTTCAGGTGAAACTGTCAAAATCTTCAAAATGAGCAAAAGCACAATGAAATTAATGCTGGAATCATCTTCAAGTTGCTAAAATACACTAATGACAGCAAAAAGTTTGAGTCTACAACATTTAGTTAAGGTGTGAGAGCCAAAATGCACTTTTTATTGCTTTAAATGCATTTTCAGCCCGATTGTACACTTCAGGTGAAACTGTCAAAATCTTCAAAATGAGCAAAAGCACAATGAAATTAATGCTGGAATAATCTTCAAATTGCTAAAATACACTAATGACAGCAAAAAGTTTGAGTGTACAACATTTAGTTAAGGTGTGAGAGCCAAAATGAACATTGTATTGCTTTAAATGCATTTTCAGCCCGATTGTACACTTCAGGTGAAACTGTCAAAATCTTCAAAATGAGCAAAAGCACAATGAAATTAATGCTGGAATCATCTTCAAGTTGCTAAAATACACTAATGAGAGCAAAAAGTTTGAGTCTACAACATTTAGTTAAGGTGTGAGAGCCAAAATGCACTTTTTATAGCTTTAAATGCTTTTTCAGCCCGATTGTACACTTCAGGTGAAACTGTCAAAATCTTCAAAATGAGCAAAAGCACAATGAAATTAATGCTGGAATCATCTTCAAGTTGCTAAAATACACTAATGACAGAAAAAAGTTTGAGTGTACAACATTTAGTTAAGGTGTGAGAGCCAAAATGAACTTTTTATTGCTTTAAATGCTTTTTCAGCCCGATTGTACACTTCAGGTGAAACTGTCAAAATCTTCAAAATGAGCAAAAGCACAATGAAATTAATGCTGGAATCATCTTCAAGTTACTAAAATACACTAATGACAGCAAAAAGTTTGAGTCTACAACATTTAGTTAAGGTGTGAGAGCCAAAATGAACTTTTTATTGCTTTAAATGCATTTTCAGCCCGATTGTACACTTCAGGTGAAACTGTCAAAATCTTCAAAATGAGCAAAAGCACAATGAAATTAATGCTGGAATCATCTTCAAGTTGCTGAAATACACTAATGACAGCAAACAGTTTGAGTCTACAACATTTAGTTAAGGTGTGAGAGCCAAAATGAACTTTGTATTGCTTTAAATGCATTTCAGCCCGATTGTACACTTCAGGTGAAACTGTCAAAATCTTCAAAATGAGCAAAAGCACAATGAAATTAATGCTGGAATCATCTTCAAGTTGCTAAAATACACTAATGACAGCAAAAAGTTTAAGTCTACAACATTTAGTTAAGGTGTGAGAGCCAAAATGAACTTTTTATTGCTTTAAATGAATTTTCAGCCCGATTGTACACTTCAGGTGAAACTGTCAAAATCTTCAAAATGAGCAAAAGCACAATGAAATTAATGCTGGAATCATCTTCAAGTTGCTAAAATACACTAATGACAGCAAAAAGTTTAAGTCTACAACATTTAGTTAAGGTGTGAGAGCCAAAATGAACTTTTTATTGCTTTAAATGAATTTTCAGCCCGATTGTACACTTCAGGTGAAACTGTCAAAATCTTCAAAATGAGCAAAAGCACAATGAAATTAATGCTGGAATCATCTTCAAGTTGCTAAAATACACTAATGACAGAATTTTTTTTGAGTTTACAACATTTAGTTAAGGTGTGAGAGCCAAAATGAACTTTGTATTGCTTTAAATGCATTTCAGCCCGATTGTACACTTCAGGTGAAACTGTCAAAATCTTCAAAATGAGCAAAAGCACAATGAAATTAATGCTTGAATCATCTTCAAGTTACTAAAATACACTAATGACAGCAAAAAGTTTGAGTCTACAACATTTAGTTAAGGTGTGAGAGCCAAAATTAACTTTTTATTGCTTTAAATGCATTTTCAGCCCGATTGTACACTTCAGGTGAAACTGTCAAAATCTTCAAAATGAGCAAAAGCACAATGAAATTAATGCTGGAATCATCTTCAGGTTGCTAAAATACACTAATGACAGCAAAAAGTTTGAGTCTACAACATTTAGTTAAGGTGTGAGAGCCAAAATGAACTTTTTATTGCTTTAAATGCATTTTCAGCCCGATTGTACACTTCAGGTGAAACTGTAAAAATCTTCAAAATGAGCAAAAGCACAATGAAATTAATGCTGGAATCATCTTCAAGTTGCTAAAATACACTAATGACAGAAAAAAGTTTGAGTGTACAACATTTAGTTAAGGTGTGAGAGCCAAAATGAACTTTTTATAGCTTTAAATGCTTTTTCAGCCCGATTGTACACTTCAGGTGAAACTGTCAAAATCTTCAAAATGAGCAAAAGCACAATGAAATTAATGCTGGAATCATCTTCAAGTTGCTAAAATACACTAATGAGAGCAAAAAGTTTGAGTCTAAAACATTTAGTTAAGGTGTGAGAGCCAAAATGCACTTTTTATTGCTTTAAATGCATTTTCAGCCCGATTGTACACTTCAGGTGAAACTGTCAAAATCTTCAAAATGAGCAAAAGCACAATGAAATTAATGCTGGAATCATCTTCAAATTGCTAAAATACACTAATGACAGCAAAAAGTTTGAGTGTACAACATTTAGTTAAGGTGTGAGAGCCAAAATGAACATTGTATTGCTTTAAATGCATTTTCAGCCCGATTGTACACTTCAGGTGAAACTGTCAAAATCTTCAAAATGAGCAAAAGCACAATGAAATTAATGCTGGAATCATCTTCAAGTTACTAAAATACACAAATGACAGCAAAAAGTTTGAGTCTACAACATTTAGTTAAGGTGTGAGAGCCAAAATGAACTTTGTATTGCTTTAAATGCATTTTCAGCCCGATTGTACACTTCAGGTGAAACTGTCAAAATCTTCAAAATGAGCAAAAGCACAATGAAATTAATGCTGGAATCATCTTCAAGTTGCTAAAATACACTAATGAGAGCAAACAGTTTGAGTCTACAACATTTAGTTAAGGTGTGAGAGCCAAAATGAACTTTTTATTGCTTTAAATGCATTTTCAGCCCGATTGTACACTTCAGGTGAAACTGTCAAAATCTTCAAAATGAGCAAAAGCACAATGAAATTAATGCTGGAATCATCTTCAAGTTGCTAAAATACACTAATGACAGCAAAAAGTTTAAGTCTACAACATTTAGTTAAGGTGTGAGAGCCAAAATGAACTTTTTATTGCTTTAAATGAATTTTCAGCCCGATTGTACACTTCAGGTGAAACTGTCAAAATCTTCAAAATGAGCAAAAGCACAATGAAATTAATGCTGGAATCATCTTCAAGTTGCTAAAATACACTAATGACAGAATTTTTTTTGAGTCTACAACATTTAGTTAAGGTGTGAGAGCCAAAATGAACTTTGTATTGCTTTAAATGCATTTTCAGCCCGATTGTACACTTCAGGTGAAACTGTCAAAATCTTCAAAATGAGCAAAAGCACAATGAAATTAATGCTTGAATCATCTTCAAGTTACTAAAATACACTAATGACAGCAAAAAGTTTGAGTCTACAACATTTAGTTAAGGTGTGAGAGCCAAAATTAACTTTTTATTGCTTTAAATGCATTTTCAGCCCGATTGTACACTTCAGGTGAAACTGTCAAAATCTTCAAAATGAGCAAAAGCACAATGAAATTAATGCTGGAATCATCTTCAGGTTGCTAAAATACACTAATGACAGCAAAAAGTTTGAGTCTACAACATTTAGTTAAGGTGTGAGAGCCAAAATGAACTTTTTATTGCTTTAAATGCATTTTCAGCCCGATTGTACACTTCAGGTAAAACTGTCAAAATCTTCAAAATGAGCAACAGCACAATGAAATTAATGCTGGAATCATCTTCAAGTTGCTAAAATACACTAATGAGAGCAAAAAGTTTGAGTCTACAACATTTAGTTAAGGTGTGAGAGCCAAAATGAACTTTTTATTGCTTTAAATGCATTTTCAGCCCGATTGTACACTTCAGGTGAAACTGTAAAAATCTTCAAAATGAGCAAAAGCACAATGAAATTAATGCTGGAATCATCTTCAAGTTGCTAAAATACACTAATGACAGAAAAAAGTTTGAGTGTACAACATTTAGTTAAGGTGTGAGAGCCAAAATGAACTTTTTATAGCTTTAAATGCTTTTTCAGCCCGATTGTACACTTCAGGTGAAACTGTCAAAATCTTCAAAATGAGCAAAAGCACAATGAAATTAATGCTGGAATCATCTTCAAGTTGCTAAAATACACTAATGAGAGCAAAAAGTTTGAGTCTACAACATTTAGTTAAGGTGTGAGAGCCAAAATGCACTTTTTATTGCTTTAAATGCATTTTCAGCCCGATTGTACACTTCAGGTGAAACTGTCAAAATCTTCAAAATGAGCAAAAGCACAATGAAATTAATGCTGGAATCATCTTCAAATTGCTAAAATACACTAATGACAGCAAAAAGTTTGAGTGTACAACATTTAGTTAAGGTGTGAGAGCCAAAATGAACATTGTATTGCTTTAAATGCATTTTCAGCCCGATTGTACACTTCAGGTGAAACTGTCAAAATCTTCAAAATGAGCAAAAGCACAATGAAATTAATGCTGGAATCATCTTCAAGTTACTAAAATACACAAATGACAGCAAAAAGTTTGAGTCTACAACATTTAGTTAAGGTGTGAGAGCCAAAATGAACTTTGTATTGCTTTAAATGCATTTTCAGCCCGATTGTACACTTCAGGTGAAACTGTCAAAATCTTCAAAATGAGCAAAAGCACAATGAAATTAATGCTGGAATCATCTTCAAGTTGCTGAAATACACTAATGACAGCAAACAGTTTGAGTCTACAACATTTAGTTAAGGTGTGAGAGCCAAAATGAACTTTTTATTGCTTTAAATGCATTTCAGCCTGATTGTACACTTCAGGTGAAACTGTCAAAATATCCAAAATGAGCAAAAGCACAATGAAATTAATGCTGGAATCATCTTCAAGTTGCTAAAATACACTAATGACAGCAAAAAGTTTAAGTCTACAACATTTAGTTAAGGTGTGAGAGCCAAAATGAACTTTTTATTGCTTTAAATGCATTTTCAGCCCGATTGTACACTTCAGGTGAAACTGTCAAAATCTTCAAAATGAGCAAAAGCACAATGAAATTAATGCTGGAATCATCTTCAAGTTGCTAAAATACACTAATGACAGAATTTTTTTTGAGTCTACAACATTTAGTTAAGGTGTGAGAGCCAAAATGAACTTTGTATTGCTTTAAATGCATTTTCAGCCCGATTGTACACTTCAGGTGAAACTGTCAAAATCTTCAAAATGAGCAAAAGCACAATGAAATTAATGCTTGAATCATCTTCAAGTTACTAAAATACACTAATGACAGCAAAAAGTTTGAGTCTACAACATTTAGTTAAGGTGTGAGAGCCAAAATTAACTTTTTATTGCTTTAAATGCATTTTCAGCCCGATTGTACACTTCAGGTGAAACTGTCAAAATCTTCAAAATGAGCAAAAGCACAATGAAATTAATGCTGGAATCATCTTCAAGTTGCTAAAATACACTAATGAGAGCAAAAAGTTTGAGTCTACAACATTTAGTTAAGGTGTGAGAGCCAAAATGAACTTTTTATTGCTTTAAATGCATTTTCAGCCCGATTGTACACTTCAGGTGAAACTGTAAAAATCTTCAAAATGAGCAAAAGCACAATGAAATTAATGCTGGAATCATCTTCAAGTTGCTAAAATACACTAATGACAGAAAAAAGTTTGAGTGTACAACATTTAGTTAAGGTGTGAAAGCCTAAATGAACTTTTTATTACTTTAAACGCATTTTCAGCCCTTGATTGTACACTTCAGGCGAAACTGTCAAAATCTTCAAAATGAGCAAAAGCACAATGAAATTAATGCTGGAATCATCTTCAAGTTGCTAAAATACACTAATGAGAGCAAAAAGTTTGAGTCTACAACATTTAGTTAAGGTGTGAGAGCCAAAATGCACTTTTTATTGCTTTAAATGCATTTTCAGCCCGATTGTACACTTCAGGTGAAACTGTCAAAATCTTCAAAATGAGCAAAAGCACAATGAAATTAATGCTGGAATCATCTTCAAATTGCTAAAATACACTAATGACAGCAAAAAGTTTGAGTGTACAACATTTAGTTAAGGTGTGAGAGCCAAAATGAACATTGTATTGCTTTAAATGCATTTTCAGCCCGATTGTACACTTCAGGTGAAACTGTCAAAATCTTCAAAATGAGCAAAAGCACAATGAAATTAATGCTGGAATCATCTTCAAGTTACTAAAATACACAAATGACAGCAAAAAGTTTGAGTCTACAACATTTAGTTAAGGTGTGAGAGCCAAAATGAACTTTGTATTGCTTTAAATGCATTTTCAGCCCGATTGTACACTTCAGGTGAAACTGTCAAAATCTTCAAAATGAGCAAAAGCACAATGAAATTAATGCTGGAATCATCTTCAAGTTGCTGAAATACACTAATGACAGCAAACAGTTTGAGTCTACAACATTTAGTTAAGGTGTGAGAGCCAAAATGAACTTTTTATTGCTTTAAATGCATTTCAGCCCGATTGTACACTTCAGGTGAAACTGTCAAAATATCCAAAATGAGCAAAAGCACAATGAAATTAATGCTGGAATCATCTTCAAGTTGCTAAAATACACTAATGACAGCAAAAAGTTTAAGTCTACAACATTTAGTTAAGGTGTGAGAGCCAAAATGAACTTTTTATTGCTTTAAATGAATTTTCAGCCCGATTGTACACTTCAGGTGAAACTGTCAAAATCTTCAAAATGAGCAAAAGCACAATGAAATTAATGCTGGAATCATCTTCAAGTTGCTAAAATACACTAATGAGAGCAAAAAGTTTGAGTCTACAACATTTAGTTAAGGTGTGAGAGCCAAAATGAACTTTTTATTGCTTTAAATGCATTTTCAGCCCGATTGTACACTTCAGGTGAAACTGTAAAAATCTTCAAAATGAGCAAAAGCACAATGAAATTAATGCTGGAATCATCTTCAAGTTGCTAAAATACACTAATGACAGAAAAAAGTTTGAGTGTACAACATTTAGTTAAGGTGTGAGAGCCAAAATGAACTTTTTATAGCTTTAAATGCTTTTTCAGCCCGATTGTACACTTCAGGTGAAACTGTCAAAATCTTCAAAATGAGCAAAAGCACAATGAAATTAATGCTGGAATCATCTTCAAGTTGCTGAAATACACTAATGACAGCAAACAGTTTGAGTCTACAACATTTAGTTAAGGTGTGAGAGCCAAAATGAACTTTTTATTGCTTTAAATGCATTTCAGCCCGATTGTACACTTCAGGTGAAACTGTCAAAATATCCAAAATGAGCAAAAGCACAATGGAATTAATGCTGGAATCATCTTCAAGTTGCTAAAATACACTAATGACAGCAAAAAGTTTAAGTCTACAACATTTAGTTAAGGTGTGAGAGCCAAAATGAACTTTTTATTGCTTTAAATGAATTTTCAGCCCGATTGTACACTTCAGGTGAAACTGTCAAAATCTTCAAAATGAGCAAAAGCACAATGAAATTAATGCTGGAATCATCTTCAAGTTGCTAAAATACACTAATGACAGCAAAAAGTTTAAGTCTACAACATTTAGTTAAGGTGTGAGAGCCAAAATGAACTTTTTATTGCTTTAAATGAATTTTCAGCCCGATTGTACACTTCAGGTGAAACTGTCAAAATCTTCAAAATGAGCAAAAGCACAATGAAATTAATGCTGGAATCATCTTCAAGTTACTAAAATACACAAATGACAGCAAAAAGTTTGAGTCTACAACATTTAGTTAAGGTGTGAGAGCCAAAATGAACTTTGTATTGCTTTAAATGCATTTTCAGCCCGATTGTACACTTCAGGTGAAACTGTCAAAATCTTCAAAATGAGCAAAAGCACAATGAAATTAATGCTGGAATCATCTTCAAGTTGCTGAAATACACTAATGACAGCAAACAGTTTGAGTCTACAACATTTAGTTAAGGTGTGAGAGCCAAAATGAACTTTTTATTGCTTTAAATGCATTTCAGCCCGATTGTACACTTCAGGTGAAACTGTCAAAATCTTCAAAATGAGCAAAAGCACAATGAAATTAATGCTGGAATCATCTTCAAGTTGCTAAAATACACTAATGACAGCAAAAAGTTTAAGTCTACAACATTTAGTTAAGGTGTGAGAGCCAAAATGAACTTTTTATTGCTTTAAATGAATTTTCAGCCCGATTGTACACTTCAGGTGAAACTGTCAAAATCTTCAAAATGAGCAAAAGCACAATGAAATTAAGGCTGGAATCATCTTCAAGTTGCTAAAATACACTAATGACAGAATTTTATTTGAGTCTACAACATTTAGTTAAGGTGTGAGAGCCAAAATGAACTTTTTATTGCTTTAAATGCATTTCAGCCCGATTGTACACTTCAGGTGAAACTGTCAAAATCTTCAAAATGAGCAAAAGCACAATGAAATTAATGCTGGAATCATCTTCAAGTTGCTAAAATACACTAATGACAGCAAAAAGTTTAAGTCTACAACATTTAGTTAAGGTGTGAGAGCCAAAATGAACTTTTTATTGCTTTAAATGAATTTTCAGCCCGATTGTACACTTCAGGTGAAACTGTCAAAATCTTCAAAATGAGCAAAAGCACAATGAAATTAATGCTGGAATCATCTTCAAGTTGCTAAAATACACTAATGACAGCAAAAAGTTTAAGTCTACAACATTTAGTTAAGGTGTGAGAGCCAAAATGAACTTTTTATTGCTTTAAATGAATTTTCAGCCCGATTGTACACTTCAGGTGAAACTGTCAAAATCTTCAAAATGAGCAAAAGCACAATGAAATTAATGCTGGAATCATCTTCAAGTTGCTAAAATACACTAATGACAGCAAACAGTTTGAGTCTACAACATTTAGTTAAGGTGTGAGAGCCAAAATGAACTTTTTATTGCTTTAAATGCATTTCAGCCCGATTTTACACTTCAGGTGAAACTGTCAAAATCTTCAAAATGAGCAAAAGCACAATGAAACTAATGCTGGAATCATCTTCAAGTTGCTAAAATACACTAATGACAGAATTTTTTTTGAGTCTACAACATTTAGTTAAGGTGTGAGAGCCAAAATGAACTTTGTATTGCTTTAAATGCATTTTCAGCCCGATTGTACACTTCAGGTGAAACTGTCAAAATCTTCAAAATGAGCAAAAGCACAATGAAATTAATGCTGGAATCATCTTCAGGTTGCTAAAATACACTAATGACAGCAAAAAGTTTGAGTCTACAACATTTAGTTAAGGTGTGAGAGCCAAAATGAACTTTTTATTGCTTTAAATGCATTTTCAGCCCGATTGTACACTTCAGGTGAAACTGTCAAAATCTTCAAAATGAGCAAAAGCACAATGAAATTAATGCTGGAATCATCTTCAAGTTGCTAAAATACACTAATGAGAGCAAACAGTTTGAGTCTACAACATTTAGTTAAGGTGTGAGAGCCAAAATGAACTTTTTATTGCTTTAAATGCATTTTCAGCCCGATTGTACACTTCAGGTGAAACTGTCAAAATCTTCAAAATGAGCAAAAGCACAATGAAATTAATGCTGGAATCATCTTCAAGTTGCTAAAATACACTAATGACAGCAAAAACTTTGAGTCTACAACATTTAGTTAAGGTGTGAGAGCCTAAATGAACTTTTTATTGCTTTAAACGCGTTTTCAGCCCCTGATTGTACACTTCAGGTGAAACTGTCAAAATATTCAAAATGAGCAAAAGCACAATGAAATTAATGCTGGAATCATCTTCAAGTTGCTAAAATACACTAATGACAGAAAAAAGTTTGAGTCTACAACATTTAGTTAAGGTGTGAGAGCCAAAATTAACTTTTTATTGCTTTAAATGAATTTTCAGCCCGATTGTACACTTCAGGTGAAACTGTCAAAATCTTCAAAATGAGCAAAAGCACAATGAAATTAATGCTGGAATCATCTTCAAGTTGCTAAAATACACTAATGACAGCAAACAGTTTGAGTCTACAACATTTAGTTAAGGTGTGAGAGCCAAAATGAACTTTTTATTGCTTTAAATGCATTTCAGCCCGATTTTACACTTCAGGTGAAACTGTCAAAATCTTCAAAATGAGCAAAAGCACAATGAAACTAATGCTGGAATCATCTTCAAGTTGCTAAAATACACTAATGACAGAATTTTTTTTGAGTCTACAACATTTAGTTAAGGTGTGAGAGCCAAAATGAACTTTGTATTGCTTTAAATGCATTTTCAGCCCGATTGTACACTTCAGGTGAAACTGTCAAAATCTTCAAAATGAGCAAAAGCACAATGAAATTAATGCTGGAATCATCTTCAGGTTGCTAAAATACACTAATGACAGCAAAAAGTTTGAGTCTACAACATTTAGTTAAGGTGTGAGAGCCAAAATGAACTTTTTATTGCTTTAAATGCATTTTCAGCCCGATTGTACACTTCAGGTGAAACTGTCAAAATCTTCAAAATGAGCAAAAGCACAATGAAATTAATGCTGGAATCATCTTCAAGTTGCTAAAATACACTAATGACAGCAAAAAGTTTGAGTCTACAACATTTAGTTAAGGTGTGAGAGCCAAAATGAACTTTTTATTGCTTTAAATGCATTTCAGCCCGATTTTACACTTCAGGTGAAACTGTCAAAATCTTCAAAATGAGCAAAAGCACAATGAAACTAATGCTGGAATCATCTTCAAGTTGCTAAAATACACTAATGACAGAATTTTTTTTGAGTCTACAACATTTAGTTAAGGTGTGAGAGCCAAAATGAACTTTGTATTGCTTTAAATGCATTTTCAGCCCGATTGTACACTTCAGGTGAAACTGTCAAAATCTTCAAAATGAGCAAAAGCACAATGAAATTAATGCTGGAATCATCTTCAGGTTGCTAAAATACACTAATGACAGCAAAAAGTTTGAGTCTACAACATTTAGTTAAGGTGTGAGAGCCAAAATGAACTTTTTATTGCTTTAAATGCATTTTCAGCCCGATTGTACACTTCAGGTGAAACTGTCAAAATCTTCAAAATGAGCAAAAGCACAATGAAATTAATGCTGGAATCATCTTCAAGTTGCTAAAATACACTAATGAGAGCAAACAGTTTGAGTCTACAACATTTAGTTAAGGTGTGAGAGCCAAAATGAACTTTTTATTGCTTTAAATGCATTTTCAGCCCGATTGTACACTTCAGGTGAAACTGTCAAAATCTTCAAAATGAGCAAAAGCACAATGAAATTAATGCTGGAATCATCTTCAAGTTGCTAAAATACACTAATGACAGCAAAAACTTTGAGTCTACAACATTTAGTTAAGGTGTGAGAGCCTAAATGAACTTTTTATTGCCTTAAACGCGTTTTCAGCCCCTGATTGTACACTTCAGGTGAAACTGTCAAAATATTCAAAATGAGCAAAAGCACAATGAAATTAATGCTGGAATCATCTTCAAGTTGCTAAAATACACTAATGACAGAAAAAAGTTTGAGTCTACAACATTTAGTTAAGGTGTGAGAGCCAAAATTAACTTTGTATTGCTTTAAATGCATTTTCAGCCCGATTGTACACTTCAGGTGAAACTGTCAAAATCTTCAAAATGAGCAAAAGCACAATGAAATTAATGCTGGAATCATCTTTAAGTTGCTAAAATACACTAATGACAGCAAAAAGTTTGAGTCTACAACATTTAGTTAAGGTGTGAGAGCCAAAATGAACTTTTTATTGCTTTAAACGCGTTTTCAGCCCCTGATTGTACACTTCAGGTGAAACTGTCAAAATCTTCAAAATGAGCAAAAAGAAAAATGAAATTAATGCTGCAATAATCTTCAAGTTGCTAAAATACACTAATGACAGCAAAAAGTTTGAGGCTACAACTTTTAGTTAAGGTGTGAGAGCCAAAATGAACTTTGTATTGCTTTAAATGCATTTTCAGCCCGAATGTACACTTCAGATGAAACTGTCAAAATCTTCAAAATGAGCAAAAGCACAATGAAATGAATGCTGGAATCATCTTCAAGTTGCTAAAATACACAAATGACAGCAAAAAGTTTGAGTCTACAACATTTAGTTAAGGTGTGAGAGCCAAAATGAACTTTGTATTGCTTTAAATGCATTTTCAGCCCGATTGTACACTTCAGGTGAAACTGTCAAAATCTTAAAAATGAGCAAAAGCACAATGAAATTAATGCTGGAATCATCTTCAAGTTGCTAAAATACACTAATGACAGCAAAAAGTTTGAGTCTACAACATTTAGTTAAGGTGTGAGAGCCAAAATGAACTTTGTATTGCTTTAAATGCATTTTCAGCCTGATTGTACTTTTCAGGTGAAACTGTCAAAAGCATCAAAATGAGCAAAAGCACAATGAAATTAATGCTGGAATCATCTTCAAGTTGCTGAAATACACTAATGACAGCAAACAGTTTGAGTCTACAACATTTAGTTAAGGTGTGAGAGCCAAAATGAACTTTTTATTGCTTTAAATGCATTTCAGCCCGATTGTACACTTCAGGTGAAACTGTCAAAATCTTCAAAATGAGCAAAAGCACAATGAAATTAATGCTGGAATCATCTTCAAGTTGCTAAAATACACTAATGACAGCAAAAAGTTTAAGTCTACAACATTTAGTTAAGGTGTGAGAGCCAAAATGAACTTTTTATTGCTTTAAATACAATTTTCAGCCCGATTGTACACTTCAGGTGAAACTGTCAAAATCTTCAAAATGAGCAAAAGCACAATGAAATTAATGCTGGAATCATCTTCAAGTTGCTAAAATACACTAATGTCAGCAAAAAGTTTAAGTCTACAACATTTAGTTAAGGTGTGAGAGCCAAAATGAACTTTTTATTGCTTTAAATGAATTTTCAGCCCGATTGTACACTTCAGGTGAAACTGTCAAAATCTTCAAAATGAGCAAAAGCACAATGAAATTAATGCTGGAATCATCTTCAAGTTGCTAAAATACACTAATGACAGAATTTTTTTTGAGTCTACAACATTTAGTTAAGGTGTGAGAGCCAAAATGAACTTTGTATTGCTTTAAATGCATTTTCAGCCCGATTGTACACTTCAGGTGAAACTGTCAAAATCTTCAAAATGAGCAAAGGCACAATGAAATTAATGCTGGAATCATCTTCAAGTTGCTAAAATACACTAATGACAGCAAAAAGTTTGAGTCTGCAAAATTTAGTTAAGGTGTGAGAGCCAAAATGAACTTTGTATTGCTTTAAATGCATTTTCAGCACGATTGTACACTTCAGGTGAAACTGTCAAAGTCTTCAAAATGAGCAAAAGCACAATTCAATTAATGCTGGAATCATCTTCAAGTTGCTAAAATACACTAATGACAGCAAAAAGTTTGAGTCTACAACATTTAGTTATGGTGTGAGAGCCAAAATGAACTTTGTATTGCTTTAAATGCATTTTCAGCCCGATTGTACACTTCAGATGAAACTGTCAAAATCTTCAAAATGAGCAAAAGCACAATGAAATGAATGCTGGAATCATCTTCAAGTTGCTAAATAACACAAATGACAGCTAAAAGTTTGAGTCTACAACATTTACTTAAGGTGTGAGAGCCAAAAAGAACTTTGTATTGCTTTAAATGCATTTTCAGCCCGATTGTACACTTCAGGTGAAACTGTCAAAATCTTCAAAATGAGCAAAAGCACAATGAAATTAATGCTGGAATCATCTTTAAGTTGGTAAAATACACTAATGACAGCAAAAAGTTTGAGTCTACAACATTTAGTTAAGGTGTGAGAGCCAAAATGAACTTTTTATTGCTTTAAATGCATTTCAGCCCGATTTTACACTTCAGGTGAAACTGTCAAAATCTTCAAAATGAGCAAAAGCACAATGAAACTAATGCTGGAATCATCTTCAAGTTGCTAAAATACACTAATGACAGAATTTTTTTTGAGTCTACAACATTTAGTTAAGGTGTGAGAGCCAAAATGAACTTTGTATTGCTTTAAATGCATTTTCAGCCCGATTGTACACTTCAGGTGAAACTGTCAAAATCTTCAAAATGAGCAAAAGCACAATGAAATTAATGCTGGAATCATCTTCAGGTTGCTAAAATACACTAATGACAGCAAAAAGTTTGAGTCTACAACATTTAGTTAAGGTGTGAGAGCCAAAATGAACTTTTTATTGCTTTAAATGCATTTTCAGCCCGATTGTACACTTCAGGTGAAACTGTCAAAATCTTCAAAATGAGCAAAAGCACAATGAAATTAATGCTGGAATCATCTCCAAGTTGCTAAAATACACTAATGAGAGCAAACAGTTTGAGTCTACAACATTTAGTTAAGGTGTGAGAGCCAAAATGAACTTTTTATTGCTTTAAATGCATTTTCAGCCCGATTGTACACTTCAGGTGAAACTGTCAAAATCTTCAAAATGAGCAAAAGCACAATGAAATTAATGCTGGAATCATCTTCAAGTTGCTAAAATACACTAATGACAGCAAAAACTTTGAGTCTACAACATTTAGTTAAGGTGTGAGAGCCTAAATGAACTTTTTATTGCTTTAAACGCGTTTTCAGCCCCTGATTGTACACTTCAGGTGAAACTGTCAAAATCTTCAAAATGAGCAAAAGCACAATGAAATTAATGCTGGAATCATCTTCAAGTTGCTAAAATACACTAATGACAGAAAAAAGTTTGAGTGTACAACATTTAGTTAAGGTGTGAGAGCCAAAATGAACTTTGTATTGCTTTAAATGCATTTTCAGCCCGATTGTACACTTCAGGTGAAACTGTCAAAATCTTCAAAATGAGCAAAAGCACAATGAAATTAATGCTGGAATCATCTTTAAGTTGCTAAAATACACTAATGACAGCAAAAAGTTTGAGTCTACAACATTTAGTTAAGGTGTGAGAGCCAAAATGAACTTTTTATTGCTTTAAACGCGTTTTCAGCCCCTGATTGTACACTTCAGGTGAAACTGTCAAAATCTTCAAAATGAGCAAAAAGAAAAATGAAATTAATGCTGCAATCATCTTCAAGTTGCTAAAATACACTAATGACAGCAAAAAGTTTTAGTCTACAACTTTTAGTTAAGGTGTGAGAGCCAAAATGAACTTTGTATTGCTTTAAATGCATTTTCAGCCCGAATGTACACTTCAGATGAAACTGTCAAAATCTTCAAAATGAGCAAAAGCACAATGAAATGAATGCTGGAATCATCTTCAAGTTGCTAAAATACACAAATGACAGCAAAAAGTTTGAGTCTACAACATTTAGTTAAGGTGTGAGAGCCAAAATGAACTTTGTATTGCTTTAAATGCATTTTCAGCCCGATTGTACACTTCAGGTGAAACTGTCAAAATCTTAAAAATGAGCAAAAGCACAATGAAATTAATGCTGGAATCATCTTCAAGTTGCTAAAATACACTAATGACAGCAAAAAGTTTGAGTCTACAACATTTAGTTAAGGTGTGAGAGCCAAAATGAACTTTGTATTGCTTTAAATGCATTTTCAGCCTGATTGTACTTTTCAGGTGAAACTGTCAAAAGCATCAAAATGAGCAAAAGCACAATGAAATTAATGCTGGAATCATCTTCAAGTTGCTGAAATACACTAATGACAGCAAACTGTTTGAGTCTACAACATTTAGTTAAGGTGTGAGAGCCAAAATGAACTTTTTATTGCTTTAAATACAATTTTCAGCCCGATTGTACACTTCAGGTGAAACTGTCAAAATCTTCAAAATGAGCAAAAGCACAATGAAATTAATGCTGGAATCATCTTCAAGTTGCTAAAATACACTAATGTCAGCAAAAAGTTTAAGTCTACAACATTTAGTTAAGGTGTGAGAGCCAAAATGAACTTTGTATTGCTTTAAATGCATTTTCAGCACGATTGTACACTTCAGGTGAAACTGTCAAAGTCTTCAAAATGAGCAAAAGCATAATTCAATTAATGCTGGAATCATCTTCAAGTTGCTAAAATACACTAATGACAGCAAAAAGTTTGAGTCTACAACATTTAGTTATGGTGTGAGAGCCAAAATGAACTTTGTATTGCTTTAAATGCATTTTCAGCCCGATTGTACACTTCAGATGAAACTGTCAAAATCTTCAAAATGAGCAAAAGCACAATGAAATGAATGCTGGAATCATCTTCAAGTTGCTAAAATACACAAATGACAGCTAAAAGTTTGAGTCTACAACATTTAGTTAAGGTGTGAGAGCCAAAATGAACTTTGTATTGCTTTAAATGCATTTTCAGCCCGATTGTACACTTCAGGTGAAACTGTCAAAATCTTCAAAATGAGCAAAAGCACAATGAAATTAATGCTGGAATCATCTTTAAGTTGGTAAAATACACTAATGACAGCAAAAAGTTTGAGTCTACAACATTTAGTTAAGGTGTGAGAGCCAAAATGAACTTTTTATTGCTGTAAACGCATTTTCAGCACGATTGTACACTTCAGGTGAAACTGTCAAAGTCTTCAAAATGAGCAAAAGCACAATGAAATTAATGCTGGAATCATCTTCAATTTGCTAAAATACACTAATGACAGCAAAAAGTTTGAGTCTACAACATTTAGTTAAGGTGTGAGAGCCTAAATGAACTTTGTATTGCTTTAAATGCATTTTCAGCACGATTGTACAATTCAGGTGAAACTGTCAAAATATCCAAAATGAATAAAAGCACAATGAAATTAATGCTGGAATCATCTTCAAGTTGCTAAAATACACTAATGACAGCAAAAAGTTTTAGTCTACAACATTTAGTTAAGGTGTGAAAGCCAAAATGAACTTTGTATTGCTTTAAATGCATTTTCAGCCCCATTGTACTCTTCAGGTGAAACTGTCAAAATCTTCAAAATGAGCAAAAGCACAATTAAATTAATGCTGGAATCATCTTCAAGTTGCTAAAATACACTAATGACAGCAAAAAGTTTGAGTCTACAACATTTAGTTAAGGTGTGAGAGCCAAAATGAACTTTTTATTGCTTTAAATGCATTTTCAGCCCGATTGTACAATTCAGATGAAACTGTCAAAATCTTCAAAATGAGCAAAAGCACAATGAAATGAATGCTGGAATCATCTTCAAGTTGCGAAAATACACAAATGACAACAAAAAGTTTGAGTCTACAACATTTAGTTAAGGTGTGAAAGCCAAAATGAACTTTGTATTGCTTTAAATGCATTTTCAGCTCGATTGTACTCTTCAGGTGAAACTGTCAAAATCTTCAAAATGAGCAAAAGCACAATGAAATTAATGCTGGAATCTTCTTCAAGTTGCTAAAATACACTAATGACAGCAAAAAGTTTGAGTCTACAACATTTAGTTAAGGTGTGAGAGCAAAAATGAACTTTGTATTCCTTTAAATGCATTTTCAGCCCGATTGTACTTTTCAGGTGAAACTGTCAAAAGCTTCAAAATGAGCAAAAGCACAATAAAATTAATGCTGGAATAATCTTCAAGTTGCTAAAATACACTAATGACAGCAAAAAAATTTAGTCTACAACATTTAGTTAAGGTGTGAGAGCCAAAATGAACTTTGTATTGCTTTAAACACGTTTTCAGCCCCTGATTGTACACTTCAGGTGAAACTGTGAAAATCTTCAAAATGAGCAAAAGCACTATGAAATTAATGCTGGAATCATCTTCAAGTTGCTAAAATACACTAATGACAGCAAAAAGATTGAGTCTACAACATTTAGTTAAGGTGTGAGAGCCAAAATTAACTTTGTATTGCTTTAAATGCATTTTCAGCCCGATTGTACACTTCAGGTGAAACTGTCAAAATCTTCAAAATGAGCAAAAGCACAATGAAATTAATGCTGGAATCATCTTCAAGTTGCTAAAATACACTAATGACAGCAAAAAGTTTGAGTCTACAACATTTAGTTAAGGTGTGAGAGCCTAAATGAACTTTGTATTGCTTTAAACACGTTTTCAGCCCCTGATTGTACACTTCAGGTGAAACTGTCAAAATCTTCAAAATGAGCAAAAGCACAATGAAATTAATGCTGGAATCATCTTCAAGTTGCTAAAATACACTAATGACAGCAAAAAGTTTGAGTCTACAACATTTAGTTAAGGTGTGAGAGCCAAAATTAACTTTGTATTGCTTTAAATGCATTTTCAGCCCGATTGTACACTTCAGGTGAAACTGTCAAAATCTTCAAAATGAGCAAAAGCACAATGAAATTAATGCTGGAATCATCCTCAAGTTGCTAAAATACACTAATGACAGCAAAAAGTTTGAGTCTACAACATTTAGTTAAGGTGTGAGAGCCAAAATGAACTTTGTATTGCTTTAAATGCATTTTCTGCACAATTGTACATTTCAGGTGAAACTGTCAAAATCTTCAAAATGAGCAAAGGCACAATGAAATTAATGCTGGAATCATCTTCAAGTTGCTAAAATACACTAATGACAGCAAAAAGTTTGAGTCTGCAACATTTAGTTAAGGTGTGAGAGCCAAAATGAACTTTGTATTGCTTTAAATGCATTTTCAGCACGATTGTACACTTCAGGTGAAACTGTCAAAGTCTTCAAAATGAGCAAAAGCACAATGAAATTAATGCTGGAATCATCTTCAAGTTGCTAAAATACACTAATGACAGCAAAAAGTTTGAGTCTACAACAATTAGTTATGGTGTGAGAGCCAAAATGAACTTTGTATTGCTTTAAATGCATTTTCAGCCCGATTGTACACTTCAGATGAAACTGTCAAAATCTTCAAAATGAGCAAAAGCACAATGAAATGAATGCTGGAATCATCTTCAAGTTGCTAAAATACACAAATGACAGCTAAAAGTTTGAGTCTACAACATTTAGTTAAGGTGTGAGAGCCAAAATGAACTTTGTATTGCTTTAAATGCATTTTCAGCCCGATTGTACACTTCAGGTGAAACTGTCAAAGTCTTCAAAATGAGCAAAAGCACAATGAAATTAATGCTGGAATCATCTTCAATTTGCTAAAATACACTAATGACAGCAAAAAGTTTGAGTCTACAACATTTAGTTAAGGTGTGAGAGCCTAAATGAACTTTGTATTGCTTTAAATGCATTTTCAGCACGATTGTACAATTCAGGTGAAACTGTCAAAATATCCAAAATGAGCAAAAGCACAATGAAATTCATGCTGGAATCATCTTCAAGTTGCTAAAATACACTAATGACAGCAAAAAGTTTTAGTCTACAACATTTAGTTTAGGTGTGAAAGCCAAAATGAACTTTGTATTGCTTTAAATGCATTTTCAGCCCCATTGTACTCTTCAGGCGAAACTGTCAAAATCTTCAAAATGAGCAAAAGCTCAATTAAATTAATGCTGGAATCATCTTCAAGTTGCGAAAATACACAAATGACAGCAAAAAGTTTGAGTCTACAACATTTACCTAAGGTGTGAGAGCCTAAAAGAACTTTTTATTGCTTTAAACGCGTTTTAAGCCCTTGATTGTACACTTCAGGTGAAACTGTCAAAATCTTCAAAATGAGCAAAAGCACAATGAAATTAATGCTGGAATCATCTTCATTTTGCTAAAATACACTAATGACAGCAAAAAAATTTAGTCTACAACATTTAGTTAAGGTGTGAGAGCAAAAATGAACTTTGTATTGCTTTAATCACGTTTTCAGCCCCTGATTGTACACTTCAGGTGAAACTGTCAAAATCTTCAAAATGAGCAAAAGCACAATGAAATTAATGCTGGAATCATCTTCAAGTTTCTAAAATACTCTAATGACAGCAAAAAGTTTGAGTCTACAACATTTAGTTAAGGTGTGAGAGCCAAAATGAACTTTGTATTGCTTTAAATGCATTTTCAGCCCGATTGTACACTTCAGGTGAAACTGTCAAAATCTTCAAAATGAGCAAAAGCACAATGAAATTAATGCTGGAATCATCTTTAAGTTGGTAAAATACACTAATGACAGCAAAAAGTTTCAGTCTACAACATTTAGTTAAGGTGTGAGAGCCAAAATGAACTTTGTATTGCTTTAAATGCATTTTCAGCCCGATTGTACACTTCAGGTGAAACTGTCAAAATCTTCAAAATGAGCAAAAGCACAATGAAATTAATGCTGGAATCATCTTTAAGTTGGTAAAATACACTAATGACAGCAAAAACTTTGAGTCTACAACATTTAGTTAAGGTGTGAGAGCCAAAATGAACTTTTTATGGCTTTAAATGCATTTTCAGCCCGATTGTACACTTCAGGTGAAAATGTCAAAATCTTCAAAATGAGCAAAAGCACAATAAAATTAATGCTTGAATCATCTTCATTTTGCTAAAATATACTAATGACAGCAAAAAGTTTGAGTCTACAACATTTAGTTAAGGTGTGAGAGCCAAAATGAACTTTTTATTGCTTTAAAAGCGTTTTCAGCCCCTAATTGTACACTTCAGGTGAAAATGTCAAAATCTTCAAAATGAGCAAAAGCACAATGAAATTAATGCTTGAATCATCTTCGTTTTGCTAAAATACACTAATGACAGCAAAAAGTTTGAATCTACAACATTTAGTTAAGGTGTGAGAGCCAAAATGAACTTTTTATTGCTTTAAATGCATTTTCAGCCCGATTGTACACTTCAGGTGAAAATGTCAAAATCTTCAAAATGAGCAAAAGCACAATGAAATTAATGCTTGAATAATCTTCATTTTGCTAACATAAACTAATGACAGCAAAAAGTTTGAGTCTACAACATTTAGTTAAGGTGTGAGAGTCAAAATGAACTTTTTATGGCTTTAAATGCATTTTCAGCCCGATTGTACACTTCAGGTGAAAATGTCCAAATCTTCAAAATGAGCAAAAGCACAATGAAATTAATGCTTAAATTATCTTCATTTTGCTAAAATATACTAATGACAGCAAAAAGTTTGAGTCTACAACATTTAGTTAAGGTGTGAGAGCCAAAATGAACTTTTTATGGCTTTAAATGCATTTTCAGCCCGATTGTACACTTCAGGTGAAAATGTCAAAATCTTCAAAATGAGTAAAAGCACAATAAAATTAATGCTTAAATCATCTTCATTTTGCTAAAATATACTAATGACAGCAAAAAGTTTGAGTCTACAACATTTAGTTTAGGTGTGAGAGCCAAAATGAACTTTTTATTGCTTTAAATGCATTTTCAGCCTGATTGTACACTTCAGGTGAAAATGTCAAAATCTTCCAAATGAGCAAAAGCACAATGAAATTAATGCTTGAATCATCTTCATTTTGCTAACATACACTAATGACAGCAAAAAGTTTGAGTCTACAACATTTAGTTAAGGTGTGAGAGCCAAAATGAACTTTTTATGGCTTTAAATGCATTTTCAGCCCGATTGTACACTTCAGGTGAAAATGTCAAAATCTTCAAAATGAGCAAAAGCACAATGAAATTAATGCTTGAATCATCTTAATTTTGCTAACATACACTAATGACAGCAAAAAGTTTGAGTCTACAACATTTAGTTTAGGTGTGAGAGCCAAAATGAACTTTTTATTGCTTTAAATGCATTTTCAGCCTGATTAAACACTTCAGGTGAAAATGTCAAAATCTTCAAAATGAGCAAAAGCACAATGAAATGAATGCTGGAATCATCTTCAAGTTGCTAAAATACACAAATGACAGCTAAAAGTTTGAGTCTACAACATTTAGTTAAGGTGTGAGAGCCAAAATGAACTTTGTATTGCTTTAAATGCATTTTCAGCCCGATTGTACACTTCAGGTGAAACTGTCAAAATCTTCAAAATGAGCAAAAGCACAATGAAATTAATGCTGGAATCATCTTTAAGTTGGTAAAATACACTAATGACAGAAAAAAGTTTGAGTCTACAACATTTAGTTAAGGTGTGAGAGCCAAAATGAACTTTGTATTGCTTTAAATGCATTTTCAGCACCTGATCGTACACTTCAGGGGAAACTGTCAAAATCTTCAAAATGAGCAAAAGCACAATGAAATTAATACTGGAATCATCTTCAAGTTGCTAAAATACACTAATGACAGCAAAAAGTTTGAGTCTACAACATTTAGTTAAGGTGTGAGAGCCAAAATGAACTTTTTATTGCTGTAAACGCATTTTCAGCACGATTGTACACTTCAGGTGAAACTGTCAAAATCTTCAAAATGAGCAAAAGCACAATGAAATTAATGCTGGACTCATTTTCAAGTTGCTAAAATACACTAATGACAGCAAAAAGTTTGAGTCTACAACATTTAGTTAAGGTGTGAGAGCCAAAATGAACTTTGTATTGCTTTAAATGCATTTTCAGCACGATTGTACACTTCAGGTGAAACTGTCAAAGTCTTCAAAATGAGCAAAAGCACAATGAAATTAATGCTGGAATCATCTTCAATTTGCTAAAATACACTAATGACAGCAAAAAGTTTGAGTCTACAACATTTAGTTAAGGTGTGAGAGCCTAAATGAACTTTGTATTGCTTTAAATGCATTTTCAGCACGATTGTACAATTCAGGTGAAACTGTCAAAATATCCAAAATGAGCAAAAGCACAATGAAATTCATGCTGGAATCATCTTCAAGTTGCTAAAATACACTAATGACAGCAAAAAGTTTTAGTCTACAACATTTAGTTTAGGTGTGAAAGCCAAAATGAACTTTGTATTGCTTTAAATGCATTTTCAGCCCCATTGTACTCTTCAGGCGAAACTGTCAAAATCTTCAAAATGAGCAAAAGCTCAATTAAATTAATGCTGGAATCATCTTCAAGTTGCGAAAATACACAAATGACAGCAAAAAGTTTGAGTCTACAACATTTACCTAAGGTGTGAGAGCCTAAAATAACTTTTTATTGCTTTAAACGCGTTTTAAGCCCTTGATTGTACACTTCAGGTGAAACTGTCAAAATCTTCAAAATGAGCAAAAGCACAATGAAATTAATGCTGGAATCATCTTCATTTTGCTAAAATACACTAATGACAGCAAAAAAATTTAGTCTACAACATTTAGTTAAGGTGTGAGAGCCAAAATGAACTTTGTATTGCTTTAATCACGTTTTCAGCCCCTGATTGTACACTTCAGGTGAAACTGTCAAAATCTTCAAAATGAGCAAAAGCACAATGAAATTAATGCTGGAATCATCTTCAAGTTTCTAAAATACTCTAATGACAGCAAAAAGTTTGAGTCTACAACATTTAGTTAAGGTGTGAGAGCCAAAATGAACTTTGTATTGCTTTAAATGCCTTTTCAGCCCGATTGTACACTTCAGGTGAAACTGTCAAAATCTTCAAAATGAGCAAAAGCACAATGAAATTAATGCTGGAATCATCTTTAAGTTGGTAAAATACACTAATGACAGCAAAAAGTTTCAGTCTACAACATTTAGTTAAGGTATGAGAGCCAAAATGAACTTTGTATTGCTTTAAATGCATTTTCAGCCCGATTGTACACTTCAGGTGAAACTGTCAAAATCTTCAAAATGAGCAAAAGCACAATGAAATTAATGCTGGAATCATCTTTAAGTTGGTAAAATACACTAATGACAGCAAAAACTTTGAGTCTACAACATTTAGTTAAGGTGTGAGAGCCAAAATGAACTTTTTATGGCTTTAAATGCATTTTCAGCCCGATTGTACACTTCAGGTGAAAATGTCAAAATCTTCAAAATGAGCAAAAGCACAATAAAATTAATGCTTGAATCATCTTCATTTTGCTAAACTATACTAATGACAGCAAAAAGTTTGAGTCTACAACATTTAGTTAAGGTGTGAGAGCCAAAATGAACTTTTTATTGCTTTAAAAGCGTTTTCAGCCCCTAATTGTACACTTCAGGTGAAAATGTCAAAATCTTCAAAATGAGCAAAAGCACAATGAAATTAATGCTTGAATCATCTTCGTTTTGCTAAAATACACTAATGACAGCAAAAAGTTTGAATCTACAACATTTAGTTAAGGTGTGAGAGCCAAAATGAACTTTTTATTGCTTTAAATGCATTTTCAGCCCGATTGTACACTTCAGGTGAAAATGTCAAAATCTTCAAAATGAGCAAAAGCACAATGAAATTAATGCTTGAATAATCTTCATTTTGCTAACATAAACTAATGACAGCAAAAAGTTTGAGTCTACAACATTTAGTTAAGGTGTGAGAGTCAAAATGAACTTTTTATGGCTTTAAATGCATTTTCAGCCCGATTGTACACTTCAGGTGAAAATGTCCAAATCTTCAAAATGAGCAAAAGCACAATGAAATTAATGCTTAAATTATCTTTATTTTGCTAAAATATACTAATGACAGCAAAAAGTTTGAGTCTACAACATTTAGTTAAGGTGTGAGAGCCAAAATGAACTTTTTATGGCTTTAAATGCATTTTCAGCCCGATTGTACACTTCAGGTGAAAATGTCAAAATCTTCAAAATGAGTAAAAGCACAATAAAATTAATGCTTAAATCATCTTCATTTTGCTAAAATATACTAATGACAGCAAAAAGTTTGAGTCTACAACATTTAGTTTAGGTGTGAGAGCCAAAATGAACTTTTTATTGCTTTAAATGCATTTTCAGCCTGATTGTACACTTCAGGTGAAAATGTCAAAATCTTCCAAATGAGCAAAAGCACAATGAAATTAATGCTTGAATCATCTTCATTTTGCTAACATACACTAATGACAGCAAAAAGTTTGAGTCTACAACATTTAGTTAAGGTGTGAGAGCCAAAATGAACTTTTTATGGCTTTAAATGCATTTTCAGCCCGATTGTACACTTCAGGTGAAAATGTCAAAATCTTCAAAATGAGCAAAAGCACAATGAAATTAATGCTTGAATCATCTTCATTTTGCTAAAATACACTAATGACAGCAAAAAGTTTGAGTCTACAACATTTAGTTTAGGTGTGAGAGCCAAAATGAACTTTTTATTGCTTTAAATGCATTTTCAGTCTGATTAAACACTTCAGGTGAAAATGTCAAAATCTTCAAAATGAGCAAAAGCACAATGAAATGAATGCTGGAATCATCTTCAAGTTGCTAAAATACACAAATGACAGCTAAAAGTTTGAGTCTACAACATTTAGTTAAGGTGTGAGAGCCAAAATGAACTTTGTATTGCTTTAAATGCATTTTCAGCCCGATTGTACACTTCAGGTGAAACTGTCAAAATCTTCAAAATGAGCAAAAGCACAATGAAATTAATGCTGGAATCATCTTTAAGTTGGTAAAATACACTAATGACAGAAAAAAGTTTGAGTCTACAACATTTAGTTAAGGTGTGAGAGCCAAAATGAACTTTGTATTGCTTTAAATGCATTTTCAGCACCTGATCGTACACTTCAGGGGAAACTGTCAAAATCTTCAAAATGAGCAAAAGCACAATGAAATTAATACTGGAATCATCTTCAAGTTGCTAAAATACACTAATGACAGCAAAAAGTTTGAGTCTACAACATTTAGTTAAGGTGTGAGAGCCAAAATGAACTTTTTATTGCTGTAAACGCATTTTCAGCACGATTGTACACTTCAGGTGAAACTGTCAAAATCTTCAAAATGAGCAAAAGCACAATGAAATTAATGCTGGACTCATTTTCAAGTTGCTAAAATACACTAATGACAGCAAAAAGTTTGAGTCTACAACATTTAGTTAAGGTGTGAGAGCCAAAATGAACTTTGTATTGCTTTAAATGCATTTTCAGCACGATTGTACACTTCAGGTGAAACTGTCAAAGTCTTCAAAATGAGCAAAAGCACAATGAAATTAATGCTGGAATCATCTTCAATTTGCTAAAATACACTAATGACAGCAAAAAGTTTGAGTCTACAACATTTAGTTAAGGTGTGAGAGCCAAAATGAACTTGTTATTGCTTTAAAAGCGTTTTCAGCCCCTAATTGTACACTTCAGGTGAAAATGTCAAAATCTTCAAAATGAGCAAAAGCACAATGAAATTAATGCTTGAATCATCTTCATTTTGCTAAAATACACTAATGACAGCAAAAAGTTTGAGTCTACAACATTTAGTTAAGGTGTGAGAGTCAAAATGAACTTTTTATGGCTTTAAATGCATTTTCAGCCCGATTGTACACTTCAGGTGAAAATGTCCAAATCTTCAAAATGAGCAAAAGCACAATGAAATTAATGCTTAAATTATCTTCATTTTGCTAAAATATACTAATGACAGCAAAAAGTTTGAGTCTACAACATTTAGTTTAGGTGTGAGAGCCAAAATGAAATTTTTATTGCTTTAAATGCATTTTCAGCCCGATTGTACACTTCAGGTGAAAATGTCAAAATCTTCAAAATGAGCAAAAGCACAATGAAATTAATGCTTGAATCATCTTCATTTTGCTAACATACACTAATGACAGCTTAAAGTTTGTGTCTACAACATTTAGTTAAGGTGTGAGAGCCAAAATGAACTTTTTATGGCTTTAAATGCATTTTCAGCCCGATTGTACACTTCAGGTGAAAATGTCAAAATCTTCAAAATGAGCAAAAGCACAATAAAATTAATGCTTGAATCATCTTCATTTTGCTAAAATATACTAATGACAGCAAAAAGTTTGAGTCTACAACATTTAGTTTAGGTGTGAGAGCCAAAATGAACTTTGTATGGCTTTAAATGCATTTTCAGCCTGATTGTACACTTCAGGTGAAAATGTCAAAATCTTCAAAATGAGCAAAAGCACAATGAAATTAATGCTTGAATCATCTTCATTTTGCTAACATACACTAATGACAGCAAAAAGTTTGAGTCTACAACATTTAGTTAAGGTGTGAGAGCCAAAATGAACTTTTTATGGTTTTAAATGCATTTTCAGCCCGATTGTACACTTCAGGTGAAAATGTCAAAATCTTCAAAATGAGTAAAAGCACAATAAAATTAATGCTTGAATCATCTTCATTTTGCTAAAATATACTAATGACAGCAAAAAGTTTGAGTCTACAACATTTAGTTTAGGTGTGAGAGCCAAAACGAACTTTTTATTGCTTTAAATGCATTTTCAGCCTGATTGTACACTTCAGGTGAAAATGTCAAAATCTTCCAAATGAGCAAAAGCACAATGAAATTAATGCTTGAATCATCTTCATTTTGCTAACATACACTAATGACAGCAAAAAGTTTGAGTCTACAACATTTAGTTAAGGTGTGAGAGCCAAAATGAACTTTTTATGGCTTTAAATGCATTTTCAGCCCGATTGTACACTTCAGGTGAAAATGTCAAAATCTTCAAAATGAGCAAAAGCACAATGAAATTAATGCTTGAATCATCTTCATTTTGCTAAAATACACTAATGACAGCAAAAAGTTTGAGTCTACAACATTTAGTTAAGGTGTGAGAGCCAAAATGAACTTTTTATTGCTTTAAACGCGTTTTCAGCCCCTGATTGTACACTTCAGGTGAAAATGTCAAAATCTTCAAAATGAGCAAAAGCACAATGAAATTAATGCTTGAATAATCTTCATTTTGCTAACATACACTAATGACAGCAAAAAGTTTGAGTCTACAACATTTAGTTAAGGTGTGAGAGCCAAAATGAACTTTTTATGGCTTTAAATGCATTTTCAGCCCGATTGTACACTTCAGGTGAAAATGTCAAAATCTTCAAAATGAGCAAAAGCACAATAAAATTAATGATTGAATCATCTTCATTTTGCTAAAATATACTAATGACAGCAAAAAGTTTGAGTCTACAACATTTAGTTTAGGTGTGAGAGCCAAAATGAACTTTTTATTGCTTTAAATGCATTTTCAGCCTGATTGTACACTTCAGGTGAAAATGTCAAAATCTTCAAAATGAGCAAAAGCACAATGAAATTAATGCTTGAATCATCTTCATTTTGCTAACATACACTAATGACAGCAAAAAGTTTGAGTCTACAACATTTAGTTAAGGTGTGAGAGCCAAAATGAACTTTTTATTGCTGTAAACGCATTTTCAGCACGATTGTACACTTCAGGTGAAACTGTCAAAATCTTCAAAATGAACAAAAGCACAATGAAATTAATGCTGGACTCATTTTCAAGTTGCTAAAATACACTAATGACAGCAAAAAGTTTGAGTCTACAACATTTAGTTAAGGTGTGAGAGCCAAAATGAACTTTGTATTGCTTTAAATGCATTTTCAGCACGATTGTACACTTCAGGTGAAACTGTCAAAGTCTTCAAAATGAGCAAAAGCACAATGAAATTAATGCTGGAATCATCTTCAATTTGCTAAAATACACTAATGACAGCAAAAAGTTTGAGTCTACAACATTTAGTTAAGGTGTGAGAGCCTAAATGAACTTTGTATTGCTTTAAATGCATTTTCAGCACGATTGTACAATTCAGGTGAAACTGTCAAAATATCCAAAATGAGCAAAAGCACAATGAAATTAATGCTGGAATCATCTTCAAGTTGCTAAAATACACTAATGACAGTAAAAAGTTTTAGTCTACAACATTTAGTTAAGGTGTGAAAGCCAAAATGAACTTTGTATTGCTTTAAATGCATTTTCAGCCCGATTGTACACTTAAGATGAAACTGTCAAAATCTTCAAAATGAGCAAAAGCACAATGAAATGAATGATGGAATCATCTTCAAGTTGCGAAAATACACAAATGACAGCAAAAAGTTTGAGTCTACAACATTTAGTTAAGGTGTGAGAGCCAAAATGAACTTTGTATTGCTTTAAATGCATTTTCAGCCCGATTGTACACTTCAGGTGAAACTGTCAAAATCTTCAAAATGAACAAAAGCACAATGAAATTAATGCTGGAATCATCATTAAGTTGCTAAAATACACTAATGACAGCATAAAGTTTGAGTCTACAACATTTAGTTAAGGTGTGAGAGCCAAAATGAACTTTGTATTGCTTTAAATGCATTTTCAGCACCTGATCGTACACTTCAGGTGAAACTGTCAAAATCTTCAAAATGAACAAAAGCACAATGAAATTAATGCTGGAATCATCATTAAGTTGCTAAAATACACTAATGACAGCATAAAGTTTGAGTCTACAACATTTAGTTAAGGTGTGAGAGCCAAAATGAACTTTTTATTGCTGTAAACGCGTTTTCAGCACCTGATTGTACACTTCAGGTGAAACTGTCAAAATCTTCAAAATGAGCAAAAACACAATGCAATTAATGCTGGACTCATCTTCAAGTTGCTAAAATACACTAATGACAGTAAAAAGTTTGAGTCTACAACATTTAGTTAAGGTGTGAGAGCCAAAATGAACTTTTTATTGCTTTAAATGCATCTTAATCCCGATTGTACACTTCAGGTGAAACTGTCAAAATCTTCAAAATGAGCAAAAGCACAATGAAATTAATGCTGGAATCGTCTTCAAGTTGCTAAAATACACTAATGACAGCAAAAAGTTTGAGTCTACAACATTTAGTTAAGGTGTGAGAGCCAAAATGAACTTTGTATTGCTTTAAATGCATTATCAGCCCGATTGTACACTTCAGGTGAAACTGTCAAAATATCCAAAATGAGCAAAAGCACAATGAAATTAATGCTGGAATCATCTTCAAGTTGCTAAAATACACTAATGACAGCAAAAAGTTTTAGTCTACAACATTTAGTTAAGGTGTGAAAGCCAAAATGAACTTTGTATTGCTTTAAATGCATTTTCAGCCCCATTGTACTCTTCAGGTGACACTGTAAAAATCTTCAAAATGAGCAAAAGCACAATTAAATTAATGCTGGAATAATCTTCAAGTTGCTAAAATACACTAATGACAGCAAAAAGTTTGAGTCTACAACATTTAGTTAAGGTGTGAGAGCCAAAATGAACTTTGTATTGCTTTAAATGCATTTTCAGCCCGATTGTACACTTCAGATGAAACTGTCAAAATCTTCAAAATGAGCAAACGCACAATGAAATGAATGCTGGAATCATCTTCAAGTTGCGAAAATACACTAATGACAGTAAAAAGTTTGAGTCTACAACATTTAGTTAAGGTGTGAGAGCCAAAATGAACTTTGTATTGCTTTAAATGCATTTTCAGCCCGATTGTACACTTCAGGTGAAACTGTCAAAATCTTCAAAATGAACAAAAGCACAATGAAATTAATGCTGGAATCATCTTTAAGTTGCTAAAATACACTAATGACAGCAAAAAGTTTGAGTCTACAACATTTAGTTAAGGTGTGAGAGCCAAAATGAACTTTGTATTGCTTTAAATGCATTTTCAGCACCTGATCGTACACTTCAGGTGAAACTGTCAAAATCTTCAAAATGAGCAAAAGCACAATGAAATTAATATGGGAATCATCTTCAAGTTGCTAAAATACACTAATGACAGCAAAAAGTTTGAGTCTACAACATTTAGTTAAGGTGTGAGAGCCAAAATGAACTTTTTATTGCTGTAAACGCGTTTTCAGCACCTGATTGTACACTTCAGGTGAAACTGTCAAAATCTTCAAAATGAGCAAAAGCACAATGCAATTAATGCTGGACTCATCTTCAAGTTGCTAAAATACACTAATGACAGTAAAAAGTTTGAGTCTACAACATTTAGTTAAGGTGTGAGAGCCAAAATGAACTTTTTATTGCTTTAAATGCATTTTCAGCCCGATTGTACACTTCAGGTGAAACTGTCAAAATCTTCAAAATGAGCAAAAGCACAATGAAATTAATGCTGGAATCGTCTTCAAGTTGCTAAAATACACTAATGACAGCAAAAAGTTTTAGTCTACAACATTTAGTTAAGGTGTGAGAGCCAAAATGAACTTTTTATGGCTTTAAATGCATTTTCAGCCCGATTGTACACTTCAGGTGAAAATGTCAAAATCTTCAAAATGAGCAAAAGCACAATGAAATTAATGCTTGAATCATCTTCATTTTGCTAAAATACACTAATGACAGCAAAAACTTTGAGTCTACAACATTTAGTTAAGGTGTGAGAGCCAAAATGAACTTTTTATTGCTTTAAACGCGTTTTCAGCCCCTGATTGTACACTTCAGGTGAAAATGTCAAAATCTTCAAAATGAGCAAAAGCACAATGAAATTAATGCTTGAATAATCTTCATTTTGCTAACATACACTAATGACAGCAAAAAGTTTGAGTCTACAACATTTAGTTAAGGTGTGAGAGCCAAAATGAACTTTTTATGGCTTTAAATGCATTTTCAGCCCGATTGTACACTTCAGGTGAAAATGTCAAAATCTTCAAAATGAGCAAAAGCACAATGAAATTAATGCTTGAATCATCTTAATTTTGCTAAAATACACTAATGACAGCAACAAGTTTGAGTGTACAACATTTAGTTAAGGTGTGAGAGCCAAAATGAACTTTTTATGGCTTTAAATGCATTTTCAGCCCGATTGTACACTTCAGGTGAAAATGTCAAAATCTTCAAAATGAGCAAAAGCACAATGAAATTAATGCTTGAATCATCTTCATTTTGCTAAAATACACTAATGACAGCAAAAAGTTTGAGTCTACAACATTTAGTTAAGGTGTGAGAGCCAAAATGAACTTTTTATTGCTTTAAACGCGTTTTCAGCCCCTGATTGTACACTTCAGGTGAAAATGTCAAAATCTTCAAAATGAGCAAAAGCACAATGAAATTAATGCTTGAATAATCTTCATTTTGCTAACATACACTAATGACAGCAAAAAGTTTGAGTCTACAACATTTAGTTAAGGTGTGAGAGCCAAAATGAACTTTTTATGGCTTTAAATGCATTTTCAGCCCGATTGTACACTTCAGGTGAAAATGTCAAAATCTTCAAAATGAGCAAAAGCACAATGAAATTAATGCTTGAATCATCTTAATTTTGCTAAAATACACTAATGACAGCAACAAGTTTGAGTGTACAACATTTAGTTAAGGTGTGAGAGCCAAAATGAACTTTTTATTGCTTTAAACGCGTTTTCAGCCCCTGATTGTACACTTCAGGTGAAAATGTCAAAATCTTCAAAATGAGCAAAAGCACAATGAAATTAATGCTTGAATCATCTTCATTTTGCTAACATACACTAATGACAGCAAAAAGTTTGAGTCTACAACATTTAGTTAAGGTGTGAGAGCAAAAATGAACTTTTTATGGCTTTAAATGCATTTTAAGCCGGATTGTACACTTCAGGTAAAAATGTCAAAATCTTCAAAATGAGCAAAAGCACAATGAAATTAATGCTTGAATCATCTTCATTTTGCTAAAATATACTAATGACAGCAAAAAGTTTGAGTCTACAACATATTGTTTAGGTGTGAGAGCCAAAATGAACTTTTTAATGCTTTAAATGCATTTTCAGCCTGATTGTACACTTCAGGTGAAAATGTCAAAATCTTCAAAATGAGCAAAAGCACAATGAAATTAATGCTTGAATCATCTTCATTTTGCTAACATACACTAATGACAGCAAAAAGTTTGAGTCTACAACATTTAGTTAAGGTGTGAGAGCCAAAATGAACTTTTTATTGCTGTAAATGCATTTTCAGCACGATTGTACAATTCAGGTGAAACTGTCAAAATATCCAAAATGAGCAAAAGCACAATGAAATTAATGCTGGAATCATCTTCAAGTTGCTAAAATACACTAATGACAGCAAAAAGTTTTAGTCTACAACATTTAGTTAAGGTGTGAGAGCCAAAATGAACTTTGTATTGCTTTAAATGCATTTTCAGCCCCATTGTACTCTTCAGGTGAAACTGTCAAAATCTTCAAAATGAGCAAAAGCACAATTAAATTAATGCTGGAATCATCTTCAAGTTGCTAAAATACACTAATGACAGCAAAAAGTTTGAGTCTACAACATTTAGTTAAGGTGTGAGAGCCAAAATGAACTTTGTATTGCTTTAAATGCATTTTCAGCCCGATTGTACACTTCAGATGAAACTGTCAAAATCTTCAAAATGAGCAAAAGCACAATGCAATGAATGCTGGAATCATCTTCAAGTTGCGAAAATACACAAATGACAGCAAAAAGTTTGAGTCTACAACATTTAGTTAAGGTGTGAGAGCCAAAATGAACTTTGTATTGCTTTAAATGCATTTTCAGCCCGATTGTACACTTCAGGTGAAACTGTCAAAATCTTCAAAATGAACAAAAGCACAATGAAATTAATGCTGGAATCATCTTTAAGTTGCTAAAATACACTAATGACAGCAAAAAGTTTGAGTCTACAACATTTAGTTAAGGTGTGAGAGCCAAAATGAACTTTGTATTGCTTTAAATGCATTTTCAGCACCTGATCGTACACTTCAGGTGAAACTGTCAAAATCTTCAAAATGAGCAAAAGCACATTGAAATTAATATGGGAATCATCTTCAAGTTGCTAAAATACACTAATGACAGCAAAAAGTTTGAGTCTACAACATTTAGTTAAGGTGTGAGAGCCAAAATGAACTTTTTATTGCTGTAAACGCGTTTTCAGCACCTGATTGTAAACTTCAGGTGAAACTGTCAAAATCTTCAAAATGAGCAAAAGCACAATGCAATTAATGCTGGACTCATCTTCAAGTTGCTAAAATACACTAATGACAGTAAAAAGTTTGAGTCTACAACATTTAGTTAAGGTGTGAGAGCCAAAATGAACTTTTTATTGCTTTAAATGCATTTTCAGCCCGATTGTACACTTCAGGTGAAACTGTCAAAATCTTCAAAATGAGCAAAAGCACAATGAAATTAATGCTGAAATCGTCTTCAAGTTGCTAAAATACACTAATGACAGCAAAAAGTTTGAGTCTACAACATTTAGTTAAGGTGTGAGAGCCAAAATGAACTTTGTATTGCTTTAAATGCATTATCAGCCCGATTGTACACTTCAGGTGAAACTGTCAAAATCTTCAAAATGAGCAAAAGCACAATGAAATTAATGCTGGAATCATCTTCAATTTGCTAAAATACACTAATGACAGCAAAAAGTTTGAGTCTACAACATTTAGTTAAGGTGTGAGAGCCTAAATGAACTTTGTATTGCTTTAAATGCATTTTCAGCACGATTGTACAATTCAGGTGAAACTGTCAAAATATCCAAAATGAGCAAAAGCACAATGAAATTAATGCTGGAATCATCTTCAAGTTGCTAAAATACACTAATGACAGCAAAAAGTTTTAGTCTACAACATTTAGTTAAGGTGTGAAAGCCAAAATGAACTTTGTATTGCTTTAAATGCATTTTCAGCCCCATTGTACTCTTCAGGTGAAACTGTAAAAATCTTAAAAATGAGCAAAAGCACAATTAAATTAATGCTGGAATCATCTTCAAGGTGCTAAAATACACTAATGACAGCAAAAAGTTTGAGTCTACAACATTTAGTTAAGGTGTGAGAGCCAAAATGAACTTTGTATTGCTTTAAATGCATTTTCAGCCCGATTGCACACTTCAGATGAAACTGTCAAAATCTTCAAAAAGAGCAAAAGCACAATGAAATGAATGCTGGAATCATCTTCAAGTTGCGAAAATACACAAATGACAGCAAAAAGTTTGAGTCTACAACATTTAGTTAAGGTGTGAGAGCCAAAATGAACTTTGTATTGCTTTAAATGCATTTTCAGCCCGATTGTACACTTCAGGTGAAACTGTCAAATACTTCAAAATGAGCAAAAGCACTATGAAATTAATGCTGGAATCATCTTCAAGTTGCTAAAATACACTAATGACAGCAAAAAGTTTGAGTCTACAACATTTAGTTAAGGTGTGAGAGCCAAAATGAACTTTGTATTGCTTTAAATGCATTTTCAGCCCGATTGTACACTTCACGTGAAACTGTCAAAATCTTCAAAATGAGCAAAAGCACAATGAAATTAATGCTGGAATCATCTTCAAGTTGCTAAAATACACTAATGACATCAAAACGTTTGAGTCTACAACATTTAGTTAAGGTGTGAGAGCCAAAATGAACTTTGTATTGCTTTAAATGCATTTTCAGCCCGAATGTACACTTCAGGTGAAACTGTCAAAATCTTCAAAATGAGCAAAAGCACAATTAAATTAATGCTGGAATCATCTTCAAGTTGCTAAAATACACTAATGACAGCAAAAAGTTTGAGTCTACAACATTTAGTTAAGGTGTGAGAGCCAAAATTAACTTTGTATTGCTTTAAATGCATTTTCAGCACAATTGTACACTTCAGGTGAAACTGTCAAAATCTTCAAAATGAGCAAAAGCACAATGAAATTAATGCTGGAATCATCTTCAAGTTGATAAAAAACACTAATGACAGCAAAAAGTTTGAGTCTACAACATTTAGTGAAGGTGTGAGAGCCAAAATGAACTTTGTGTTGCTTTAAATGCATTTTCAGCCCGATTGTACTTTTCAGGTGAAACTGTCAAAAGCTTCAAAATGAGCAAAAGCACAATAAAATTAATGCTGGAATCATCTTCAAGTTGCTAAAATACACTAATGACAGCAAAAAGTTTGAGTCTACAACATTTAGTTAAGGTGTGAGAGCCTAAATGAACTTTGTATTGCTTTAAACACGTTTTAAGCCCTTGATTGTACACTTCAGGTGAAACTGTCAAAATCTTCAAAATGAGCAAAAGCACAATGAAATTAATGCTGGAATCATCTTCATTTTGCTAAAATACACTAATGGCAGCAACAAAAATTTAGTCTACAACATTTAGTTAAGGTGTGAGAGCCAAAATGAACTTTGTATTGCTTTAAACACGTTTTCAGCCCCTGATTGTAGACTTCAGGTGAAACTGTCAAAATCTTCAAAATGAGCAAAAGCACTATGAAATTAATGCTGGAATCATCTTCAAGTTGCTAAAATACACTAATGACAGCAAAAAGTTTGAGTCTACAACATTTAGTGAAGGTGTGAGAGCCAAAATGAACTTTGTATTGCTTTAAATGCATTTTCAGCCCGATTGTACTTTTCAGGTGAAACTGTCAAAAGCTTCAAAATGAGCAAAAGCACAATGGAATTAATGCTGGAATCATCTTTAAGTTGCTAAAATACACTAATGACAGCAAAAAGTTTGAGTCTACAACATTTAGTTAAGGTGTGAGAGCCTAAATGAACTTTTTATTGCTTTAAACGCGTTTTCAGCCCCTGATTGTACACTTCAGGTGAAAATGTCAAAATCTTCAAAATGAGCAAAAGCACAATGAAATTAATGCTTGAATAATCTTCATTTTGCTAACATACACTAATGACAGCAAAAAGTTTGAGTCTACAACATTTAGTTAAGGTGTGAGAGCCAAAATAAACTTTTTATGGCTTTAAATGCATTTTCAGCCCGATTGTACACTTCAGGTGAAAATGTCAAAATCTTCAAAATGAGCAAAAGCACAATGAAATTAATGCTTGAATCATCTTAATTTTGCTAAAATACACTAATGACAGCAAAAAGTTTGAGTCTACAACATTTAGTTTAGGTGTGAGAGCCAAAATGAACTTTTTATTGCTTTAAATGCATTTTCAGCCTGATTAAACACTTCAGGTGAAAATGTCAAAATCTTCAAAATGAGCAAAAGCACAATGAAATTAATGCTGGAATCATCTTCAAGTTGATAAAATACACTAATGACAGCAAAAAGTTTGAGTCTACAACATTTAGTTAAGGTGTGAGAGCCAAAATGAACTTTGTATTGCTTTAAATGCATTTTCAGCCCGATTGTACTTTTCAGGTGAAACTGTCAAAAGCATCAAAATGAGCAAAAGCACAATAAAAGTAATGCTGGAATCATCTTCAAGTTGCTAAAATACACTAATGACAGCAAAAAGTTTGAGTCTACAACATTTAGTTAAGGTGTGAAAGCCTAAATGAACTTTTTATTACTTTAAACGCATTTTCAGCCCTTGATTGTACACTTCAGGCGAAACTGTCAAAATCTTCAAAATGAGCAAAAGCACAATGAAATTAATGCTGGAATCATCTTCAAGTTGCTAAAATACACTAATGACAGCAAAAAGTTTGAGTCTACAACATTTAGTTAAGGTGTGAGAGCCTAAATGAACTTTGTATTGCTTTAAACACGTTTTCAGCCCCTGATTGTACACTTCAGGTGAAACTGTCAAAATCTTCAAAATGAGCAAAAGCACAATGAAATTAATGCTGGAATCATCTTCAAGTTGCTAAAATACACTAATGACAGCAAAAAGTTTGAGTCTACAACATTTAGTTAAGGTGTGAGAGCAAAAATGAACTTTGTATTGCTTTAAATGCATTTTCAGCCCGATTGTACTTTTCAGGTGAAACTGTCAAAAGCTTCAAAATGAGCAAAAGCACAATAAAATTAATGCTGGAATCATCTTCAAGTTGCTAAAATACACTAATGACAGCAAAAAGTTTGAGTTTACAACATTTAGTTAAGGTGTGAGAGCCTAAATGAACTTTTTATTGCTTTAAACGCGTTTTAAGCCCTTGATTGTACACTTCAGGTGAAACTGTCAAAATCTTCAAAATGAGCAAAAGCACAATGAAATTAATGCTGGAATCATCTTCATTTTGCTAAAATACACTAATGACAGCAAAATGTTTTAGTCTACAACATTTAGTTAAGGTGTGAGAGCCAAAATGAACTTTGTATTGCTTTAATCACGTTTTCAGCCCCTGATTGTACACTTCAGGTGAAACTGTCAAAATCTTCAAAATGAGCAAAAGCACAATGAAATTAATGCTGGAATCATCTTCAAGTTGCTAAAATACACTAATGACAGCAAAAAGTTTGAGTCTACAACATTTAGTTAAGGTGTGAGAGCCAAAATGAACTTTGTCTTGCTTTAAATGCATTTTCAGCCCGATTGTACACTTCAGGTGAAACTGTCAAAATCTTCAAAATGAGCAAAAGCACAATGAAATTAATGCTGGAATCATCTTCAAGTTGCTAAAATACACTAATGACAGCAAAAAGTTTGAGTCTACAACATTTAGTTAATGTGTGAGAGCCTAAATGAACTTTGTATTGCTTTAAACACGTTTTCAGCCCCTGATTGTACACTTCAGGTGAAACTGTCAAAATCTTCAAAATGAGCAAAAAAACAATGAAATGAATGCTGGAATCATCTTCAAGTTGCTAAAATACACTAATGACAGCAAAAAGTTTGAGTCTACAACATTTAGTTAAGGTGTGAGAGCCAAAATGAACTTTGTATTGCTTTAAATGCATTTTCAGCCCGATTGTACACTTCAGGTAAAACTGTAAAATCTTCAAAATGAGCAAAAAGAAAAATGAAATTAATGCTGCAATCATCTTCAAGTTGCTAAAATACACTAATGACAGCAAAAAGTTTTAGTCTACAACATTTAGTTAAGGTGTGAGAGCCAAAATGAACTTGGTATTGCTTTAAATGCATTTTCAGCCCGAATGTACACTTCAGGTGAAACTGTCAAAATCTTCAAAATGAGCAAAAGCACAATTAAATTAATGCTGGAATCATCTTCAAGTTGCTAAAATACACTAATGACAGCAAAAAGTTTGAGTCTACAACATTTAGTTAAGGTGTAAGAGCCTAAATGAACTTTTTATTGCTTTAAACGCGTTTTCAGCCCTTGATTGTACACTTCAGGTGAAACTGTCAAAATCTTCAAAATGAGCAAAAGCACAATGAAATTAATGCTGGAATCATCTTCGAATGTACACTTCAGGTGAAACTGTCAAAATCTTCAAAATGAGCAAAAGCACAATGAAATTAATGCTGGAATCATCTTCATGTTGCTAAAATACACTAATGACAGCAAAAAGTTTGAGTCTACAACATTTAGTTAAGGTGTGAGAGCCAAAATGAACTTTGTATTGCTTTAAATGCATTTTCAGCACAATTGTACACTTCAGGTGAAACTGTCAAAATCTTCAAAATGAGCAAAGGCACAATGAAATTAATGCTGGAATCATCTTCAAGTTGCTAAAATACACTAATGACATTAAAAAGTTTGAGTCTACAACATTTAGTTAAGGTGTGAGAGCCAAAATGAACTTTGTATTGCTTTAAATGCATTTTCAGCACGATTGTACACTTCAGGTGAAACTGTCAAAGTCTTCAAAATGAGCAAAAGCACAATGAAATTAATGCTGGAATCATCTTCAAGTTGCTAAAATACACTAATGACAGCAAAAAGTTTGAGTCTACAACATTTAGTGAAGGTGTGAGAGCCAAAATGAACTTTGTATTGCTTTAAATGCATTTTCAGCCCGATTGTACTTTTCAGGTGAAACTGTCAAAAGCTTCAAAATGAGCAAAAGCACAATAAAATTAATGCTGGAATCATCTTCAAGTTGCTAAAATACACTAATGACAGCAAAAAGTTTGAGTCTACAACATTTAGTTAAGGTGTGAGAGCCAAAATGAACTTTGTATTGCTTTAAATGCACTTTCAGCCCGAATGTACACTTCAGGTGAAACTGTCAAAATCTTCAAAATGAGCAAAAGCACAATGAAATTAAGGCTGGAATCATCTTCAAGTTGCTAAAATACACTAATGACAGCAAAAAGTTTGAGTCTACAACATTTAGTTAAGGTGTGAGAGCCTAAATGAACTTTGTATTGCTGTAAACGCGTTTTCAGCACCTGATTGTACACTTCAGGTGAAACTGTCAAAATCTTCAAAATGAGCAAAAGCACAATGAAATTAATGCTGGAATCATCTTCAAGTTGCTAAAATACACTAATGACAGCAAAAAGTTTGAGTCTACAACATTTAGTTAAGGTGTGAGAGCCAAAATGAACTTTGTATTGCTTTAAATGCATTTTCAGCCCGATTGGACACTTCAGGTGAAACTGTCAAAATCTTCAAAATGAGCAAAAGCACAATGAAATCAATGCTGGAATCATCTTCAAGTTGCTAAAATACAATAATGACAGTAAAAAGTTTAAGTCTACAACATTTAGTTAAGGTGTGAGAGCCAAAATGAACGTTGTATTGCTTTAAATGCATTTTCAGCCCGAATGTACACTTCAGGTGAAACTGTCAAATTCTTCAAAACGAGCAAAAGCACAATGAAATTAATGCTGGAAACATCTTCAAGTTGCTAAAATACACTAATGACAGCAAAAAGTTTGAGTCTACAACATTTAGTTAAGGTGTGAGAGCCAAAATGAACTTTGTATTGCTTTAAATGCATTTTCAGCCCGATTGTACACTTCAGGTGAAACTGTCAAATACTTCAAAATGAGCAAAAGCACTATGAAATTAATGCTGGAATCATCTTCAAGTTGCTAAAATACACTAATGACAGCAAAAAGTTTGAGTCTACAACATTTAGTTAAGGTGTGAGAGCCAAAATGAACTTTGTATTGCTTTAAATGCATTTTCAGCCCGATTGTACACTTCAGGTGAAACTGTCAAAATCTTCAAAATGAGCAAAAGCACAATGAAATTAATTCTGGAATCATCTTCAAGTTGCTAAAATACACTAATGACAGCAAAACGTTTGAGTCTACAACATTTAGTTAAGGTGTGAGAGCCAAAATGAACTTTGTATTGCTTTAAATGCATTTTCAGCCCGAATGTACACTTCAGGTGAAACTGTCCAAATCTTCAAAATGAGCAAAAGCACAATTAAATTAATGCTGGAATCATCTTCAAGTTGCTAAAATACACTAATGACAGCAAAAAGTTTGAGTCTACAACATTTAGTTAAGGTGTGAGAGCCAAAATTAACTTTGTATTGCTTTAAATGCATTTTCAGCACAATTGTACACTTCAGGTGAAACTGTCAAAATCTTCAAAATGAGCAAAAGCACAATGAAATTAATGCTGGAATCATCTTCAAGTTGATAAAAAACACTAATGACAGCAAAAAGTTTGAGTCTACAACATTTAGTGAAGGTGTGAGAGCCAAAATGAACTTTGTGTTGCTTTAAATGCATTTTCAGCCCGATTGTACTTTTCAGGTGAAACTGTCAAAAGCTTCAAAATGAGCAAAAGCACAATAAAATTAATGCTGGAATCATCTTCAAGTTGCTAAAATACACTAATGACAGCAAAAAGTTTGAGTCTACAACATTTAGTTAAGGTGTGAGAGCCTAAATGAACTTTGTATTGCTTTAAACACGTTTTAAGCCCTTGATTGTACACTTCAGGTGAAACTGTCAAAATCTTCAAAATGAGCAAAAGCACAATGAAATTAATGCAGGAATCATCTTCATTTTGCTAAAATACACTAATGGCAGCAACAAAAATTTAGTCTACAACATTTAGTTAAGGTATGAGAGCCAAAATGAACTTTGTATTGCTTTAAACACGTTTTCAGCCCCTGATTGTAGACTTCAGGTGAAACTGTCAAAATCTTCAAAATGAGCAAAAGCACTATGAAATTAATGCTGGAATCATCTTCAAGTTGCTAAAATACAGTAATGACAGCAAAAAGTTTGAGTCTACAACATTTAGTGAAGGTATGAGAGCCAAAATGAACTTTGTATTGCTTTAAATGCATTTTCAGCCCGATTGTACTTTTCAGGTGAAACTGTCAAAAGCTTCAAAATGAGCAAAAGCACAATGGAATTAATGCTGGAATCATCTTCAAGTTGCTAAAATACACTAATGACAGCAAAAAGTTTGAGTCTACAACATTTAGTTAAGGTGTGAGAGCCTAAATGAACTTTGTATTGCTTTAAACACGTTTTAAGCCCTTGATTGTACACTTCAGGTGAAACTGTCAAAATCTTCAAAATGAGCAAAAGCACAATGAAATTAATGCTGGAATCATCTTCAAGTTGGTAAAATACAATAATGACAGTAAAAAGTTTAAGTCTACAACATTTAGTTAAGGTGTGAGAGCCAAAATGAACGTTGTATTGCTTTAAATGCATTTTCAGCCCGAATGTACACTTCAGGTGAAACTGTCAAATTCTTCAAAACGAGCAAAAGCACAATGAAATTAATGCTGGAAACATCTTCAAGTTGCTAAAATACACTAATGACAGCAAAAAGTTTGAGTCTACAACATTTAGTTAAGGTGTGAGAGCCAAAATGAACTTTGTATTGCTTTAAATGCATTTTCAGCCCGATTGTACACTTCAGGTGAAACTGTCAAAATCTTCAAAATGAGCAAAAGCACAATGAAATTAATGCTGGAATCATCTTCAAGTTGCTAAAATACACTAATGACAGCAAAACGTTTGAGTCTACAACATTTAGTTAAGGTGTGAGAGCCAAAATGAACTTTGTATTGCTTTAAATGCATTTTCAGCCCGAATGTACACTTCAGGTGAAACTGTCAAAATCTTCAAAATGAGCAAAAGCACAATTAAATTAATGCTGGAATCATCTTCAAGTTGCTAAAATACACTAATGACAGCAAAAAGTTTGAGTCTACAACATTTAGTTAAGGTGTGAGAGCCAAAATTAACTTTGTATTGCTTTAAATGCATTTTCAGCACAATTGTACACTTCAGGTGAAACTGTCAAAATCTTCAAAATGAGCAAAAGCACAATGAAATTAATGCTGGAATCATCTTCAAGTTGATAAAAAACACTAATGACAGCAAAAAGTTTGAGTCTACAACATTTAGTGAAGGTGTGAGAGCCAAAATGAACTTTGTGTTGCTTTAAATGCATTTTCAGCCCGATTGTACTTTTCAGGTGAAACTGTCAAAAGCTTCAAAATGAGCAAAAGCACAATAAAATTAATGCTGGAATCATCTTCAAGTTGCTAAAATACACTAATGACAGCAAAAAGTTTGAGTCTACAACATTTAGTTAAGGTGTGAGAGCCTAAATGAACTTTGTATTGCTTTAAACACGTTTTAAGCCCTTGATTGTACACTTCAGGTGAAACTGTCAAAATCTTCAAAATGAGCAAAAGCACAATGAAATTAATGCTGGAATCATCTTCATTTTGCTAAAATACACTAATGGCAGCAACAAAAATTTAGTCTACAACATTTAGTTAAGGTGTGAGAGCCAAAATGAACTTTGTATTGCTTTAAACACGTTTTCAGCCCCTGATTGTACACTTCAGGTGAAACTGTCAAAATCTTCAAAATGAGCAAAAGCACTATGAAATTAATGCTGGAATCATTTTCAAGTTGCTAAAATACACTAATGACAGCAAAAAGTTTGAGTCTACAACATTTAGTGAAGGTGTGAGAGCCAAAATGAACTTTGTATTGCTTTAAATGCATTTTCAGCCCGATTGTACTTTTCAGGTGAAACTGTCAAAAGCTTCAAAATGAGCAAAAGCACAATGGAATTAATGCTGGAATCATCTTCAAGTTGCTAAAATACACTAATGACAGCAAAAAGTTTGAGTCTACAACATTTAGTTAAGGTGTGAGAGCCTAAATGAACTTTGTATTGCTTTAAACACGTTTTAAGCCCTTGATTGTACACTTCAGGTGAAACTGTCAAAATCTTCAAAATGAGCAAAAGCACAATGAAATTAATACTGGAATCATCTTCAAGTTGCTAAAATACACTAATGACAGCAAAAAGTTTGAGTCTACAACATTTAGTTAAGGTGTGAGAGCCAAAATGAACTTTGTATTGCTTTAAATGCATTTTCAGCCCGATTGTACTTTTCAGGTGAAACTGTCAAAAGCATCAAAATGAGCAAAAGCACAATAAAAGTAATGCTGGAATCATCTTCAAGTTGCTAAAATACACTAATGACAGCAAAAAGTTTGAGTCTACAACATTTAGTGACAGTATGAGAGCCAAAATGAACTTTGTATTGCTTTAAATGCATTTTCAGCCCGATTGTACTTTTCAGGTGAAACTGTCAAAAGCTTCAAAATGAGCAAAAGCACAATGGAATTAATGCTGGAATCATCTTCAAGTTGCTAAAATACACTAATGACAGCAAAAAGTTTGAGTCTACAACATTTAGTTAAGGTGTGAGAGCCTAAATGAACTTTGTATTGCTTTAAACACGTTTTAAGCCCTTGATTGTACACTTCAGGTGAAACTGTCAAAATCTTCAAAATGAGCAAAAGCACAATGAAATTAATGCTGGAATCATCTTCAAGTTGGTAAAATACAATAATGACAGTAAAAAGTTTAAGTCTACAACATTTAGTTAAGGTGTGAGAGCCAAAATGAACGTTGTATTGCTTTAAATGCATTTTCAGCCCGAATGTACACTTCAGGTGAAACTGTCAAATTCTTCAAAACGAGCAAAAGCACAATGAAATTAATGCTGGAAACATCTTCAAGTTGCTAAAATACACTAATGACAGCAAAAAGTTTGAGTCTACAACATTTAGTTAAGGTGTGAGAGCCAAAATGAACTTTGTATTGCTTTAAATGCATTTTCAGCCCGATTGTACACTTCAGGTGAAACTGTCAAAATCTTCAAAATGAGCAAAAGCACAATGAAATTAATGCTGGAATCATCTTCAAGTTGCTAAAATACACTAATGACAGCAAAACGTTTGAGTCTACAACATTTAGTTAAGGTGTGAGAGCCAAAATGAACTTTGTATTGCTTTAAATGCATTTTCAGCCCGAATGTACACTTCAGGTGAAACTGTCAAAATCTTCAAAATGAGCAAAAGCACAATTAAATTAATGCTGGAATCATCTTCAAGTTGCTAAAATACACTAATGACAGCAAAAAGTTTGAGTCTACAACATTTAGTTAAGGTGTGAGAGCCAAAATTAACTTTGTATTGCTTTAAATGCATTTTCAGCACAATTGTACACTTCAGGTGAAACTGTCAAAATCTTCAAAATGAGCAAAAGCACAATGAAATTAATGCTGGAATCATCTTCAAGTTGATAAAAAACACTAATGACAGCAAAAAGTTTGAGTCTACAACATTTAGTGAAGGTGTGAGAGCCAAAATGAACTTTGTGTTGCTTTAAATGCATTTTCAGCCCGATTGTACTTTTCAGGTGAAACTGTCAAAAGCTTCAAAATGAGCAAAAGCACAATAAAATTAATGCTGGAATCATCTTCAAGTTGCTAAAATACACTAATGACAGCAAAAAGTTTGAGTCTACAACATTTAGTTAAGGTGTGAGAGCCTAAATGAACTTTGTATTGCTTTAAACACGTTTTAAGCCCTTGATTGTACACTTCAGGTGAAACTGTCAAAATCTTCAAAATGAGCAAAAGCACAATGAAATTAATGCTGGAATCATCTTCATTTTGCTAAAATACACTAATGGCAGCAACAAAAATTTAGTCTACAACATTTAGTTAAGGTGTGAGAGCCAAAATGAACTTTGTATTGCTTTAAACACGTTTTCAGCCCCTGATTGTACACTTCAGGTGAAACTGTCAAAATCTTCAAAATGAGCAAAAGCACTATGAAATTAATGCTGGAATCATTTTCAAGTTGCTAAAATACACTAATGACAGCAAAAAGTTTGAGTCTACAACATTTAGTGAAGGTGTGAGAGCCAAAATGAACTTTGTATTGCTTTAAATGCATTTTCAGCCCGATTGTACTTTTCAGGTGAAACTGTCAAAAGCATCAAAATGAGCAAAAGCACAATAAAAGTAATGCTGGAATCATCTTCAAGTTGCTAAAATACACTAATGACAGCAAAAAGTTTGAGTCTACAACATTTAGTTAAGGTGTGAAAGCCTAAATGAACTTTTTATTACTTTAAACGCATTTTCAGCCCTTGATTGTACACTTCAGGCGAAACTGTCAAAATCTTCAAAATGAGCAAAAGCACAATGAAATTAATGCTGGAATCATCTTCAAGTTGCTAAAATACACTAATGACAGCAAAAAGTTTGAGTCTACAACATTTAGTTAAGGTGTGAGAGCCTAAATGAACTTTGTATTGCTTTAAACACGTTTTCAGCCCCTGATTGTACACTTCAGGTGAAACTGTCAAAATCTTCAAAATGAGCAAAAGCACAATGAAATTAATGCTGGAATCATCTTCAAGTTGCTAAAATACACTAATGACAGCAAAAAGTTTGAGTCTACAACATTTAGTTAAGGTGTGAGAGCAAAAATGAACTTTGTATTGCTTTAAATGCATTTTCAGCCCGATTGTACTTTTCAGGTGAAACTGTCAAAAGCTTCAAAATGAGCAAAAGCACAATAAAATTAATGCTGGAATCATCTTCAAGTTGCTAAAATACACTAATGACAGCAAAAAGTTTGAGTTTACAACATTTAGTTAAGGTGTGAGAGCCTAAATGAACTTTTTATTGCTTTAAACGCGTTTTAAGCCCTTGATTGTACACTTCAGGTGAAACTGTCAAAATCTTCAAAATGAGCAAAAGCACAATGAAATTAATGCTGGAATCATCTTCATTTTGCTAAAATACACTAATGACAGCAAAATGTTTTAGTCTACAACATTTAGTTAAGGTGTGAGAGCCAAAATGAACTTTGTATTGCTTTAATCACGTTTTCAGCCCCTGATTGTACACTTCAGGTGAAACTGTCAAAATCTTCAAAATGAGCAAAAGCACAATGAAATTAATGCTGGAATCATCTTCAAGTTGCTAAAATACACTAATGACAGCAAAAAGTTTGAGTCTACAACATTTAGTTAAGGTGTGAGAGCCAAAATGAACTTTGTCTTGCTTTAAATGCATTTTCAGCCCGATTGTACACTTCAGGTGAAACTGTCAAAATCGTCAAAATGAGCAAAAGCACAATGAAATTAATGCTGGAATCATCTTCAAGTTGCTAAAATACACTAATGACAGCAAAAAGTTTGAGTCTACAACATTTAGTTAATGTGTGAGAGCCTAAATGAACTTTGTATTGCTTTAAACACGTTTTCAGCCCCTGATTGTACACTTCAGGTGAAACTGTCAAAATCTTCAAAATGAGCAAAAAAACAATGAAATGAATGCTGGAATCATCTTCAAGTTGCTAAAATACACTAATGACAGCAAAAAGTTTGAGTCTACAACATTTAGTTAAGGTGTGAGAGCCAAAATGAACTTTGTATTGCTTTAAATGCATTTTCAGCCCGATTGTACACTTCAGGTAAAACTGTAAAATCTTCAAAATGAGCAAAAAGAAAAATGAAATTAATGCTGCAATCATCTTCAAGTTGCTAAAATACACTAATGACAGCAAAAAGTTTTAGTCTACAACATTTAGTTAAGGTGTGAGAGCCAAAATGAACTTGGTATTGCTTTAAATGCATTTTCAGCCCGAATGTACACTTCAGGTGAAACTGTCAAAATCTTCAAAATGAGCAAAAGCACAATTAAATTAATGCTGGAATCATCTTCAAGTTGCTAAAATACACTAATGACAGCAAAAAGTTTGAGTCTACAACATTTAGTTAAGGTGTAAGAGCCTAAATGAACTTTTTATTGCTTTAAACGCGTTTTCAGCCCTTGATTGTACACTTCAGGTGAAACTGTCAAAATCTTCAAAATGAGCAAAAGCACAATGAAATTAATGCTGGAATCATCTTCGAATGTACACTTCAGGTGAAACTGTCAAAATCTTCAAAATGAGCAAAAGCACAATGAAATTAATGCTGGAATCATCTTCATGTTGCTAAAATACACTAATGACAGCAAAAAGTTTGAGTCTACAACATTTAGTTAAGGTGTGAGAGCCAAAATGAACTTTGTATTGCTTTAAATGCATTTTCAGCACAATTGTACACTTCAGGTGAAACTGTCAAAATCTTCAAAATGAGCAAAGGCACAATGAAATTAATGCTGGAATCATCTTCAAGTTGCTAAAATACACTAATGACATTAAAAAGTTTGAGTCTACAACATTTAGTTAAGGTGTGAGAGCCAAAATGAACTTTGTATTGCTTTAAATGCATTTTCAGCACGATTGTACACTTCAGGTGAAACTGTCAAAGTCTTCAAAATGAGCAAAAGCACAATGAAATTAATGCTGGAATCATCTTCAAGTTGCTAAAATACACTAATGACAGCAAAAAGTTTGAGTCTACAACATTTAGTGAAGGTGTGAGAGCCAAAATGAACTTTGTATTGCTTTAAATGCATTTTCAGCCCGATTGTACTTTTCAGGTGAAACTGTCAAAAGCTTCAAAATGAGCAAAAGCACAATAAAATTAATGCTGGAATCATCTTCAAGTTGCTAAAATACACTAATGACAGCAAAAAGTTTGAGTCTACAACATTTAGTTAAGGTGTGAGAGCCAAAATGAACTTTGTATTGCTTTAAATGCACTTTCAGCCCGAATGTACACTTCAGGTGAAACTGTCAAAATCTTCAAAATGAGCAAAAGCACAATGAAATTAAGGCTGGAATCATCTTCAAGTTGCTAAAATACACTAATGACAGCAAAAAGTTTGAGTCTACAACATTTAGTTAAGGTGTGAGAGCCTAAATGAACTTTGTATTGCTGTAAACGCGTTTTCAGCACCTGATTGTACACTTCAGGTGAAACTGTCAAAATCTTCAAAATGAGCAAAAGCACAATGAAATTAATGCTGGAATCATCTTCAAGTTGCTAAAATACACTAATGACAGCAAAAAGTTTGAGTCTACAACATTTAGTTAAGGTGTGAGAGCCAAAATGAACTTTGTATTGCTTTAAATGCATTTTCAGCCCGATTGGACACTTCAGGTGAAACTGTCAAAATCTTCAAAATGAGCAAAAGCACAATGAAATCAATGCTGGAATCATCTTCAAGTTGCTAAAATACAATAATGACAGTAAAAAGTTTAAGTCTACAACATTTAGTTAAGGTGTGAGAGCCAAAATGAACGTTGTATTGCTTTAAATGCATTTTCAGCCCGAATGTACACTTCAGGTGAAACTGTCAAATTCTTCAAAACGAGCAAAAGCACAATGAAATTAATGCTGGAAACATCTTCAAGTTGCTAAAATACACTAATGACAGCAAAAAGTTTGAGTCTACAACATTTAGTTAAGGTGTGAGAGCCAAAATGAACTTTGTATTGCTTTAAATGCATTTTCAGCCCGATTGTACACTTCAGGTGAAACTGTCAAATACTTCAAAATGAGCAAAAGCACTATGAAATTAATGCTGGAATCATCTTCAAGTTGCTAAAATACACTAATGACAGCAAAAAGTTTGAGTCTACAACATTTAGTTAAGGTGTGAAAGCCTAAATGAACTTTTTATTACTTTAAACGCATTTTCAGCCCTTGATTGTACACTTCAGGCGAAACTGTCAAAATCTTCAAAATGAGCAAAAGCACAATGAAATTAATGCTGGAATCATCTTCAAGTTGCTAAAATACACTAATGACAGCAAAAAGTTTGAGTCTACAACATTTAGTTAAGGTGTGAGAGCCTAAATGAACTTTGTATTGCTTTAAACACGTTTTCAGCCCCTGATTGTACACTTCAGGTGAAACTGTCAAAATCTTCAAAATGAGCAAAAGCACAATGAAATTAATGCTGGAATCATCTTCAAGTTGCTAAAATACACTAATGACAGCAAAAAGTTTGAGTCTACAACATTTAGTTAAGGTGTGAGAGCAAAAATGAACTTTGTATTGCTTTAAATGCATTTTAAGCCCGATTGTACTTTTCAGGTGAAACTGTCAAAAGCTTCAAAATGAGCAAAAGCACAATAAAATTAATTCTGGAATCATCTTCAAGTTGCTAAAATACACTAATGACAGCAAAAAGTTTGAGTCTACAACATTTAGTTAAAGTGTGAGAGCCTAAATGAACTTTTTATTGCTTTAAACGCGTTTTAAGCCCTTGATTGTACACTTCAGGTGAAACTGTCAAAATCTTCAAAATGAGCAAAAGCACAATGAAATTAATGCTGGAATCATCTTCATGTTGCTAAAATACACTAATGACAGCAAAAAGTTTGAGTCTAAAACATTTAGTTAAGGTGTGAGAGCCAAAATGAACTTTGTATTGCTTTAAATGCATTTTCAGCACAATTGTACACTTCAGGTGAAACTGTCAAAATCTTCAAAATGAGCAAAGGCACAATGAAATTAATGCTGGAATCATCTTCAAGTTGCTAAAATACACTAATGACATTAAAAAGTTTGAGTCTACAACATTTAGTTAAGGTGTGAGAGCCAAAATGAACTTTGTATTGCTTTAAATGCATTTTCAGCACGATTGTACACTTCAGGTGAAACTGTCAAAGTCTTCAAAATGAGCAAAAGCACAATGAAATTAATGCTGGAATCATCTTCAAGTTGCTAAAATACACTAATGACAGCAAAAAGTTTGAGTCTACAACATTTAGTGAAGGTGTGAGAGCCAAAATGAACTTTGTATTGCTTTAAATGCATTTTCAGCCCGATTGTACTTTTCAGGTGAAACTGTCAAAAGCTTCAAAATGAGCAAAAGCACAATAAAATTAATGCTGGAATCATCTTCAAGTTGCTAAAATACACTAATGACAGCAAAAAGTTTGAGTCTACAACATTTAGTTAAGGTGTGAGAGCCAAAATGAACTTTGTATTGCTTTAAATGCACTTTCAGCCCGAATGTACACTTCAGGTGAAACTGTCAAAATCTTCAAAATGAGCAAAAGCACAATGAAATTAAGGCTGGAATCATCTTCAAGTTGCTAAAATACACTAATGACAGCAAAAAGTTTGAGTCTACAACATTTAGTTAAGGTGTGAGAGCCTAAATGAACTTTGTATTGCTGTAAACGCGTTTTCAGCACCTGATTGTATACTTCAGGTGAAACTGTCAAAATCTTCAAAATGAGCAAAAGCACAATGAAATTAATGCTGGAATCATCTTCAAGTTGCTAAAATACACTAATGACAGCAAAAAGTTTGAGTCTACAACATTTAGTTAAGGTGTGAGAGCCAAAATGAACTTTGTATTGCTTAAAATGCATTTTCAGCCCGATTGTACACTTCAGGTGAAACTGTCAAAATCTTCAAAATGAACAAAAGCACAATGAAATTAATGCTGGAATCATCTTTAAGTTGCTAAAATACACTAATGACAGCAAAAAGTTTGAGTCTACAACATTTAGTTAAGGTGTGAGAGCCAAAATGAACTTTGTATTGCTTTAAATGCATTTTCAGCACCTGATCGTACACTTCAGGTGAAACTGTCAAAATCTTCAAAATGAGCAAAAGCACAATGAAATTAATATGGGAATCATCTTCAAGTTGCTAAAATACACTAATGACAGCAAAAAGTTTGAGTCTACAACATTTAGTTAAGGTGTGAGAGCCAAAATGAACTTTTTATTGCTGTAAACGCGTTTTCAGCACCTGATTGTACACTTCAGGTGAAACTGTCAAAATCTTCAAAATGAGCAAAAGCACAATGCAATTAATGCTGGACTCATCTTCAAGTTGCTAAAATACACTAATGACAGTAAAAAGTTTGAGTCTACAACATTTAGTTAAGGTGTGAGAGCCAAAATGAACTTTTTATTGCTTTAAATGCATTTTCAGCCCGATTGTACACTTCAGGTGAAACTGTCAAAATCTTCAAAATGAGCAAAAGCACAATGAAATTAATGCTGGAATCGTCTTCAAGTTGCTAAAATACACTAATGACAGCAAAAAGTTTTAGTCTACAACATTTAGTTAAGGTGTGAGAGCCAAAATGAACTTTTTATGGCTTTAAATGCATTTTCAGCCCGATTGTACACTTCAGGTGAAAATGTCAAAATCTTCAAAATGAGCAAAAGCACAATGAAATTAATGCTTGAATCATCTTCATTTTGCTAAAATACACTAATGACAGCAAAAACTTTGAGTCTACAACATTTAGTTAAGGTGTGAGAGCCAAAATGAACTTTTTATTGCTTTAAACGCGTTTTCAGCCCCTGATTGTACACTTCAGGTGAAAATGTCAAAATCTTCAAAATGAGCAAAAGCACAATGAAATTAATGCTTGAATAATCTTCATTTTGCTAACATACACTAATGACAGCAAAAAGTTTGAGTCTACAACATTTAGTTAAGGTGTGAGAGCCAAAATGAACTTTTTATGGCTTTAAATGCATTTTCAGCCCGATTGTACACTTCAGGTGAAAATGTCAAAATCTTCAAAATGAGCAAAAGCACAATGAAATTAATGCTTGAATCATCTTAATTTTGCTAAAATACACTAATGACAGCAACAAGTTTGAGTGTACAACATTTAGTTAAGGTGTGAGAGCCAAAATGAACTTTTTATGGCTTTAAATGCATTTTCAGCCCGATTGTACACTTCAGGTGAAAATGTCAAAATCTTCAAAATGAGCAAAAGCACAATGAAATTAATGCTTGAATCATCTTCATTTTGCTAAAATACACTAATGACAGCAAAAAGTTTGAGTCTACAACATTTAGTTAAGGTGTGAGAGCCAAAATGAACTTTTTATTGCTTTAAACGCGTTTTCAGCCCCTGATTGTACACTTCAGGTGAAAATGTCAAAATCTTCAAAATGAGCAAAAGCACAATGAAATTAATGCTTGAATAATCTTCATTTTGCTAACATACACTAATGACAGCAAAAAGTTTGAGTCTACAACATTTAGTTAAGGTGTGAGAGCCAAAATGAACTTTTTATGGCTTTAAATGCATTTTCAGCCCGATTGTACACTTCAGGTGAAAATGTCAAAATCTTCAAAATGAGCAAAAGCACAATGAAATTAATGCTTGAATCATCTTAATTTTGCTAAAATACACTAATGACAGCAACAAGTTTGAGTGTACAACATTTAGTTAAGGTGTGAGAGCCAAAATGAACTTTTTATTGCTTTAAACGCGTTTTCAGCCCCTGATTGTACACTTCAGGTGAAAATGTCAAAATCTTCAAAATGAGCAAAAGCACAATGAAATTAATGCTTGAATCATCTTCATTTTGCTAACATACACTAATGACAGCAAAAAGTTTGAGTCTACAACATTTAGTTAAGGTGTGAGAGCCAAAATGAACTTTTTATGGCTTTAAATGCATTTTAAGCCGGATTGTACACTTCAGGTAAAAATGTCAAAATCTTCAAAATGAGCAAAAGCACAATGAAATTAATGCTTGAATCATCTTCATTTTGCTAAAATATACTAATGACAGCAAAAAGTTTGAGTCTACAACATATTGTTTAGGTGTGAGAGCCAAAATGAACTTTTTAATGCTTTAAATGCATTTTCAGCCTGATTGTACACTTCAGGTGAAAATGTCAAAATCTTCAAAATGAGCAAAAGCACAATGAAATTAATGCTTGAATCATCTTCATTTTGCTAACATACACTAATGACAGCAAAAAGTTTGAGTCTACAACATTTAGTTAAGGTGTGAGAGCCAAAATGAACTTTTTATTGCTGTAAATGCATTTTCAGCACGATTGTACAATTCAGGTGAAACTGTCAAAATATCCAAAATGAGCAAAAGCACAATGAAATTAATGCTGGAATCATCTTCAAGTTGCGAAAATACACAAATGACAGCAAAAAGTTTGAGTCTACAACATTTAGTTAAGGTGTGAGAGCCAAAATGAACTTTGTATTGCTTTAAATGCATTTTCAGCCCGATTGTACACTTCAGGTGAAACTGTCAAAATCTTCAAAATGAACAAAAGCACAATGAAATTAATGCTGGAATCATCTTTAAGTTGCTAAAATACACTAATGACAGCAAAAAGTTTGAGTCTACAACATTTAGTTAAGGTGTGAGAGCCAAAATGAACTTTGTATTGCTTTAAATGCATTTTCAGCACCTGATCGTACACTTCAGGTGAAACTGTCAAAATCTTCAAAATGAGCAAAAGCACATTGAAATTAATATGGGAATCATCTTCAAGTTGCTAAAATACACTAATGACAGCAAAAAGTTTGAGTCTACAACATTTAGTTAAGGTGTGAGAGCCAAAATGAACTTTTTATTGCTGTAAACGCGTTTTCAGCACCTGATTGTAAACTTCAGGTGAAACTGTCAAAATCTTCAAAATGAGCAAAAGCACAATGCAATTAATGCTGGACTCATCTTCAAGTTGCTAAAATACACTAATGACAGTAAAAAGTTTGAGTCTACAACATTTAGTTAAGGTGTGAGAGCCAAAATGAACTTTTTATTGCTTTAAATGCATTTTCAGCCCGATTGTACACTTCAGGTGAAACTGTCAAAATCTTCAAAATGAGCAAAAGCACAATGAAATTAATGCTGAAATCGTCTTCAAGTTGCTAAAATACACTAATGACAGCAAAAAGTTTGAGTCTACAACATTTAGTTAAGGTGTGAGAGCCAAAATGAACTTTGTATTGCTTTAAATGCATTATCAGCCCGATTGTACACTTCAGGTGAAACTGTCAAAATCTTCAAAATGAGCAAAAGCACAATGAAATTAATGCTGGAATCATCTTCAATTTGCTAAAATACACAAATGACAGCAAAAAGTTTGAGTCTACAACATTTAGTTAAGGTGTGAGAGCCTAAATGAACTTTGTATTGCTTTAAATGCATTTTCAGCACGATTGTACAATTCAGGTGAAACTGTCAAAATATCCAAAATGAGCAAAAGCACAATGAAATTAATGCTGGAATCATCTTCAAGTTGCTAAAATACACTAATGACAGCAAAAAGTTTTAGTCTACAACATTTAGTTAAGGTGTGAAAGCCAAAATGAACTTTGTATTGCTTTAAATGCATTTTCAGCCCCATTGTACTTTTCAGGTGAAACTGTAAAAATCTTAAAAATGAGCAAAAGCACAATTAAATTAATGCTGGAATCATCTTCAAGGTGCTAAAATACACTAATGACAGCAAAAAGTTTGAGTCTACAACATTTAGTTAAGGTGTGAGAGCCAAAATGAACTTTGTATTGCTTTAAATGCATTTTCAGCCCGATTGCACACTTCAGATGAAACTGTCAAAATCTTCAAAATGAGCAAAAGCACAATGAAATGAATGCTGGAATCATCTTCAAGTTGCGAAAATACACAAATGACAGCAAAAAGTTTGAGTCTACAACATTTAGTTAAGGTGTGAGAGCCAAAATGAACTTTGTATTGCTTTAAATGCATTTTCAGCCCGATTGTACACTTCAGGTGAAACTGTCAAATACTTCAAAATGAGCAAAAGCACTATGAAATTAATGCTGGAATCATCTTCAAGTTGCTAAAATACACTAATGACAGCAAAAAGTTTGAGTCTACAACATTTAGTTAAGGTGTGAGAGCCAAAATGAACTTTGTATTGCTTTAAATGCATTTTCAGCCCGATTGTACACTTCAGGTGAAACTGTCAAAATCTTCAAAATGAGCAAAAGCACAATGAAATTAATGCTGGAATCATCTTCAAGTTGCTAAAATACACTAATGACATCAAAACGTTTGAGTCTACAACATTTAGTTAAGGTGTGAGAGCCAAAATGAACTTTGTATTGCTTTAAATGCATTTTCAGCCCGAATGTACACTTCAGGTGAAACTGTCAAAATCTTCAAAATGAGCAAAAGCACAATTAAATTAATGCTGGAATCATCTTCAAGTTGCTAAAATACACTAATGACAGCAAAAAGTTTGAGTCTACAACATTTAGTTAAGGTGTGAGAGCCAAAATTAACTTTGTATTGCTTTAAATGCATTTTCAGCACAATTGTACACTTCAGGTGAAACTGTCAAAATCTTCAAAATGAGCAAAAGCACAATGAAATTAATGCTGGAATCATCTTCAAGTTGATAAAAAACACTAATGACAGCAAAAAGTTTGAGTCTACAACATTTAGTGAAGGTGTGAGAGCCAAAATGAACTTTGTGTTGCTTTAAATGCATTTTCAGCCCGATTGTACTTTTCAGGTGAAACTGTCAAAAGCTTCAAAATGAGCAAAAGCACAATAAAATTAATGCTGGAATCATCTTCAAGTTGCTAAAATACACTAATGACAGCAAAAAGTTTGAGTCTACAACATTTAGTTAAGGTGTGAGAGCCTAAATGAACTTTGTATTGCTTTAAACACGTTTTAAGCCCTTGATTGTACACTTCAGGTGAAACTGTCAAAATCTTCAAAATGAGCAAAAGCACAATGAAATTAATGCTGGAATCATCTTCATTTTGCTAAAATACACTAATGGCAGCAACAAAAATTTAGTCTACAACATTTAGTTAAGGTGTGAGAGCCAAAATGAACTTTGTATTGCTTTAAACACGTTTTCAGCCCCTGATTGTAGACTTCAGGTGAAACTGTCAAAATCTTCAAAATGAGCAAAAGCACTATGAAATTAATGCTGGAATCATCTTCAAGTTGCTAAAATACACTAATGACAGCAAAAAGTTTGAGTCTACAACATTTAGTGAAGGTGTGAGAGCCAAAATGAACTTTGTATTGCTTTAAATGCATTTTCAGCCCGATTGTACTTTTCAGGTGAAACTGTCAAAAGCTTCAAAATGAGCAAAAGCACAATGGAATTAATGCTGGAATCATCTTTAAGTTGCTAAAATACACTAATGACAGCAAAAAGTTTGAGTCTACAACATTTAGTTAAGGTGTGAGAGCCTAAATGAACTTTTTATTGCTTTAAACGCGTTTTCAGCCCCTGATTGTACACTTCAGGTGAAAATGTCAAAATCTTCAAAATGAGCAAAAGCACAATGAAATTAATGCTTGAATAATCTTCATTTTGCTAACATACACTAATGACAGCAAAAAGTTTGAGTCTACAACATTTAGTTAAGGTGTGAGAGCCAAAATAAACTTTTTATGGCTTTAAATGCATTTTCAGCCCGATTGTACACTTCAGGTGAAAATGTCAAAATCTTCAAAATGAGCAAAAGCACAATGAAATTAATGCTTGAATCATCTTAATTTTGCTAAAATACACTAATGACAGCAAAAAGTTTGAGTCTACAACATTTAGTTTAGGTGTGAGAGCCAAAATGAACTTTTTATTGCTTTAAATGCATTTTCAGCCTGATTAAACACTTCAGGTGAAAATGTCAAAATCTTCAAAATGAGCAAAAGCACAATGAAATTAATGCTGGAATCATCTTCAAGTTGATAAAATACACTAATGACAGCAAAAAGTTTGAGTCTACAACATTTAGTTAAGGTGTGAGAGCCAAAATGAACTTTGTATTGCTTTAAATGCATTTTCAGCCCGATTGTACTTTTCAGGTGAAACTGTCAAAAGCATCAAAATGAGCAAAAGCACAATAAAAGTAATGCTGGAATCATCTTCAAGTTGCTAAAATACACTAATGACAGCAAAAAGTTTGAGTCTACAACATTTAGTTAAGGTGTGAAAGCCTAAATGAACTTTTTATTACTTTAAACGCATTTTCAGCCCTTGATTGTACACTTCAGGCGAAACTGTCAAAATCTTCAAAATGAGCAAAAGCACAATGAAATTAATGCTGGAATCATCTTCAAGTTGCTAAAATACACTAATGACAGCAAAAAGTTTGAGTCTACAACATTTAGTTAAGGTGTGAGAGCCTAAATGAACTTTGTATTGCTTTAAACACGTTTTCAGCCCCTGATTGTACACTTCAGGTGAAACTGTCAAAATCTTCAAAATGAGCAAAAGCACAATGAAATTAATGCTGGAATCATCTTCAAGTTGCTAAAATACACTAATGACAGCAAAAAGTTTGAGTCTACAACATTTAGTTAAGGTGTGAGAGCAAAAATGAACTTTGTATTGCTTTAAATGCATTTTCAGCCCGATTGTACTTTTCAGGTGAAACTGTCAAAAGCTTCAAAATGAGCAAAAGCACAATAAAATTAATGCTGGAATCATCTTCAAGTTGCTAAAATACACTAATGACAGCAAAAAGTTTGAGTTTACAACATTTAGTTAAGGTGTGAGAGCCTAAATGAACTTTTTATTGCTTTAAACGCGTTTTAAGCCCTTGATTGTACACTTCAGGTGAAACTGTCAAAATCTTCAAAATGAGCAAAAGCACAATGAAATTAATGCTGGAATCATCTTCATTTTGCTAAAATACACTAATGACAGCAAAATGTTTTAGTCTACAACATTTAGTTAAGGTGTGAGAGCCAAAATGAACTTTGTATTGCTTTAATCACGTTTTCAGCCCCTGATTGTACACTTCAGGTGAAACTGTCAAAATCTTCAAAATGAGCAAAAGCACAATGAAATTAATGCTGGAATCATCTTCAAGTTGCTAAAATACACTAATGACAGCAAAAAGTTTGAGTCTACAACATTTAGTTAAGGTGTGAGAGCCAAAATGAACTTTGTCTTGCTTTAAATGCATTTTCAGCCCGATTGTACACTTCAGGTGAAACTGTCAAAATCGTCAAAATGAGCAAAAGCACAATGAAATTAATGCTGGAATCATCTTCAAGTTGCTAAAATACACTAATGACAGCAAAAAGTTTGAGTCTACAACATTTAGTTAATGTGTGAGAGCCTAAATGAACTTTGTATTGCTTTAAACACGTTTTCAGCCCCTGATTGTACACTTCAGGTGAAACTGTCAAAATCTTCAAAATGAGCAAAAAAACAATGAAATGAATGCTGGAATCATCTTCAAGTTGCTAAAATACACTAATGACAGCAAAAAGTTTGAGTCTACAACATTTAGTTAAGGTGTGAGAGCCAAAATGAACTTTGTATTGCTTTAAATGCATTTTCAGCCCGATTGTACACTTCAGGTAAAACTGTAAAATCTTCAAAATGAGCAAAAAGAAAAATGAAATTAATGCTGCAATCATCTTCAAGTTGCTAAAATACACTAATGACAGCAAAAAGTTTTAGTCTACAACATTTAGTTAAGGTGTGAGAGCCAAAATGAACTTGGTATTGCTTTAAATGCATTTTCAGCCCGAATGTACACTTCAGGTGAAACTGTCAAAATCTTCAAAATGAGCAAAAGCACAATTAAATTAATGCTGGAATCATCTTCAAGTTGCTAAAATACACTAATGACAGCAAAAAGTTTGAGTCTACAACATTTAGTTAAGGTGTAAGAGCCTAAATGAACTTTTTATTGCTTTAAACGCGTTTTCAGCCCTTGATTGTACACTTCAGGTGAAACTGTCAAAATCTTCAAAATGAGCAAAAGCACAATGAAATTAATGCTGGAATCATCTTCGAATGTACACTTCAGGTGAAACTGTCAAAATCTTCAAAATGAGCAAAAGCACAATGAAATTAATGCTGGAATCATCTTCATGTTGCTAAAATACACTAATGACAGCAAAAAGTTTGAGTCTACAACATTTAGTTAAGGTGTGAGAGCCAAAATGAACTTTGTATTGCTTTAAATGCATTTTCAGCACAATTGTACACTTCAGGTGAAACTGTCAAAATCTTCAAAATGAGCAAAGGCACAATGAAATTAATGCTGGAATCATCTTCAAGTTGCTAAAATACACTAATGACATTAAAAAGTTTGAGTCTACAACATTTAGTTAAGGTGTGAGAGCCAAAATGAACTTTGTATTGCTTTAAATGCATTTTCAGCACGATTGTACACTTCAGGTGAAACTGTCAAAGTCTTCAAAATGAGCAAAAGCACAATGAAATTAATGCTGGAATCATCTTCAAGTTGCTAAAATACACTAATGACAGCAAAAAGTTTGAGTCTACAACATTTAGTGAAGGTGTGAGAGCCAAAATGAACTTTGTATTGCTTTAAATGCATTTTCAGCCCGATTGTACTTTTCAGGTGAAACTGTCAAAAGCTTCAAAATGAGCAAAAGCACAATAAAATTAATGCTGGAATCATCTTCAAGTTGCTAAAATACACTAATGACAGCAAAAAGTTTGAGTCTACAACATTTAGTTAAGGTGTGAGAGCCAAAATGAACTTTGTATTGCTTTAAATGCACTTTCAGCCCGAATGTACACTTCAGGTGAAACTGTCAAAATCTTCAAAATGAGCAAAAGCACAATGAAATTAAGGCTGGAATCATCTTCAAGTTGCTAAAATACACTAATGACAGCAAAAAGTTTGAGTCTACAACATTTAGTTAAGGTGTGAGAGCCTAAATGAACTTTGTATTGCTGTAAACGCGTTTTCAGCACCTGATTGTACACTTCAGGTGAAACTGTCAAAATCTTCAAAATGAGCAAAAGCACAATGAAATTAATGCTGGAATCATCTTCAAGTTGCTAAAATACACTAATGACAGCAAAAAGTTTGAGTCTACAACATTTAGTTAAGGTGTGAGAGCCAAAATGAACTTTGTATTGCTTTAAATGCATTTTCAGCCCGATTGGACACTTCAGGTGAAACTGTCAAAATCTTCAAAATGAGCAAAAGCACAATGAAATCAATGCTGGAATCATCTTCAAGTTGCTAAAATACAATAATGACAGTAAAAAGTTTAAGTCTACAACATTTAGTTAAGGTGTGAGAGCCAAAATGAACGTTGTATTGCTTTAAATGCATTTTCAGCCCGAATGTACACTTCAGGTGAAACTGTCAAATTCTTCAAAACGAGCAAAAGCACAATGAAATTAATGCTGGAAACATCTTCAAGTTGCTAAAATACACTAATGACAGCAAAAAGTTTGAGTCTACAACATTTAGTTAAGGTGTGAGAGCCAAAATGAACTTTGTATTGCTTTAAATGCATTTTCAGCCCGATTGTACACTTCAGGTGAAACTGTCAAATACTTCAAAATGAGCAAAAGCACTATGAAATTAATGCTGGAATCATCTTCAAGTTGCTAAAATACACTAATGACAGCAAAAAGTTTGAGTCTACAACATTTAGTTAAGGTGTGAGAGCCAAAATGAACTTTGTATTGCTTTAAATGCATTTTCAGCCCGATTGTACACTTCAGGTGAAACTGTCAAAATCTTCAAAATGAGCAAAAGCACAATGAAATTAATTCTGGAATCATCTTCAAGTTGCTAAAATACACTAATGACAGCAAAACGTTTGAGTCTACAACATTTAGTTAAGGTGTGAGAGCCAAAATGAACTTTGTATTGCTTTAAATGCATTTTCAGCCCGAATGTACACTTCAGGTGAAACTGTCCAAATCTTCAAAATGAGCAAAAGCACAATTAAATTAATGCTGGAATCATCTTCAAGTTGCTAAAATACACTAATGACAGCAAAAAGTTTGAGTCTACAACATTTAGTTAAGGTGTGAGAGCCAAAATTAACTTTGTATTGCTTTAAATGCATTTTCAGCACAATTGTACACTTCAGGTGAAACTGTCAAAATCTTCAAAATGAGCAAAAGCACAATGAAATTAATGCTGGAATCATCTTCAAGTTGATAAAAAACACTAATGACAGCAAAAAGTTTGAGTCTACAACATTTAGTGAAGGTGTGAGAGCCAAAATGAACTTTGTGTTGCTTTAAATGCATTTTCAGCCCGATTGTACTTTTCAGGTGAAACTGTCAAAAGCTTCAAAATGAGCAAAAGCACAATAAAATTAATGCTGGAATCATCTTCAAGTTGCTAAAATACACTAATGACAGCAAAAAGTTTGAGTCTACAACATTTAGTTAAGGTGTGAGAGCCTAAATGAACTTTGTATTGCTTTAAACACGTTTTAAGCCCTTGATTGTACACTTCAGGTGAAACTGTCAAAATCTTCAAAATGAGCAAAAGCACAATGAAATTAATGCAGGAATCATCTTCATTTTGCTAAAATACACTAATGGCAGCAACAAAAATTTAGTCTACAACATTTAGTTAAGGTATGAGAGCCAAAATGAACTTTGTATTGCTTTAAACACGTTTTCAGCCCCTGATTGTAGACTTCAGGTGAAACTGTCAAAATCTTCAAAATGAGCAAAAGCACTATGAAATTAATGCTGGAATCATCTTCAAGTTGCTAAAATACAGTAATGACAGCAAAAAGTTTGAGTCTACAACATTTAGTGAAGGTATGAGAGCCAAAATGAACTTTGTATTGCTTTAAATGCATTTTCAGCCCGATTGTACTTTTCAGGTGAAACTGTCAAAAGCTTCAAAATGAGCAAAAGCACAATGGAATTAATGCTGGAATCATCTTCAAGTTGCTAAAATACACTAATGACAGCAAAAAGTTTGAGTCTACAACATTTAGTTAAGGTGTGAGAGCCTAAATGAACTTTGTATTGCTTTAAACACGTTTTAAGCCCTTGATTGTACACTTCAGGTGAAACTGTCAAAATCTTCAAAATGAGCAAAAGCACAATGAAATTAATGCTGGAATCATCTTCAAGTTGGTAAAATACAATAATGACAGTAAAAAGTTTAAGTCTACAACATTTAGTTAAGGTGTGAGAGCCAAAATGAACGTTGTATTGCTTTAAATGCATTTTCAGCCCGAATGTACACTTCAGGTGAAACTGTCAAATTCTTCAAAACGAGCAAAAGCACAATGAAAGTAATGCTGGAAACATCTTCAAGTTGCTAAAATACACTAATGACAGCAAAAAGTTTGAGTCTACAACATTTAGTTAAGGTGTGAGAGCCAAAATGAACTTTGTATTGCTTTAAATGCATTTTCAGCCCGATTGTACACTTCAGGTGAAACTGTCAAAATCTTCAAAATGAGCAAAAGCACAATGAAATTAATGCTGGAATCATCTTCAAGTTGCTAAAATACACTAATGACAGCAAAACGTTTGAGTCTACAACATTTAGTTAAGGTGTGAGAGCCAAAATGAACTTTGTATTGCTTTAAATGCATTTTCAGCCCGAATGTACACTTCAGATGAAACTGTCAAAATCTTCAAAATGAGCAAAAGCACAATTAAATTAATGCTGGAATCATCTTCAAGTTGCTAAAATACACTAATGACAGCAAAAAGTTTGAGTCTACAACATTTAGTTAAGGTGTGAGAGCCAAAATTAACTTTGTATTGCTTTAAATGCATTTTCAGCACAATTGTACACTTCAGGTGAAACTGTCAAAATCTTCAAAATGAGCAAAAGCACAATGAAATTAATGCTGGAATCATCTTCAAGTTGATAAAAAACACTAATGACAGCAAAAAGTTTGAGTCTACAACATTTAGTGAAGGTGTGAGAGCCAAAATGAACTTTGTGTTGCTTTAAATGCATTTTCAGCCCGATTGTACTTTTCAGGTGAAACTGTCAAAAGCTTCAAAATGAGCAAAAGCACAATAAAATTAATGCTGGAATCATCTTCAAGTTGCTAAAATACACTAATGACAGCAAAAAGTTTGAGTCTACAACATTTAGTTAAGGTGTGAGAGCCTAAATGAACTTTGTATTGCTTTAAACACGTTTTAAGCCCTTGATTGTACACTTCAGGTGAAACTGTCAAAATCTTCAAAATGAGCAAAAGCACAATGAAATTAATGCTGGAATCATCTTCATTTTGCTAAAATACACTAATGGCAGCAACAAAAATTTAGTCTACAACATTTAGTTAAGGTGTGAGAGCCAAAATGAACTTTGTATTGCTTTAAACACGTTTTCAGCCCCTGATTGTACACTTCAGGTGAAACTGTCAAAATCTTCAAAATGAGCAAAAGCACTATGAAATTAATGCTGGAATCATTTTCAAGTTGCTAAAATACACTAATGACAGCAAAAAGTTTGAGTCTACAACATTTAGTGAAGGTGTGAGAGCCAAAATGAACTTTGTATTGCTTTAAATGCATTTTCAGCCCGATTGTACTTTTCAGGTGAAACTGTCAAAAGCTTCAAAATGAGCAAAAGCACAATGGAATTAATGCTGGAATCATCTTCAAGTTGCTAAAATACACTAATGACAGCAAAAAGTTTGAGTCTACAACATTTAGTTAAGGTGTGAGAGCCTAAATGAACTTTGTATTGCTTTAAACACGTTTTAAGCCCTTGATTGTACACTTCAGGTGAAACTGTCAAAATCTTCAAAATGAGCAAAAGCACAATGAAATTAATACTGGAATCATCTTCAAGTTGCTAAAATACACTAATGACAGCAAAAAGTTTGAGTCTACAACATTTAGTTAAGGTGTAAGAGCCAAAATGAACTTTGTATTGCTTTAAATGCATTTTCAGCCCGATTGTACTTTTCAGGTGAAACTGTCAAAAGCATCAAAATGAGCAAAAGCACAATAAAAGTAATGCTGGAATCATCTTCAAGTTGCTAAAATACACTAATGACAGCAAAAAGTTTGAGTCTACAACATTTAGTTAAGGTGTGAAAGCCTAAATGAACTTTTTATTACTTTAAACGCATTTTCAGCCCTTGATTGTACACTTCAGGCGAAACTGTCAAAATCTTCAAAATGAGCAAAAGCACAATGAAATTAATGCTGGAATCATCTTCAAGTTGCTAAAATACACTAATGACAGCAAAAAGTTTGAGTCTACAACATTTAGTTAAGGTGTGAGAGCCTAAATGAACTTTGTATTGCTTTAAACACGTTTTCAGCCCCTGATTGTACACTTCAGGTGAAACTGTCAAAATCTTCAAAATGAGCAAAAGCACAATGAAATTAATGCTGGAATCATCTTCAAGTTGCTAAAATACACTAATGACAGCAAAAAGTTTGAGTCTACAACATTTAGTTAAGGTGTGAGAGCAAAAATGAACTTTGTATTGCTTTAAATGCATTTTAAGCCCGATTGTACTTTTCAGGTGAAACTGTCAAAAGCTTCAAAATGAGCAAAAGCACAATAAAATTAATTCTGGAATCATCTTCAAGTTGCTAAAATACACTAATGACAGCAAAAAGTTTGAGTCTACAACATTTAGTTAAAGTGTGAGAGCCTAAATGAACTTTTTATTGCTTTAAACGCGTTTTAAGCCCTTGATTGTACACTTCAGGTGAAACTGTCAAAATCTTCAAAATGAGCAAAAGCACAATGAAATTAATGCTGGAATCATCTTCATGTTGCTAAAATACACTAATGACAGCAAAAAGTTTGAGTCTAAAACATTTAGTTAAGGTGTGAGAGCCAAAATGAACTTTGTATTGCTTTAAATGCATTTTCAGCACAATTGTACACTTCAGGTGAAACTGTCAAAATCTTCAAAATGAGCAAAGGCACAATGAAATTAATGCTGGAATCATCTTCAAGTTGCTAAAATACACTAATGACATTAAAAAGTTTGAGTCTACAACATTTAGTTAAGGTGTGAGAGCCAAAATTAACTTTGTATTGCTTTAAATGCATTTTCAGCACGATTGTACACTTCAGGTGAAACTGTCAAAGTCTTCAAAATGAGCAAAAGCACAATGAAATTAATGCTGGAATCATCTTCAAGTTGCTAAAATACACTAATGACAGCAAAAAGTTTGAGTCTACAACATTTAGTGAAGGTGTGAGAGCCAAAATGAACTTTGTATTGCTTTAAATGCATTTTCAGCCCGATTGTACTTTTCAGGTGAAACTGTCAAAAGCTTCAAAATGAGCAAAAGCACAATAAAATTAATGCTGGAATCATCTTCAAGTTGCTAAAATACACTAATGACAGCAAAAAGTTTGAGTCTACAACATTTAGTTAAGGTGTGAGAGCCAAAATGAACTTTGTATTGCTTTAAATGCACTTTCAGCCCGAATGTACACTTCAGGTGAAACTGTCAAAATCTTCAAAATGAGCAAAAGCACAATGAAATTAAGGCTGGAATCATCTTCAAGTTGCTAAAATACACTAATGACAGCAAAAAGTTTGAGTCTACAACATTTAGTTAAGGTGTGAGAGCCTAAATGAACTTTGTATTGCTGTAAACGCGTTTTCAGCACCTGAATGTACACTTCAGGTGAAACTGTCAAAATCTTCAAAATGAGCAAAAGCACAATGAAATTAATGCTGGAATCATCTTCAAGTTGCTAAAATACACTAATGACAGCAAAAAGTTTGAGTCTACAACATTTAGTTAAGGTGTGAGAGCCAAAATGAACTTTGTATTGCTTAAAATGCATTTTCAGCCCGATTGGACACTTCAGGTGAAACTGTCAAAATCTTCAAAATGAGCAAAAGCACAATGAAATCAATGCTGGAATCATCTTCAAGTTGCTAAAATACAATAATGACAGTAAAAAGTTTAAGTCTACAACATTTAGTTAAGGTGTGAGAGCCAAAATGAACGTTGTATTGCTTTAAATGCATTTTCAGCCCGAATGTACACTTCAGGTGAAACTGTCAAATTCTTCAAAACGAGCAAAAGCACAATGAAATTAATGCTGGAAACATCTTCAAGTTGCTAAAATACACTAATGACAGCAAAAAGTTTGAGTCTACAACATTTAGTTAAGGTGTGAGAGCCAAAATGAACTTTGTATTGCTTTAAATGCATTTTCAGCCCGATAGTACACTTCAGGTGAAACTGTCAAAATCTTCAAAATGAGCAAAAGCACAATTAAATTAATGCTGGAATCATCTTCAAGTTGCTAAAATACACTAATGACAGCAAAAAGTTTGAGTCTACAACATTTAGTTAAGGTGTGAGAGCCAAAATGAACTTTGTATTGCTGTAAACGCGTTTTCAGCACCTGATTGTACACTTCAGGTGAAACTGTCAAAATCTTCAAAATGAGCAAAAGCACAATGAAATTAATGCTGGAATCATCTTCAAGTTGCTAAAATACACTAATGACAGCAAAAAGTTTGAGTCTACAATATTTAGTTAAGGTGTGAGAGCCAAAATGAACTTTGTATTGCTTTAAAATTCATTTTCAGCCCGATTGTACACTTCAGGTGAAACTGTCAAAATCTTCAAAATGAGCAAAAGCACAATGAAATTAATGTTGGAATCATCTTCAAGTTGCTAAAATACACTAATGACAGCAAAAAGTTTGAGTCTACAACATTTAGTTAAGGTGTGAGAGCCAAAATGAACTTTGTATTGCTGTAAACGCGTTTTCAGCACCTGATTGTACACTTCAGGTGAAACTGTCAAAATCTTCAAAATGAGCAAAAGCACAATGAAATTAATGCTGGAATCATCTTCAAGTTGCTAAAATACACTAATGACAGAAAAAAGTTTGAGTCTACAATATTTAGTTAAGGTGTGAGAGCCAAAATGAACTTTGTATTGCTTTAAAATTCATTTTCAGCCCGATTGTACACTTCAGGTGAAATTGTCAAAATCTTCAAAATGAGCAAAAGCACAATGAAATTAATGCTGGAATCAGCTTCAAGTTGCTAAAATACACTAATGACAGCAAAAAGTTTGAGTCTACAACATTTAGTTAAGGTGTGAGAGCCAAAATGAACTTTGTATTGCTTTAAATGCATTTTCAGCCCGATAGTACACTTCAGGTGAAACTGTCAAAATCTTCAAAATGAGCAAAAGCACAATGAAATTAATGCTGGAATCATCTTCAAGTTGCTAAAATACACTAATGACAGCAAAAAGTTTGAGTCTACAACATTTAGTTAAGGTGTGAGAGCCAAAATGAACTTTGTATTGCTTTAAATGCATTTTCAGCCCGATAGTACACTTCAGGTGAAACTGTCAAAATCTTCAAAATGAGCAAAAGCACAATGAAATTAATGCTGGAATCCTCTTCAAGTTGCTAAAATACACTAATGACAGCAAAAAGTTTTAGTCTACAACATTTAGTTAAGGTGTGAGAGCCAAAATGAACTTTGTATTGCTTTAAACGCGTTTTCAGCACCTGATTGTACACTTCAGGTGAAAATGTCAAAATCTTCAAAATGAGCAAAAGCACAATGAAATCAATGCTGGAATCATCTTCAAGTTGCTAAAATACACTAATGACAGTAAAAAGTTTAAGTCTACAACATTTAGTTAAGGTGTGAGAGCCAAAATGAACGTTGTATTGCTTTAAATGCATTTTCAGCCCGAATGTACACTTCAGGTGAAACTGTCAAATTCTTCAAAATGAGCAAAAGCACAATGAAATTAATGCTGGAAACATCTTCAAGTTGCTAAAATACACTAATGACAGCAAAAAGTTTGAGTCTACAACATTTAGTTAAGGTGTGAGAGCCAAAATAAACTTTGTATTGCTTTAAATGCATTTTCAGCCCGATAGTACACTTCAGGTGAAACTGTCAAAATCTTCAAAATGAGCAAAAGCACAATGAAATTAATGCTGGAATCATCTTCAAGTTGCTAAAATACACTAATGACAGCAAAAAGTTTGAGTCTACAATATTTAGTTAAGGTGTGAGAGCCAAAATGAACTTTGTATTGCTTTAAAATTCATTTTCAGCCCGATTGTACACTTCAGGTGAAACTGTCAAAATCTTCAAAATGAGCAAAAGCACAATGAAATTAATGTTGGAATCATCTTCAAGTTGCTAAAATACACTAATGACAGCAAAAAGTTTGAGTCTACAACATTTAGTTAAGGTGTGAGAGCCAAAATGAACTTTGTATTGCTGTAAACGCGTTTTCAGCACCTGATTGTACACTTCAGGTGAAACTGTCAAAATCTTCAAAATGAGCAAAAGCACAATGAAATTAATGCTGGAATCATCTTCAAGTTGCTAAAATACACTAATGACAGCAAAAAGTTTGAGTCTACAACATTTAGTTAAGGTGTGAGAGCCAAAATGAACTTTGTATTGCTTTAAATGCATTTTCAGCCCGATTGGACACTTCAGGTGAAACTGTCAAAATCTTCAAAATGAGCAAAAGCACAATGAAATCAATGCTGGAATCATCTTCAAGTTGCTAAAATACACTAATGACAGTAAAAAGTTTAAGTCTACAACATTTAGTTAAGGTGTGAGAGCCAAAATGAACGTTGTATTGCTTTAAATGCATTTTCAGCCCGAATGTACACTTCAGGTGAAACTGTCAAATTCTTCAAAATGAGCAAAAGCACAATGAAATTAATGCTGGAAACATCTTCAAGTTGCTAAAATACACTAATAACAGCAAAAAGTTTGAGTCTACAACATTTAGTTAAGGTGTGAGAGCCAAAATGAACTTTGTATTGCTTTAAATGCATTTTCAGCCCGATAGTACAATTCAGGTGAAACTGTCAAAATCTTCAAAATGATTAAAAGCACAATGAAATTAATGCTGGAATCATCTTCAAGTTGCTAAAATACACTAATGACAGCAACAAGTTTGATTCTACAACATTTAGTTAAGGTGTGAGATTCTAAATTAACTTTGTATTGCTGTAAACGCGTTTTCAGCCCCTGATTGTACACTTCAGGTGAAACTGTCAAAATCTTCAAAATGAGCAAAAGCACAATGAAATTAATGCTGGAATCATCTTCAAGTTGCTAAAATACACTAATGACAGTAAAAAGTTTGAGTGTACAACATTTAGTTAAGGTGTGAGAGCCAAAATGAACTTTGTATTGCTTTAAATGCACTTTCAGCCCGAATGTACACTTCAGGTGAAACTGTCAAAATCTTCAAAATGAGCAAAAGCACAATGAAATTAATGTTGGAATCATCTTCAAGTTGCTAAAATACACTAATGACAGCAAAAAGTTTGAGTCTACAACATTTAGTTAAGGTGTGAGAGCCAAAATGAACTTTGTATTGCTGTAAACGCGTTTTCAGCACCTGATTGTACACTTCAGGTGAAACTGTCAAAATCTTCAAAATGAGCAAAAGCACAATGAAATTAATGCTGGAATCATCTTCAAGTTGCTAAAATACACTAATGACAGAAAAAAGTTTGAGTCTACAATATTTAGTTAAGGTGTGAGAGCCAAAATGAACTTTGTATTGCTTTAAAATTCATTTTCAGCCCGATTGTACACTTCAGGTGAAATTGTCAAAATCTTCAAAATGAGCAAAAGCACAATGAAATTAATGCTGGAATCATCTTCAAGTTGCTAAAATACACTAATGACAGCAAAAAGTTTGAGTCTACAACATTTAGTTAAGGTGTGAGAGCCAAAATGAACTTTGTATTGCTTTAAATGCATTTTCAGCCCGATAGTACACTTCAGGTGAAACTGTCAAAATCTTCAAAATGAGCAAAAGCACAATGAAATTAATGCTGGAATCATCTTCAAGTTGCTAAAATACACTAATGACAGCAAAAAGTTTGAGTCTACAACATTTAGTTAAGGTGTGAGAGCCAAAATGAACTTTGTATTGCTTTAAATGCATTTTCAGCCCGATAGTACACTTCAGGTGAAACTGTCAAAATCTTCAAAATGAGCAAAAGCACAATTAAATTAATGCTGGAATCATCTTCAAGTTGCTAAAATACACTAATGACAGCAAAAAGTTTGAGTCTACAACATTTAGTTAAGGTGTGAGAGCCAAAATGAACTTTGTATTGCTGTAAACGCGTTTTCAGCACCTGATTGTACACTTCAGGTGAAACTGTCAAAATCTTCAAAATGAGCAAAAGCACAATGAAATTAATGCTGGAATCATCTTCAAGTTGCTAAAATACACTAATGACAGCAAAAAGTTTGAGTCTACAACATTTAGTTAAGTTGTGAGAGCCAAAACGAACTTTGTATTGCTTTAAATGCATTTTCAGCCCGATAGTACACTTCAGGTGAAACTGTCAAAATCTTCAAAATGAGCAAAAGCACAATGAAATTAATGCTGGAATCATCTTCAATTTGCTAAAATACACTAATGACAGCAAAAAGTTTGAGTCTACAACATTTAGTTAAGGTGTGAGAGCCAAAATGAACTTTGTATTGCTTTAAATGCATTTTCAGCCTGATAGTACACTTCAGGTGAAACTGTCAAAATCTTCAAAATGAGCAAAAGCACAATGAAATTAATGCTGGAATCATCTTCAAGTTGCTAAAATACACTAATGACAGCAAAAAGTTTTAGTCTACAACATTTAGTTAAGGTGTGAGAGCCAAAATGAACTTTGTATTGCTTTAAACGCGTTTTCAGCACCTGATTGTACACTTCAGGTGAAAATGTCAAAATCTTCAAAATGAGCAAAAGCACAATGAAATTAATGCTGGAATAATCTTCAAGTTGGTAAAATACACTAATGACAGCAAAAAGTTTGAGTCTACAAAATTTAGTTAAGGTGTGAGAGCCAAAATGAACTTTGCATTGCTTTAAATGCATTTTCAGCCCGATAGTACACTTCAGGTGAAACTGTCAAAATCTTCAAAATGAGCAAAAGCACAATGAAATTAATGCTGGAATCATCTTCAAGTTGCTAAAATACGCTAATGACAGCAAAAAGTTTTAGTCTACAACATTTAGTTAAGGTGTGAGAGCCAAAATGAACTTTGTATTGCTGTAAACACGTTTTCAGCACCTGATTGTACACTTCAGGTGAAAATGTCAAAATCTTCAAAATGAGCAAAAGCACAATGAAATTAATGCTGGAATCATCTTCAAGTTGCTAAAATACACTAATGACAGCAAAAAGTTTGAGTCTACAACATTTAGTTAAGGTGTGAGAGCCAAAATGAACTTTGTATTGCTTTAAATGCATTTTCAGCCCGATAGTACACTTCAGGTGAAACTGTCAAAATCTTCAAAATGAGCAAAAGCACAATGCAATTAATGCTGGAATCATCTTCAAGTTGCTAAAATACGCTAATGACAGCAAAAAGTTTTAGTCTACAACATTTAGTTAAGGTGTGAGAGCCAAAATGAACTTTGTATTGCTGTAAACGCGTTTTCAGCACCTGATTGTACACTTCAGGTGAAAATGTCAAAATCTTCAAAATGAGCAAAAGCACAATGAAATTAATGCTGGAATCATCTTCAAGTTGCTAAAATACAATAATGACAGCAAAAAGTTTGAGTCTACAACATTTAGTTAAGGTGTGAGAGCCTAAATTAACTTTTTATTGCTTTAAACGCGTTTTCAGCCCTTGATTGTACACTTCAGGTGAAACTGTCAAAATCTTCAAAATGAGCAAAAGCACAATGAAATTAATGCTGGAATCATCTTCAAGTTGCTAAAATACACTAATGACAGCAAAAAGTTTGAGTCTACAACATTTAGTTAAGGTGTGAGAGCCAAAATGAACTTTGTATTGCTGTAAACGCGTTTTCAGCACCTGATTGTACACTTCAGGTGAAACTGTCAAAATATTCAAAATGAGCAAAAGCACAATGAAATTAATGCTGGAATCATCTTCAAGTTGCTAACATACACTAATGACAGCAAAAAGTTTGAGTCTACAACATTTAGTTAAGGTGTGAGAGCCTAAATGAACTTTGTATTGCTTTAAACGCGTTTTCAGCCCTTGATTGTACAATTCAGGTGAAACTGTCAAAATCTTCAAAATGAGCAAAAGCACAATGAAATTAATGCTGGAATCATCTTCAAGTTGCTAAAATACACTAATGACAGCAACAAGTTTGAGTCTACAACATTTAGTTAAGGTGTGAGATTCTAAATTAACTTTGTATTGCTGTAAACGCGTTTTCAGCCCCTGATTGTACACTTCAGGTGAAACTGTCAAAATCTTCAAAATGAGCAAAAGCACAATGAAATTAATGCTGGAATCATCTTCAAGTTGCTAAAATACACTAATGACAGAAAAAAGTTTGAGTGTACAACATTTAGTTAAGGTGTGAGAGCCAAAATTAACTTTGTATTGCTTTAAATGCACTTTCAGCCCGAATGTACACTTCAGGTGAAACTGTCAAAATCTTCAAAATGAGCAAAAGCACAATGAAATTAAGGCTGGAATCATCTTCAAGTTGCTAAAATACACTAATGACAGCAAAAAGTTTGAGTCTACAACATTTAGTTAAGGTGTGAGAGCCAAAATGAACTTTGTATTGCTGTAAACGCGTTTTCAGCACCTGATTGTACACTTCAGGTGAAACTGTCAAAATCTTCAAAATGAGCAAAAGCACAATGAAATTAATGCTGGAATCATCTTCAAGTTGCTAAAATACACTAATGACAGCAAAAAGTTTGAGTCTACAACATTTAGTTAAGGTGTGAGAGCCTAAATTAACTTTTTATTGCTTTAAACGCGTTTTCAGCCCTTGATTGTACACTTCAGGTGAAACTGTCAAAATCTTCAAAATGAGCAAAAGCACAATGAAATTAATGCTGGAATCATCTTCAAGTTGCTAAAATACACTAATGACAGCAAAAAGTTTGAGTCTACAACATTTAGTTAAGGTGTGAGAGCCAAAATGAACTTTGTATTGCTGTAAACGCGTTTTCAGCACCTGATTGTACACTTCAGGTGAAACTGTCAAAATATTCAAAATGAGCAAAAGCACAATGAAATTAATGCTGGAATCATCTTCAAGTTGCTAACATACACTAATGACAGCAAAAAGTTTGAGTCTACAACATTTAGTTAAGGTGTGAGAGCCTAAATGAACTTTGTATTGCTTTAAACGCGTTTTCAGCCCTTGATTGTACAATTCAGGTGAAACTGTCAAAATCTTCAAAATGAGCAAAAGCACAATGAAATTAATGCTGGAATCATCTTCAAGTTGCTAAAATACACTAATGACAGCAACAAGTTTGAGTCTACAACATTTAGTTAAGGTGTGAGATTCTAAATTAACTTTGTATTGCTGTAAACGCGTTTTCAGCCCCTGATTGTACACTTCAGGTGAAAATGTCAAAATCTTCAAAATGAGCAAAAGCACAATGAAATTAATGCTGGAATCATCTTCAAGTTGCTAAAATACACTAATGACAGCAAAAAGTTTGAGTCTACAACATTTAGTTAAGGTGTGAGAGCCAAAATGAACTTTGTATTGCTTTAAATGCATTTTCAGCCCGATAGTACACTTCAGGTGAAACTGTCAAAATCTTCAAAATGAGCAAAAGCACAATGCAATTAATGCTGGAATCATCTTCAAGTTGCTAAAATACGCTAATGACAGCAAAAAGTTTTAGTCTACAACATTTAGTTAAGGTGTGAGAGCCAAAATGAACTTTGTATTGCTGTAAACGCGTTTTCAGCACCTGATTGTACACTTCAGGTGAAAATGTCAAAATCTTCAAAATGAGCAAAAGCACAATGAAATTAATGCTGGAATCATCTTCAAGTTGCTAAAATACAATAATGACAGCAAAAAGTTTGAGTCTACAACATTTAGTTAAGGTGTGAGAGCCTAAATTAACTTTTTATTGCTTTAAATGCATTTTCAGCCCTTGATTGTACACTTCAGGTGAAACTGTCAAAATCTTCAAAATGAGCAAAAGCACAATGAAATTAATGCTGGAATCATCTTCAAGTTGCTAAAATACACTAATGACAGCAAAAAGTTTGAGTCTACAACATTTAGTTAAGGTGTGAGAGCCAAAATGAACTTTGTATTGCTGTAAACGCGTTTTCAGCACCTGATTGTACACTTCAGGTGAAACTGTCAAAATATTCAAAATGAATAAAAGCACAATGAAATTAATGCTGGAATCATCTTCAAGTTGCTAACATACACTAATGACAGCAAAAAGTTTGAGTCTACAACATTTAGTTAAGGTGTGAGAGCCTAAATGAACTTTGTATTGCTGTAAACGCGTTTTCAGCACCTGATTGTACACTTCAGGTGAAACTGTCAAAATCTTCAAAATGAGCAAAAGCACAATGAAATTAATGCTGGAATCATCTTCAAGTTGCTAAAATACACTAATGACAGCAACAAGTTTGAGTCTACAACATTTAGTTAAGGTGTGAGATTCTAAATTAACTTTGTATTGCTGTAAACGCGTTTTCAGCCCCTGATTGTACACTTCAGGTGAAACTGTCAAAATCTTCAAAATGAGCAAAAGCACAATGAAATTAATGCTGGAATCATCTTCAAGTTGCTAAAATACACTAATGACAGAAAAAAGTTTGAGTGTACAACATTTAGTTAAGGTGTGAGAGCCAAAATTAACTTTGTATTGCTTTAAATGCACTTTCAGCCCGAATGTACACTTCAGGTGAAACTGTCAAAATCTTCAAAATGAGCAAAAGCACAATGAAATTAAGGCTGGAATCATCTTCAAGTTGCTAAAATACACTAATGACAGCAAAAAGTTTGAGTCTACAACATTTAGTTAAGGTGTGAGAGCCAAAATGAACTTTGTATTGCTGTAAACGCGTTTTCAGCACCTGATTGTACACTTCAGGTGAAACTGTCAAAATCTTCAAAATGAGCAAAAGCACAATGAAATTAATGCTGGAATCATCTTCAAGTTGCTAAAATACACTAATGACAGCAAAAAGTTTGAGTCTACAACATTTAGTTAAGGTGTGAGAGCCTAAATTAACTTTTTATTGCTTTAAACGCGTTTTCAGCCCTTGATTGTACACTTCAGGTGAAACTGTCAAAATCTTCAAAATGAGCAAAAGCACAATGAAATTAATGCTGGAATCATCTTCAAGTTGCTAAAATACACTAATGACAGCAAAAAGTTTGAGTCTACAACATTTAGTTAAGGTGTGAGAGCCAAAATGAACTTTGTATTGCTGTAAACGCGTTTTCAGCACCTGATTGTACACTTCAGGTGAAACTGTCAAAATATTCAAAATGAGCAAAAGCACAATGAAATTAATGCTGGAATCATCTTCAAGTTGCTAACATACACTAATGACAGCAAAAAGTTTGAGTCTACAACATTTAGTTAAGGTGTGAGAGCCTAAATGAACTTTGTATTGCTTTAAACGCGTTTTCAGCCCTTGATTGTACAATTCAGGTGAAACTGTCAAAATCTTCAAAATGAGCAAAAGCACAATGAAATTAATGCTGGAATCATCTTCAAGTTGCTAAAATACACTAATGACAGCAACAAGTTTGAGTCTACAACATTTAGTTAAGGTGTGAGATTCTAAATTAACTTTGTATTGCTGTAAACGCGTTTTCAGCCCCTGATTGTACACTTCAGGTGAAACTGTCAAAATCTTCAAAATGAGCAAAAGCACAATGAAATTAATGCTGGAATCATCTTCAAGTTGCTAAAATACACTAATGACAGCAAAAAGTTTGAGTCTACAACATTTAGTTAAGGTGTGAGAGCCAAAATGAACTTTGTATTGCTTTAAATGCATTTTCAGCCCGATAGTACACTTCAGGTGAAACTGTCAAAATCTTCAAAATGAGCAAAAGCACAATTAAATTAATGCTGGAATCATCTTCAAGTTGCTAAAATACACTAATGACAGCAAAAAGTTTGAGTCTACAACATTTAGTTAAGGTGTGAGAGCCAAAATGAACTTTGTATTGCTGTAAACGCGTTTTCAGCACCTGATTGTACACTTCAGGTGAAACTGTCAAAATCTTCAAAATGAGCAAAAGCACAATGAAATTAATGCTGGAATCATCTTCAAGTTGCTAAAATACACTAATGACAGCAAAAAGTTTGAGTCTACAATATTTAGTTAAGGTGTGATAGCCAAAATGAACTTTGTATTGCTTTAAAATTCATTTTCAGCCCGATTGTACACTTCAGGTGAAACTGTCAAAATCTTCAAAATGAGCAAAAGTACAATGAAATTAATGCTGGAATCATCTTCAAGTTGCTAAAATACACTAATGACAGCAAAAAGTTTGAGTCTACAACATTTAGTTAAGTTGTGAGAGCCAAAACGAACTTTGTATTGCTTTAAATGCATTTTCAGCCCGATAGTACACTTCAGGTGAAACTGTCAAAATCTTCAAAATGAGCAAAAGCACAATGAAATTAATGCTGGAATCATCTTCAATTTGCTAAAATACACTAATGACAGCAAAAAGTTTGAGTCTACAACATTTAGTTAAGGTGTGAGAGCCAAAATGAACTTTGTATTGCTTTAAATGCATTTTCAGCCCGATAGTACACTTCAGGTGAAACTGTCAAAATCTTCAAAATGAGCAAAAGCACAATGAAATTAATGCTGGAATCATCTTCAAGTTGCTAAAATACACTAATGACAGCAAAAAGTTTTAGTCTACAACATTTAGTTAAGGTGTGAGAGCCAAAATGAACTTTGTATTGCTTTAAACGCGTTTTCAGCACCTGATTGTACACTTCAGGTGAAAATGTCAAAATCTTCAAAATGAGCAAAAGCACAATGAAATTAATGCTGGAATAATCTTCAAGTTGCTAAAATACACTAATGACAGCAAAAAGTTTGAGTCTACAAAATTTAGTTAAGGTGTGAGAGCCAAAATGAACTTTGCATTGCTTTAAATGCATTTTCAGCCCGATAGTACACTTCAGGTGAAACTGTCAAAATCTTCAAAATGAGCAAAAGCACAATGAAATTAATGCTGGAATCATCTTCAAGTTGCTAAAATACGCTAATGACAGCAAAAAGTTTTAGTCTACAACATTTAGTTAAGGTGTGAGAGCCAAAATGAACTTTGTATTGCTGTAAACACGTTTTCAGCACCTGATTGTACACTTCAGGTGAAAATGTCAAAATCTTCAAAATGAGCAAAAGCACAATGAAATTAATGCTGGAATCATCTTCAAGTTGCTAAAATACGCTAATGACAGCAAAAAGTTTTAGTCTACAACATTTAGTTAAGGTGTGAGAGCCAAAATGAACTTTGTATTGCTGTAAACGCGTTTTCAGCACCTGATTGTACACTTCAGGTGAAAATGTCAAAATCTTCAAAATGAGCAAAAGCACAATGAAATTAATGCTGGAATCATCTTCAAGTTGCTAAAATACACTAATGACAGCAAAAAGTTTGAGTCTACAACATTTAGTTAAGGTGTGAGAGCCAAAATTAACTTTGTATTGCTTTAAAATTCATTTTCAGCCCGATTGTACACTTCAGGTGAAACTGTCAAAATCTTAAAAATGAGCAAAAGCACAATGAAATTAATGTTGGAATCATCTTCAAGTTGCTAAAATACACTAATGACAGCAAAAAGTTTGAGTCTACAACATTTAGTTAAGTTGTGAGAGCCTAAATTAACTTTTTATTGCTTTAAACGCGTTTTCAGCACCTGATTGTACACTTCAGGTGAAACTGTCAAAATCTTCAAAATGAGCAAAAGCACAATGAAATTAATGCTGGAATCATCTTCAAGTTGCTAAAATACACTAATGACAGAAAAAAGTTTGAGTCTACAATATTTAGTTAAGGTGTGAGAGCCAAAATGAACTTTGTATTGCTTTAAAATTCATTTTCAGCCCGATTGTACACTTCAGGTGAAATTGTCAAAATCTTCAAAATGAGCAAAAGCACAATGAAATTAATGCTGGAATCATCTTCAAGTTGCTAAAATACACTAATGACAGCAAAAAGTTTGAGTCTACAACATTTAGTTAAGGTGTGAGAGCCAAAATGAACTTTGTATTGCTTTAAATGCATTTTCAGCCCGATAGTACACTTCAGGTGAAACTGTCAAAATCTTCAAAATGAGCAAAAGCACAATGAAATTAATGCTGGAATCATCTTCAAGTTGCTAAAATACACTAATGACAGCAAAAAGTTTGAGTCTACAACATTTAGTTAAGGTGTGAGAGCCAAAATGAACTTTGTATTGCTTTAAATGCATTTTCAGCCCGATAGTACACTTCAGGTGAAACTGTCAAAATCTTCAAAATGAGCAAAAGCACAATGAAATTAATGCTGGAATCATCTTCAAGTTGCTAAAATACACTAATGACAGCAAAAAGTTTTAGTCTACAACATTTAGTTAAGGTGTGAGAGCCAAAATGAACTTTGTATTGCTGTAAACGCGTTTTTAGCACCTGATTGTACACTTCAGGTGAAAATGTCAAAATCTTCAAAATGAGCAAAAGCACAATGAAATTAATGCTGGAATAATCTTCAAGTTGCTAAAATACACTAATGACAGCAAAAAGTTTGAGTCTACAACATTTAGTTAAGGTGTGAGAGCCAAAATGAACTTTGTATTGCTTTAAATGCATTTTCAGCCCGATTGGACACTTCAGGTGAAACTGTCAAAATCTTCAAAATGAGCAAAAGCACAATGAAATCAATGCTGGAATCATATTCAAGTTGCTAAAATACACTAATGACAGTAAAAAGTTTAAGTCTACAACATTTAGTTAAGGTGTGAGAGCCAAAATGAACGTTGTATTGCTTTAAATGCATTTTCAGCCCGAATGTACACTTCAGGTGAAACTGTCAAATTCTTCAAAATGAGCAAAAGCACAATGAAATTAATGCTGGAATCATCTTCAAGTTGCTAAAATACACGAATGACAGTAAAAAGTTTGAGTGTACAACATTTAGTTAAGGTGTGAGAGCCAAAATGAACTTTGTATTGCTTTAAATGCACTTTCAGCCCGAATGTACACTTCAGATGAAACTGTCAAAATCTTCAAAATGAGCAAAAGCACAATGAAATTAATGCTGGAAACATCTTCAAGTTGCTAAAATACACTAATGACAGCAAAAAGTTTGAGTCTACAACATTTAGTTAAGGTGTGAGAGCCAAAATGAACTTTGTATTGCTTTAAATGCATTATCAGGCCGATTGTACACTTCAGGTGAAACTGTCAAAATCTTCAAAATGAGCAAAAGCACAATGAAATGAATGCTGGAAACATTTTCAAGTTGCTAAAATACACTAATGACAGCAAAAAGTTTGAGTGTACAACATTTAGTTAAGGTGTGAGAGCCAAAATGAACTTTGTATTGCTTTAAAATTCATTTTCAGCCCGATTGTACACTTCAGGTGAAATTGTCAAAATCTTCAAAATGAGCAAAAGCACAATGAAATTAATGCTGGAATCATCTTCAAGTTGCTAAAATACACTAATGACAGCAAAAAGTTTGAGTCTACAACATTTAGTTTAGGTGTGAGAGCCAAAATGAACTTTTTATTGCTTTAAATGCATTTTCAGCCTGATTAAACACTTCAGGTGAAAATGTCAAAATCTTCAAAATGAGCAAAAGCACAATGAAATTAATGCTGGAATCATCTTCAAGTTGATAAAATACACTAATGACAGCAAAAAGTTTGAGTCTACAACATTTAGTTAAGGTGTGAGAGCCAAAATGAACTTTGTATTGCTTTAAATGCATTTTCAGCCCGATTGTACTTTTCAGGTGAAACTGTCAAAAGCATCAAAATGAGCAAAAGCACAATAAAAGTAATGCTGGAATCATCTTCAAGTTGCTAAAATACACTAATGACAGCAAAAAGTTTGAGTCTACAACATTTAGTTAAGGTGTGAAAGCCTAAATGAACTTTTTATTACTTTAAACGCATTTTCAGCCCTTGATTGTACACTTCAGGCGAAACTGTCAAAATCTTCAAAATGAGCAAAAGCACAATGAAATTAATGCTGGAATCATCTTCAAGTTGCTAAAATACACTAATGACAGCAAAAAGTTTGAGTCTACAACATTTAGTTAAGGTGTGAGAGCCTAAATGAACTTTGTATTGCTTTAAACACGTTTTCAGCCCCTGATTGTACACTTCAGGTGAAACTGTCAAAATCTTCAAAATGAGCAAAAGCACAATGAAATTAATGCTGGAATCATCTTCAAGTTGCTAAAATACACTAATGACAGCAAAAAGTTTGAGTCTACAACATTTAGTTAAGGTGTGAGAGCAAAAATGAACTTTGTATTGCTTTAAATGCATTTTCAGCCCGATTGTACTTTTCAGGTGAAACTGTCAAAAGCTTCAAAATGAGCAAAAGCACAATAAAATTAATGCTGGAATCATCTTCAAGTTGCTAAAATACACTAATGACAGCAAAAAGTTTGAGTTTACAACATTTAGTTAAGGTGTGAGAGCCTAAATGAACTTTTTATTGCTTTAAACGCGTTTTAAGCCCTTGATTGTACACTTCAGGTGAAACTGTCAAAATCTTCAAAATGAGCAAAAGCACAATGAAATTAATGCTGGAATCATCTTCATTTTGCTAAAATACACTAATGACAGCAAAATGTTTTAGTCTACAACATTTAGTTAAGGTGTGAGAGCCAAAATGAACTTTGTATTGCTTTAATCACGTTTTCAGCCCCTGATTGTACACTTCAGGTGAAACTGTCAAAATCTTCAAAATGAGCAAAAGCACAATGAAATTAATGCTGGAATCATCTTCAAGTTGCTAAAATACACTAATGACAGCAAAAAGTTTGAGTCTACAACATTTAGTTAAGGTGTGAGAGCCAAAATGAACTTTGTCTTGCTTTAAATGCATTTTCAGCCCGATTGTACACTTCAGGTGAAACTGTCAAAATCTTCAAAATGAGCAAAAGCACAATGAAATTAATGCTGGAATCATCTTCAAGTTGCTAAAATACACTAATGACAGCAAAAAGTTTGAGTCTACAACATTTAGTTAATGTGTGAGAGCCTAAATGAACTTTGTATTGCTTTAAACACGTTTTCAGCCCCTGATTGTACACTTCAGGTGAAACTGTCAAAATCTTCAAAATGAGCAAAAAAACAATGAAATGAATGCTGGAATCATCTTCAAGTTGCTAAAATACACTAATGACAGCAAAAAGTTTGAGTCTACAACATTTAGTTAAGGTGTGAGAGCCAAAATGAACTTTGTATTGCTTTAAATGCATTTTCAGCCCGATTGTACACTTCAGGTAAAACTGTAAAATCTTCAAAATGAGCAAAAAGAAAAATGAAATTAATGCTGCAATCATCTTCAAGTTGCTAAAATACACTAATGACAGCAAAAAGTTTTAGTCTACAACATTTAGTTAAGGTGTGAGAGCCAAAATGAACTTGGTATTGCTTTAAATGCATTTTCAGCCCGAATGTACACTTCAGGTGAAACTGTCAAAATCTTCAAAATGAGCAAAAGCACAATTAAATTAATGCTGGAATCATCTTCAAGTTGCTAAAATACACTAATGACAGCAAAAAGTTTGAGTCTACAACATTTAGTTAAGGTGTAAGAGCCTAAATGAACTTTTTATTGCTTTAAACGCGTTTTCAGCCCTTGATTGTACACTTCAGGTGAAACTGTCAAAATCTTCAAAATGAGCAAAAGCACAATGAAATTAATGCTGGAATCATCTTCGAATGTACACTTCAGGTGAAACTGTCAAAATCTTCAAAATGAGCAAAAGCACAATGAAATTAATGCTGGAATCATCTTCATGTTGCTAAAATACACTAATGACAGCAAAAAGTTTGAGTCTACAACATTTAGTTAAGGTGTGAGAGCCAAAATGAACTTTGTATTGCTTTAAATGCATTTTCAGCACAATTGTACACTTCAGGTGAAACTGTCAAAATCTTCAAAATGAGCAAAGGCACAATGAAATTAATGCTGGAATCATCTTCAAGTTGCTAAAATACACTAATGACATTAAAAAGTTTGAGTCTACAACATTTAGTTAAGGTGTGAGAGCCAAAATGAACTTTGTATTGCTTTAAATGCATTTTCAGCACGATTGTACACTTCAGGTGAAACTGTCAAAGTCTTCAAAATGAGCAAAAGCACAATGAAATTAATGCTGGAATCATCTTCAAGTTGCTAAAATACACTAATGACAGCAAAAAGTTTGAGTCTACAACATTTAGTGAAGGTGTGAGAGCCAAAATGAACTTTGTATTGCTTTAAATGCATTTTCAGCCCGATTGTACTTTTCAGGTGAAACTGTCAAAAGCTTCAAAATGAGCAAAAGCACAATAAAATTAATGCTGGAATCATCTTCAAGTTGCTAAAATACACTAATGACAGCAAAAAGTTTGAGTCTACAACATTTAGTTAAGGTGTGAGAGCCAAAATGAACTTTGTATTGCTTTAAATGCACTTTCAGCCCGAATGTACACTTCAGGTGAAACTGTCAAAATCTTCAAAATGAGCAAAAGCACAATGAAATTAAGGCTGGAATCATCTTCAAGTTGCTAAAATACACTAATGACAGCAAAAAGTTTGAGTCTACAACATTTAGTTAAGGTGTGAGAGCCTAAATGAACTTTGTATTGCTGTAAACGCGTTTTCAGCACCTGATTGTACACTTCAGGTGAAACTGTCAAAATCTTCAAAATGAGCAAAAGCACAATGAAATTAATGCTGGAATCATCTTCAAGTTGCTAAAATACACTAATGACAGCAAAAAGTTTGAGTCTACAACATTTAGTTAAGGTGTGAGAGCCAAAATGAACTTTGTATTGCTTTAAATGCATTTTCAGCCCGATTGGACACTTCAGGTGAAACTGTCAAAATCTTCAAAATGAGCAAAAGCACAATGAAATCAATGCTGGAATCATCTTCAAGTTGCTAAAATACAATAATGACAGTAAAAAGTTTAAGTCTACAACATTTAGTTAAGGTGTGAGAGCCAAAATGAACGTTGTATTGCTTTAAATGCATTTTCAGCCCGAATGTACACTTCAGGTGAAACTGTCAAATTCTTCAAAACGAGCAAAAGCACAATGAAATTAATGCTGGAAACATCTTCAAGTTGCTAAAATACACTAATGACAGCAAAAAGTTTGAGTCTACAACATTTAGTTAAGGTGTGAGAGCCAAAATGAACTTTGTATTGCTTTAAATGCATTTTCAGCCCGATTGTACACTTCAGGTGAAACTGTCAAATACTTCAAAATGAGCAAAAGCACTATGAAATTAATGCTGGAATCATCTTCAAGTTGCTAAAATACACTAATGACAGCAAAAAGTTTGAGTCTACAACATTTAGTTAAGGTGTGAGAGCCAAAATGAACTTTGTATTGCTTTAAATGCATTTTCAGCCCGATTGTACACTTCAGGTGAAACTGTCAAAATCTTCAAAATGAGCAAAAGCACAATGAAATTAATTCTGGAATCATCTTCAAGTTGCTAAAATACACTAATGACAGCAAAACGTTTGAGTCTACAACATTTAGTTAAGGTGTGAGAGCCAAAATGAACTTTGTATTGCTTTAAATGCATTTTCAGCCCGAATGTACACTTCAGGTGAAACTGTCCAAATCTTCAAAATGAGCAAAAGCACAATTAAATTAATGCTGGAATCATCTTCAAGTTGCTAAAATACACTAATGACAGCAAAAAGTTTGAGTCTACAACATTTAGTTAAGGTGTGAGAGCCAAAATTAACTTTGTATTGCTTTAAATGCATTTTCAGCACAATTGTACACTTCAGGTGAAACTGTCAAAATCTTCAAAATGAGCAAAAGCACAATGAAATTAATGCTGGAATCATCTTCAAGTTGATAAAAAACACTAATGACAGCAAAAAGTTTGAGTCTACAACATTTAGTGAAGGTGTGAGAGCCAAAATGAACTTTGTGTTGCTTTAAATGCATTTTCAGCCCGATTGTACTTTTCAGGTGAAACTGTCAAAAGCTTCAAAATGAGCAAAAGCACAATAAAATTAATGCTGGAATCATCTTCAAGTTGCTAAAATACACTAATGACAGCAAAAAGTTTGAGTCTACAACATTTAGTTAAGGTGTGAGAGCCTAAATGAACTTTGTATTGCTTTAAACACGTTTTAAGCCCTTGATTGTACACTTCAGGTGAAACTGTCAAAATCTTCAAAATGAGCAAAAGCACAATGAAATTAATGCAGGAATCATCTTCATTTTGCTAAAATACACTAATGGCAGCAACAAAAATTTAGTCTACAACATTTAGTTAAGGTATGAGAGCCAAAATGAACTTTGTATTGCTTTAAACACGTTTTCAGCCCCTGATTGTAGACTTCAGGTGAAACTGTCAAAATCTTCAAAATGAGCAAAAGCACTATGAAATTAATGCTGGAATCATCTTCAAGTTGCTAAAATACAGTAATGACAGCAAAAAGTTTGAGTCTACAACATTTAGTGAAGGTATGAGAGCCAAAATGAACTTTGTATTGCTTTAAATGCATTTTCAGCCCGATTGTACTTTTCAGGTGAAACTGTCAAAAGCTTCAAAATGAGCAAAAGCACAATGGAATTAATGCTGGAATCATCTTCAAGTTGCTAAAATACACTAATGACAGCAAAAAGTTTGAGTCTACAACATTTAGTTAAGGTGTGAGAGCCTAAATGAACTTTGTATTGCTTTAAACACGTTTTAAGCCCTTGATTGTACACTTCAGGTGAAACTGTCAAAATCTTCAAAATGAGCAAAAGCACAATGAAATTAATGCTGGAATCATCTTCAAGTTGATAAAATACAATAATGACAGTAAAAAGTTTAAGTCTACAACATTTAGTTAAGGTGTGAGAGCCAAAATGAACGTTGTATTGCTTTAAATGCATTTTCAGCCCGAATGTACACTTCAGGTGAAACTGTCAAATTCTTCAAAACGAGCAAAAGCACAATGAAATTAATGCTGGAAACATCTTCAAGTTGCTAAAATACACTAATGACAGCAAAAAGTTTGAGTCTACAACATTTAGTTAAGGTGTGAGAGCCAAAATGAACTTTGTATTGCTTTAAATGCATTTTCAGCCCGATTGTACACTTCAGGTGAAACTGTCAAAATCTTCAAAATGAGCAAAAGCACAATGAAATTAATGCTGGAATCATCTTCAAGTTGCTAAAATACACTAATGACAGCAAAACGTTTGAGTCTACAACATTTAGTTAAGGTGTGAGAGCCAAAATGAACTTTGTATTGCTTTAAATGCATTTTCAGCCCGAATGTACACTTCAGGTGAAACTGTCAAAATCTTCAAAATGAGCAAAAGCACAATTAAATTAATGCTGGAATCATCTTCAAGTTGCTAAAATACACTAATGACAGCAAAAAGTTTGAGTCTACAACATTTAGTTAAGGTGTGAGAGCCAAAATTAACTTTGTATTGCTTTAAATGCATTTTCAGCACAATTGTACACTTCAGGTGAAACTGTCAAAATCTTCAAAATGAGCAAAAGCACAATGAAATTAATGCTGGAATCATCTTCAAGTTGATAAAAAACACTAATGACAGCAAAAAGTTTGAGTCTACAACATTTAGTGAAGGTGTGAGAGCCAAAATGAACTTTGTGTTGCTTTAAATGCATTTTCAGCCCGATTGTACTTTTCAGGTGAAACTGTCAAAAGCTTCAAAATGAGCAAAAGCACAATAAAATTAATGCTGGAATCATCTTCAAGTTGCTAAAATACACTAATGACAGCAAAAAGTTTGAGTCTACAACATTTAGTTAAGGTGTGAGAGCCTAAATGAACTTTGTATTGCTTTAAACACGTTTTAAGCCCTTGATTGTACACTTCAGGTGAAACTGTCAAAATCTTCAAAATGAGCAAAAGCACAATGAAATTAATGCTGGAATCATCTTCATTTTGCTAAAATACACTAATGGCAGCAACAAAAATTTAGTCTACAACATTTAGTTAAGGTGTGAGAGCCAAAATGAACTTTGTATTGCTTTAAACACGTTTTCAGCCCCTGATTGTACACTTCAGGTGAAACTGTCAAAATCTTCAAAATGAGCAAAAGCACTATGAAATTAATGCTGGAATCATTTTCAAGTTGCTAAAATACACTAATGACAGCAAAAAGTTTGAGTCTACAACATTTAGTGAAGGTGTGAGAGCCAAAATGAACTTTGTATTGCTTTAAATGCATTTTCAGCCCGATTGTACTTTTCAGGTGAAACTGTCAAAAGCTTCAAAATGAGCAAAAGCACAATGGAATTAATGCTGGAATCATCTTCAAGTTGCTAAAATACACTAATGACAGCAAAAAGTTTGAGTCTACAACATTTAGTTAAGGTGTGAGAGCCTAAATGAACTTTGTATTGCTTTAAACACGTTTTAAGCCCTTGATTGTACACTTCAGGTGAAACTGTCAAAATCTTCAAAATGAGCAAAAGCACAATGAAATTAATACTGGAATCATCTTCAAGTTGCTAAAATACACTAATGACAGCAAAAAGTTTGAGTCTACAACATTTAGTTAAGGTGTGAGAGCCAAAATGAACTTTGTATTGCTTTAAATGCATTTTCAGCCCGATTGTACTTTTCAGGTGAAACTGTCAAAAGCATCAAAATGAGCAAAAGCACAATAAAAGTAATGCTGGAATCATCTTCAAGTTGCTAAAATACACTAATGACAGCAAAAAGTTTGAGTCTACAACATTTAGTTAAGGTGTGAAAGCCTAAATGAACTTTTTATTACTTTAAACGCATTTTCAGCCCTTGATTGTACACTTCAGGCGAAACTGTCAAAATCTTCAAAATGAGCAAAAGCACAATGAAATTAATGCTGGAATCATCTTCAAGTTGCTAAAATACACTAATGACAGCAAAAAGTTTGAGTCTACAACATTTAGTTAAGGTGTGAGAGCCTAAATGAACTTTGTATTGCTTTAAACACGTTTTCAGCCCCTGATTGTACACTTCAGGTGAAACTGTCAAAATCTTCAAAATGAGCAAAAGCACAATGAAATTAATGCTGGAATCATCTTCAAGTTGCTAAAATACACTAATGACAGCAAAAAGTTTGAGTCTACAACATTTAGTTAAGGTGTGAGAGCAAAAATGAACTTTGTATTGCTTTAAATGCATTTTAAGCCCGATTGTACTTTTCAGGTGAAACTGTCAAAAGCTTCAAAATGAGCAAAAGCACAATAAAATTAATTCTGGAATCATCTTCAAGTTGCTAAAATACACTAATGACAGCAAAAAGTTTGAGTCTACAACATTTAGTTAAAGTGTGAGAGCCTAAATGAACTTTTTATTGCTTTAAACGCGTTTTAAGCCCTTGATTGTACACTTCAGGTGAAACTGTCAAAATCTTCAAAATGAGCAAAAGCACAATGAAATTAATGCTGGAATCATCTTCATGTTGCTAAAATACACTAATGACAGCAAAAAGTTTGAGTCTAAAACATTTAGTTAAGGTGTGAGAGCCAAAATGAACTTTGTATTGCTTTAAATGCATTTTCAGCACAATTGTACACTTCAGGTGAAACTGTCAAAATCTTCAAAATGAGCAAAGGCACAATGAAATTAATGCTGGAATCATCTTCAAGTTGCTAAAATACACTAATGACATTAAAAAGTTTGAGTCTACAACATTTAGTTAAGGTGTGAGAGCCAAAATGAACTTTGTATTGCTTTAAATGCATTTTCAGCACGATTGTACACTTCAGGTGAAACTGTCAAAGTCTTCAAAATGAGCAAAAGCACAATGAAATTAATGCTGGAATCATCTTCAAGTTGCTAAAATACACTAATGACAGCAAAAAGTTTGAGTCTACAACATTTAGTGAAGGTGTGAGAGCCAAAATGAACTTTGTATTGCTTTAAATGCATTTTCAGCCCGATTGTACTTTTCAGGTGAAACTGTCAAAAGCTTCAAAATGAGCAAAAGCACAATAAAATTAATGCTGGAATCATCTTCAAGTTGCTAAAATACACTAATGACAGCAAAAAGTTTGAGTCTACAACATTTAGTTAAGGTGTGAGAGCCAAAATGAACTTTGTATTGCTTTAAATGCACTTTCAGCCCGAATGTACACTTCAGGTGAAACTGTCAAAATCTTCAAAATGAGCAAAAGCACAATGAAATTAAGGCTGGAATCATCTTCAAGTTGCTAAAATACACTAATGACAGCAAAAAGTTTGAGTCTACAACATTTAGTTAAGGTGTGAGAGCCTAAATGAACTTTGTATTGCTGTAAACGCGTTTTCAGCACCTGATTGTACACTTCAGGTGAAACTGTCAAAATCTTCAAAATGAGCAAAAGCACAATGAAATTAATGCTGGAATCATCTTCAAGTTGCTAAAATACACTAATGACAGCAAAAAGTTTGAGTCTACAACATTTAGTTAAGGTGTGAGAGCCAAAATGAACTTTGTATTGCTTAAAATGCATTTTCAGCCCGATTGGACACTTCAGGTGAAACTGTCAAAATCTTCAAAATGAGCAAAAGCACAATGAAATCAATGCTGGAATCATCTTCAAGTTGCTAAAATACAATAATGACAGTAAAAAGTTTAAGTCTACAACATTTAGTTAAGGTGTGAGAGCCAAAATGAACGTTGTATTGCTTTAAATGCATTTTCAGCCCGAATGTACACTTCAGGTGAAACTGTCAAATTCTTCAAAACGAGCAAAAGCACAATGAAATTAATGCTGGAAACATCTTCAAGTTGCTAAAATACACTAATGACAGCAAAAAGTTTGAGTCTACAACATTTAGTTAAGGTGTGAGAGCCAAAATGAACTTTGTATTGCTTTAAATGCATTTTCAGCCCGATAGTACACTTCAGGTGAAACTGTCAAAATCTTCAAAATGAGCAAAAGCACAATTAAATTAATGCTGGAATCATCTTCAAGTTGCTAAAATACACTAATGACAGCAAAAAGTTTGAGTCTACAACATTTAGTTAAGGTGTGAGAGCCAAAATGAACTTTGTATTGCTGTAAACGCGTTTTCAGCACCTGATTGTACACTTCAGGTGAAACTGTCAAAATCTTCAAAATGAGCAAAAGCACAATGAAATTAATGCTGGAATCATCTTCAAGTTGCTAAAATACACTAATGACAGCAAAAAGTTTGAGTCTACAATATTTAGTTAAGGTGTGAGAGCCAAAATGAACTTTGTATTGCTTTAAAATTCATTTTCAGCCCGATTGTACACTTCAGGTGAAACTGTCAAAATCTTCAAAATGAGCAAAAGCACAATGAAATTAATGTTGGAATCATCTTCAAGTTGCTAAAATACACTAATGACAGCAAAAAGTTTGAGTCTACAACATTTAGTTAAGGTGTGAGAGCCAAAATGAACTTTGTATTGCTGTAAACGCGTTTTCAGCACCTGATTGTACACTTCAGGTGAAACTGTCAAAATCTTCAAAATGAGCAAAAGCACAATGAAATTAATGCTGGAATCATCTTCAAGTTGCTAAAATACACTAATGACAGAAAAAAGTTTGAGTCTACAATATTTAGTTAAGGTGTGAGAGCCAAAATGAACTTTGTATTGCTTTAAAATTCATTTTCAGCCCGATTGTACACTTCAGGTGAAATTGTCAAAATCTTCAAAATGAGCAAAAGCACAATGAAATTAATGCTGGAATCAGCTTCAAGTTGCTAAAATACACTAATGACAGCAAAAAGTTTGAGTCTACAACATTTAGTTAAGGTGTGAGAGCCAAAATGAACTTTGTATTGCTTTAAATGCATTTTCAGCCCGATAGTACACTTCAGGTGAAACTGTCAAAATCTTCAAAATGAGCAAAAGCACAATGAAATTAATGCTGGAATCATCTTCAAGTTGCTAAAATACACTAATGACAGCAAAAAGTTTGAGTCTACAACATTTAGTTAAGGTGTGAGAGCCAAAATGAACTTTGTATTGCTTTAAATGCATTTTCAGCCCGATAGTACACTTCAGGTGAAACTGTCAAAATCTTCAAAATGAGCAAAAGCACAATGAAATTAATGCTGGAATCCTCTTCAAGTTGCTAAAATACACTAATGACAGCAAAAAGTTTTAGTCTACAACATTTAGTTAAGGTGTGAGAGCCAAAATGAACTTTGTATTGCTTTAAACGCGTTTTCAGCACCTGATTGTACACTTCAGGTGAAAATGTCAAAATCTTCAAAATGAGCAAAAGCACAATGAAATCAATGCTGGAATCATCTTCAAGTTGCTAAAATACACTAATGACAGTAAAAAGTTTAAGTCTACAACATTTAGTTAAGGTGTGAGAGCCAAAATGAACGTTGTATTGCTTTAAATGCATTTTCAGCCCGAATGTACACTTCAGGTGAAACTGTCAAATTCTTCAAAATGAGCAAAAGCACAATGAAATTAATGCTGGAAACATCTTCAAGTTGCTAAAATACACTAATGACAGCAAAAAGTTTGAGTCTACAACATTTAGTTAAGGTGTGAGAGCCAAAATGAACTTTGTATTGCTTTAAATGCATTTTCAGCCCGATAGTACACTTCAGGTGAAACTGTCAAAATCTTCAAAATGAGCAAAAGCACAATGAAATTAATGCTGGAATCATCTTCAAGTTGCTAAAATACACTAATGACAGCAAAAAGTTTGAGTCTACAATATTTAGTTAAGGTGTGAGAGCCAAAATGAACTTTGTATTGCTTTAAAATTCATTTTCAGCCCGATTGTACACTTCAGGTGAAACTGTCAAAATCTTCAAAATGAGCAAAAGCACAATGAAATTAATGTTGGAATCATCTTCAAGTTGCTAAAATACACTAATGACAGCAAAAAGTTTGAGTCTACAACATTTAGTTAAGGTGTGAGAGCCAAAATGAACTTTGTATTGCTGTAAACGCGTTTTCAGCACCTGATTGTACACTTCAGGTGAAACTGTCAAAATCTTCAAAATGAGCAAAAGCACAATGAAATTAATGCTGGAATCATCTTCAAGTTGCTAAAATACACTAATGACAGCAAAAAGTTTGAGTCTACAACATTTAGTTAAGGTGTGAGAGCCAAAATGAACTTTGTATTGCTTTAAATGCATTTTCAGCCCGATTGGACACTTCAGGTGAAACTGTCAAAATCTTCAAAATGAGCAAAAGCACAATGAAATCAATGCTGGAATCATCTTCAAGTTGCTAAAATACACTAATGACAGTAAAAAGTTTAAGTCTACAACATTTAGTTAAGGTGTGAGAGCCAAAATGAACGTTGTATTGCTTTAAATGCATTTTCAGCCCGAATGTACACTTCAGGTGAAACTGTCAAATTCTTCAAAATGAGCAAAAGCACAATGAAATTAATGCTGGAAACATCTTCAAGTTGCTAAAATACACTAATAACAGCAAAAAGTTTGAGTCTACAACATTTAGTTAAGGTGTGAGAGCCAAAATGAACTTTGTATTGCTTTAAATGCATTTTCAGCCCGATAGTACAATTCAGGTGAAACTGTCAAAATCTTCAAAATGATTAAAAGCACAATGAAATTAATGCTGGAATCATCTTCAAGTTGCTAAAATACACTAATGACAGCAACAAGTTTGATTCTACAACATTTAGTTAAGGTGTGAGATTCTAAATTAACTTTGTATTGCTGTAAACGCGTTTTCAGCCCCTGATTGTACACTTCAGGTGAAACTGTCAAAATCTTCAAAATGAGCAAAAGCACAATGAAATTAATGCTGGAATCATCTTCAAGTTGCTAAAATACACTAATGACAGTAAAAAGTTTGAGTGTACAACATTTAGTTAAGGTGTGAGAGCCAAAATGAACTTTGTATTGCTTTAAATGCACTTTCAGCCCGAATGTACACTTCAGGTGAAACTGTCAAAATCTTCAAAATGAGCAAAAGCACAATGAAATTAATGTTGGAATCATCTTCAAGTTGCTAAAATACACTAATGACAGCAAAAAGTTTGAGTCTACAACATTTAGTTAAGGTGTGAGAGCCAAAATGAACTTTGTATTGCTGTAAACGCGTTTTCAGCACCTGATTGTACACTTCAGGTGAAACTGTCAAAATCTTCAAAATGAGCAAAAGCACAATTAAATTAATGCTGGAATCATCTTCAAGTTGCTAAAATACACTAATGACAGAAAAAAGTTTGAGTCTACAATATTTAGTTAAGGTGTGAGAGCCAAAATGAACTTTGTATTGCTTTAAAATTCATTTTCAGCCCGATTGTACACTTCAGGTGAAATTGTCAAAATCTTCAAAATGAGCAAAAGCACAATGAAATTAATGCTGGAATCATCTTCAAGTTGCTAAAATACACTAATGACAGCAAAAAGTTTGAGTCTACAACATTTAGTTAAGGTGTGAGAGCCAAAATGAACTTTGTATTGCTTTAAATGCATTTTCAGCCCGATAGTACACTTCAGGTGAAACTGTCAAAATCTTCAAAATGAGCAAAAGCACAATGAAATTAATGCTGGAATCATCTTCAAGTTGCTAAAATACACTAATGACAGCAAAAAGTTTGAGTCTACAACATTTAGTTAAGGTGTGAGAGCCAAAATGAACTTTGTATTGCTTTAAATGCATTTTCAGCCCGATAGTACACTTCAGGTGAAACTGTCAAAATCTTCAAAATGAGCAAAAGCACAATTAAATTAATGCTGGAATCATCTTCAAGTTGCTAAAATACACTAATGACAGCAAAAAGTTTGAGTCTACAACATTTAGTTAAGGTGTGAGAGCCAAAATGAACTTTGTATTGCTGTAAACGCGTTTTCAGCACCTGATTGTACACTTCAGGTGAAACTGTCAAAATCTTCAAAATGAGCAAAAGCACAATGAAATTAATGCTGGAATCATCTTCAAGTTGCTAAAATACACTAATGACAGCAAAAAGTTTGAGTCTACAACATTTAGTTAAGTTGTGAGAGCCAAAACGAACTTTGTATTGCTTTAAATGCATTTTCAGCCCGATAGTACACTTCAGGTGAAACTGTCAAAATCTTCAAAATGAGCAAAAGCACAATGAAATTAATGCTGGAATCATCTTCAATTTGCTAAAATACACTAATGACAGCAAAAAGTTTGAGTCTACAACATTTAGTTAAGGTGTGAGAGCCAAAATGAACTTTGTATTGCTTTAAATGCATTTTCAGCCCGATAGTACACTTCAGGTGAAACTGTCAAAATCTTCAAAATGAGCAAAAGCACAATGAAATTAATGCTGGAATCATCTTCAAGTTGCTAAAATACACTAATGACAGCAAAAAGTTTTAGTCTACAACATTTAGTTAAGGTGTGAGAGCCAAAATGAACTTTGTATTGCTTTAAACGCGTTTTCAGCACCTGATTGTACACTTCAGGTGAAAATGTCAAAATCTTCAAAATGAGCAAAAGCACAATGAAATTAATGCTGGAATAATCTTCAAGTTGGTAAAATACACTAATGACAGCAAAAAGTTTGAGTCTACAAAATTTAGTTAAGGTGTGAGAGCCAAAATGAACTTTGCATTGCTTTAAATGCATTTTCAGCCCGATAGTACACTTCAGGTGAAACTGTCAAAATCTTCAAAATGAGCAAAAGCACAATGAAATTAATGCTGGAATCATCTTCAAGTTGCTAAAATACGCTAATGACAGCAAAAAGTTTTAGTCTACAACATTTAGTTAAGGTGTGAGAGCCAAAATGAACTTTGTATTGCTGTAAACACGTTTTCAGCACCTGATTGTACACTTCAGGTGAAAATGTCAAAATCTTCAAAATGAGCAAAAGCACAATGAAATTAATGCTGGAATCATCTTCAAGTTGCTAAAATACACTAATGACAGCAAAAAGTTTGAGTCTACAACATTTAGTTAAGGTGTGAGAGCCAAAATGAACTTTGTATTGCTTTAAATGCATTTTCAGCCCGATAGTACACTTCAGGTGAAACTGTCAAAATCTTCAAAATGAGCAAAAGCACAATGCAATTAATGCTGGAATCATCTTCAAGTTGCTAAAATACGCTAATGACAGCAAAAAGTTTTAGTCTACAACATTTAGTTAAGGTGTGAGAGCCAAAATGAACTTTGTATTGCTGTAAACGCGTTTTCAGCACCTGATTGTACACTTCAGGTGAAAATGTCAAAATCTTCAAAATGAGCAAAAGCACAATGAAATTAATGCTGGAATCATCTTCAAGTTGCTAAAATACAATAATGACAGCAAAAAGTTTGAGTCTACAACATTTAGTTAAGGTGTGAGAGCCTAAATTAACTTTTTATTGCTTTAAACGCGTTTTCAGCCCTTGATTGTACACTTCAGGTGAAACTGTCAAAATCTTCAAAATGAGCAAAAGCACAATGAAATTAATGCTGGAATCATCTTCAAGTTGCTAAAATACACTAATGACAGCAAAAAGTTTGAGTCTACAACATTTAGTTAAGGTGTGAGAGCCAAAATGAACTTTGTATTGCTGTAAACGCGTTTTCAGCACCTGATTGTACACTTCAGGTGAAACTGTCAAAATATTCAAAATGAGCAAAAGCACAATGAAATTAATGCTGGAATCATCTTCAAGTTGCTAACATACACTAATGACAGCAAAAAGTTTGAGTCTACAACATTTAGTTAAGGTGTGAGAGCCTAAATGAACTTTGTATTGCTTTAAACGCGTTTTCAGCCCTTGATTGTACAATTCAGGTGAAACTGTCAAAATCTTCAAAATGAGCAAAAGCACAATGAAATTAATGCTGGAATCATCTTCAAGTTGCTAAAATACACTAATGACAGCAACAAGTTTGAGTCTACAACATTTAGTTAAGGTGTGAGATTCTAAATTAACTTTGTATTGCTGTAAACGCGTTTTCAGCCCCTGATTGTACACTTCAGGTGAAACTGTCAAAATCTTCAAAATGAGCAAAAGCACAATGAAATTAATGCTGGAATCATCTTCAAGTTGCTAAAATACACTAATGACAGAAAAAAGTTTGAGTGTACAACATTTAGTTAAGGTGTGAGAGCCAAAATTAACTTTGTATTGCTTTAAATGCACTTTCAGCCCGAATGTACACTTCAGGTGAAACTGTCAAAATCTTCAAAATGAGCAAAAGCACAATGAAATTAAGGCTGGAATCATCTTCAAGTTGCTAAAATACACTAATGACAGCAAAAAGTTTGAGTCTACAACATTTAGTTAAGGTGTGAGAGCCAAAATGAACTTTGTATTGCTGTAAACGCGTTTTCAGCACCTGATTGTACACTTCAGGTGAAACTGTCAAAATCTTCAAAATGAGCAAAAGCACAATGAAATTAATGCTGGAATCATCTTCAAGTTGCTAAAATACACTAATGACAGCAAAAAGTTTGAGTCTACAACATTTAGTTAAGGTGTGAGAGCCTAAATTAACTTTTTATTGCTTTAAACGCGTTTTCAGCCCTTGATTGTACACTTCAGGTGAAACTGTCAAAATCTTCAAAATGAGCAAAAGCACAATGAAATTAATGCTGGAATCATCTTCAAGTTGCTAAAATACACTAATGACAGCAAAAAGTTTGAGTCTACAACATTTAGTTAAGGTGTGAGAGCCAAAATGAACTTTGTATTGCTGTAAACGCGTTTTCAGCACCTGATTGTACACTTCAGGTGAAACTGTCAAAATATTCAAAATGAGCAAAAGCACAATGAAATTAATGCTGGAATCATCTTCAAGTTGCTAACATACACTAATGACAGCAAAAAGTTTGAGTCTACAACATTTAGTTAAGGTGTGAGAGCCTAAATGAACTTTGTATTGCTTTAAACGCGTTTTCAGCCCTTGATTGTACAATTCAGGTGAAACTGTCAAAATCTTCAAAATGAGCAAAAGCACAATGAAATTAATGCTGGAATCATCTTCAAGTTGCTAAAATACACTAATGACAGCAACAAGTTTGAGTCTACAACATTTAGTTAAGGTGTGAGATTCTAAATTAACTTTGTATTGCTGTAAACGCGTTTTCAGCCCCTGATTGTACACTTCAGGTGAAAATGTCAAAATCTTCAAAATGAGCAAAAGCACAATGAAATTAATGCTGGAATCATCTTCAAGTTGCTAAAATACACTAATGACAGCAAAAAGTTTGAGTCTACAACATTTAGTTAAGGTGTGAGAGCCAAAATGAACTTTGTATTGCTTTAAATGCATTTTCAGCCCGATAGTACACTTCAGGTGAAACTGTCAAAATCTTCAAAATGAGCAAAAGCACAATGCAATTAATGCTGGAATCATCTTCAAGTTGCTAAAATACGCTAATGACAGCAAAAAGTTTTAGTCTACAACATTTAGTTAAGGTGTGAGAGCCAAAATGAACTTTGTATTGCTGTAAACGCGTTTTCAGCACCTGATTGTACACTTCAGGTGAAAATGTCAAAATCTTCAAAATGAGCAAAAGCACAATGAAATTAATGCTGGAATCATCTTCAAGTTGCTAAAATACAATAATGACAGCAAAAAGTTTGAGTCTACAACATTTAGTTAAGGTGTGAGAGCCTAAATTAACTTTTTATTGCTTTAAATGCATTTTCAGCCCTTGATTGTACACTTCAGGTGAAACTGTCAAAATCTTCAAAATGAGCAAAAGCACAATGAAATTAATGCTGGAATCATCTTCAAGTTGCTAAAATACACTAATGACAGCAAAAAGTTTGAGTCTACAACATTTAGTTAAGGTGTGAGAGCCAAAATGAACTTTGTATTGCTGTAAACGCGTTTTCAGCACCTGATTGTACACTTCAGGTGAAACTGTCAAAATATTCAAAATGAATAAAAGCACAATGAAATTAATGCTGGAATCATCTTCAAGTTGCTAACATACACTAATGACAGCAAAAAGTTTGAGTCTACAACATTTAGTTAAGGTGTGAGAGCCTAAATGAACTTTGTATTACTTTAAACGCGTTTTCAGCCCTTGATTGTACAATTCAGGTGAAACTGTCAAAATCTTCAAAATGAGCAAAAGCACAATGAAATTAATGCTGGAATCATCTTCAAGTTGCTAAAATACACTAATGACAGCAACAAGTTTGAGTCTACAACATTTAGTTAAGGTGTGAGATTCTAAATTAACTTTGTATTGCTGTAAACGCGTTTTCAGCCCCTGATTGTACACTTCAGGTGAAACTGTCAAAATGTTCAAAATGAGCAAAAGCACAATGAAATTAATGCTGGAATCATCTTCAAGTTGCTAAAATACACTAATGACAGAAAAAAGTTTGAGTGTACAACATTTAGTTAAGGTGTGAGAGCCAAAATTAACTTTGTATTGCTTTAAATGCACTTTCAGCCCGAATGTACACTTCAGGTGAAACTGTCAAAATCTTCAAAATGAGCAAAAGCACAATGAAATTAAGGCTGGAATCATCTTCAAGTTGCTAAAATACACTAATGACAGCAAAAAGTTTGAGTCTACAACATTTAGTTAAGGTGTGAGAGCCAAAATGAACTTTGTATTGCTGTAAACGCGTTTTCAGCACCTGATTGTACACTTCAGGTGAAACTGTCAAAATCTTCAAAATGAGCAAAAGCACAATGAAATTAATGCTGGAATCATCTTCAAGTTGCTAAAATACACTAATGACAGCAAAAAGTTTGAGTCTACAACATTTAGTTAAGGTGTGAGAGCCTAAATTAACTTTTTATTGCTTTAAACGCGTTTTCAGCCCTTGATTGTACACTTCAGGTGAAACTGTCAAAATCTTCAAAATGAGCAAAAGCACAATGAAATTAATGCTGGAATCATCTTCAAGTTGCTAAAATACACTAATGACAGCAAAAAGTTTGAGTCTACAACATTTAGTTAAGGTGTGAGAGCCAAAATGAACTTTGTATTGCTGTAAACGCGTTTTCAGCACCTGATTGTACACTTCAGGTGAAACTGTCAAAATATTCAAAATGAGCAAAAGCACAATGAAATTAATGCTGGAATCATCTTCAAGTTGCTAACATACACTAATGACAGCAAAAAGTTTGAGTCTACAACATTTAGTTAAGGTGTGAGAGCCTAAATGAACTTTGTATTGCTTTAAACGCGTTTTCAGCCCTTGATTGTACAATTCAGGTGAAACTGTCAAAATCTTCAAAATGAGCAAAAGCACAATGAAATTAATGCTGGAATCATCTTCAAGTTGCTAAAATACACTAATGACAGCAACAAGTTTGAGTCTACAACATTTAGTTAAGGTGTGAGATTCTAAATTAACTTTGTATTGCTGTAAACGCGTTTTCAGCCCCTGATTGTACACTTCAGGTGAAACTGTCAAAATCTTCAAAATGAGCAAAAGCACAATGAAATTAATGCTGGAATCATCTTCAAGTTGCTAAAATACACTAATGACAGTAAAAAGTTTGAGTGTACAACATTTAGTTAAGGTGTGAGAGCCAAAATTAACTTTGTATTGCTTTAAATGCACTTTCAGCCCGAATGTACACTTCAGGTGAAACTGTCAAAATCTTCAAAATGAGCAAAAGCACAATGAAATTAAGGCTGGAATCATCTTCAAGTTGCTAAAATACACTAATGACAGCAAAAAGTTTGAGTCTACAACATTTAGTTAAGGTGTGAGAGCCAAAATGAACTTTGTATTGCTGTAAACGCGTTTTCAGCACCTGATTGTACACTTCAGGTGAAACTGTCAAAATCTTCAAAATGAGCAAAAGCACAATGAAATTAATGCTGGAATCATCTTCAAGTTGCTAAAATACACTAATGACAGCAAAAAGTTTGAGTCTACAATATTTAGTTAAGGTGTGAGAGCCAAAATGAACTTTGTATTGCTTTAAAATTCATTTTCAGCCCGATTGTACACTTCAGGTGAAACTGTCAAAATCTTCAAAATGAGCAAAAGCACAATGAAATTAATGTTGGAATCATCTTCAAGTTGCTAAAATACACTAATGACAGCAAAAAGTTTGAGTCTACAACATTTAGTTAAGGTGTGAGAGCCAAAATGAACTTTGTATTGCTTTAAATGCATTTTCAGCCCGATAGTACACTTCAGGTGAAACTGTCAAAATCTTCAAAATGAGCAAAAGCACAATTAAATTAATGCTGGAATCATCTTCAAGTTGCTAAAATACACTAATGACAGCAAAAAGTTTGAGTCTACAACATTTAGTTAAGGTGTGAGAGCCAAAATGAACTTTGTATTGCTGTAAACGCGTTTTCAGCACCTGATTGTACACTTCAGGTGAAACTGTCAAAATCTTCAAAATGAGCAAAAGCACAATGAAATTAATGCTGGAATCATCTTCAAGTTGCTAAAATACACTAATGACAGCAAAAAGTTTGAGTCTACAATATTTAGTTAAGGTGTGATAGCCAAAATGAACTTTGTATTGCTTTAAAATTCATTTTCAGCCCGATTGTACACTTCAGGTGAAACTGTCAAAATCTTCAAAATGAGCAAAAGCACAATGAAATTAATGCTGGAATCATCTTCAAGTTGCTAAAATACACTAATGACAGCAAAAAGTTTGAGTCTACAACATTTAGTTAAGTTGTGAGAGCCAAAACGAACTTTGTATTGCTTTAAATGCATTTTCAGCCCGATAGTACACTTCAGGTGAAACTGTCAAAATCTTCAAAATGAGCAAAAGCACAATGAAATTAATGCTGGAATCATCTTCAATTTGCTAAAATACACTAATGACAGCAAAAAGTTTGAGTCTACAACATTTAGTTAAGGTGTGAGAGCCAAAATGAACTTTGTATTGCTTTAAATGCATTTTCAGCCCGATAGTACACTTCAGGTGAAACTGTCAAAATCTTCAAAATGAGCAAAAGCACAATGAAATTAATGCTGGAATCATCTTCAAGTTGCTAAAATACACTAATGACAGCAAAAAGTTTTAGTCTACAACATTTAGTTAAGGTGTGAGAGCCAAAATGAACTTTGTATTGCTTTAAACGCGTTTTCAGCACCTGATTGTACACTTCAGGTGAAAATGTCAAAATCTTCAAAATGAGCAAAAGCACAATGAAATTAATGCTGGAATAATCTTCAAGTTGCTAAAATACACTAATGACAGCAAAAAGTTTGAGTCTACAAAATTTAGTTAAGGTGTGAGAGCCAAAATGAACTTTGCATTGCTTTAAATGCATTTTCAGCCCGATAGTACACTTCAGGTGAAACTGTCAAAATCTTCAAAATGAGCAAAAGCACAATGAAATTAATGCTGGAATCATCTTCAAGTTGCTAAAATACGCTAATGACAGCAAAAAGTTTTAGTCTACAACATTTAGTTAAGGTGTGAGAGCCAAAATGAACTTTGTATTGCTGTAAACACGTTTTCAGCACCTGATTGTACACTTCAGGTGAAAATGTCAAAATCTTCAAAATGAGCAAAAGCACAATGAAATTAATGCTGGAATCATCTTCAAGTTGCTAAAATACGCTAATGACAGCAAAAAGTTTTAGTCTACAACATTTAGTTAAGGTGTGAGAGCCAAAATGAACTTTGTATTGCTGTAAACGCGTTTTCAGCACCTGATTGTACACTTCAGGTGAAAATGTCAAAATCTTCAAAATGAGCAAAAGCACAATGAAATTAATGCTGGAATCATCTTCAAGTTGCTAAAATACACTAATGACAGCAAAAAGTTTGAGTCTACAACATTTAGTTAAGGTGTGAGAGCCAAAATTAACTTTGTATTGCTTTAAAATTCATTTTCAGCCCGATTGTACACTTCAGGTGAAACTGTCAAAATCTTAAAAATGAGCAAAAGCACAATGAAATTAATGTTGGAATCATCTTCAAGTTGCTAAAATACACTAATGACAGCAAAAAGTTTGAGTCTACAACATTTAGTTAAGTTGTGAGAGCCTAAATTAACTTTTTATTGCTTTAAACGCGTTTTCAGCACCTGATTGTACACTTCAGGTGAAACTGTCAAAATCTTCAAAATGAGCAAAAGCACAATGAAATTAATGCTGGAATCATCTTCAAGTTGCTAAAATACACTAATGACAGAAAAAAGTTTGAGTCTACAATATTTAGTTAAGGTGTGAGAGCCAAAATGAACTTTGTATTGCTTTAAAATTCATTTTCAGCCCGATTGTACACTTCAGGTGAAATTGTCAAAATCTTCAAAATGAGCAAAAGCACAATGAAATTAATGCTGGAATCATCTTCAAGTTGCTAAAATACACTAATGACAGCAAAAAGTTTGAGTCTACAACATTTAGTTAAGGTGTGAGAGCCAAAATGAACTTTGTATTGCTTTAAATGCATTTTCAGCCCGATAGTACACTTCAGGTGAAACTGTCAAAATCTTCAAAATGAGCAAAAGCACAATGAAATTAATGCTGGAATCATCTTCAAGTTGCTAAAATACACTAATGACAGCAAAAAGTTTGAGTCTACAACATTTAGTTAAGGTGTGAGAGCCAAAATGAACTTTGTATTGCTTTAAATGCATTTTCAGCCCGATAGTACACTTCAGGTGAAACTGTCAAAATCTTCAAAATGAGCAAAAGCACAATGAAATTAATGCTGGAATCATCTTCAAGTTGCTAAAATACACTAATGACAGCAAAAAGTTTTAGTCTACAACATTTAGTTAAGGTGTGAGAGCCAAAATGAACTTTGTATTGCTGTAAACGCGTTTTTAGCACCTGATTGTACACTTCAGGTGAAAATGTCAAAATCTTCAAAATGAGCAAAAGCACAATGAAATTAATGCTGGAATAATCTTCAAGTTGCTAAAATACACTAATGACAGCAAAAAGTTTGAGTCTACAACATTTAGTTAAGGTGTGAGAGCCAAAATGAACTTTGTATTGCTTTAAATGCATTTTCAGCCCGATTGGACACTTCAGGTGAAACTGTCAAAATCTTCAAAATGAGCAAAAGCACAATGAAATCAATGCTGGAATCATATTCAAGTTGCTAAAACACACTAATGACAGTAAAAAGTTTAAGTCTACAACATTTAGTTAAGGTGTGAGAGCCAAAATGAACGTTGTATTGCTTTAAATGCATTTTCAGCCCGAATGTACACTTCAGGTGAAACTGTCAAATTCTTCAAAATGAGCAAAAGCACAATGAAATTAATGCTGGAATCATCTTCAAGTTGCTAAAATACACGAATGACAGTAAAAAGTTTGAGTGTACAACATTTAGTTAAGGTGTGAGAGCCAAAATGAACTTTGTATTGCTTTAAATGCACTTTCAGCCCGAATGTACACTTCAGATGAAACTGTCAAAATCTTCAAAATGAGCAAAAGCACAATGAAATTAATGCTGGAAACATCTTCAAGTTGCTAAAATACACTAATGACAGCAAAAAGTTTGAGTCTACAACATTTAGTTAAGGTGTGAGAGCCAAAATGAACTTTGTATTGCTTTAAATGCATTATCAGGCCGATTGTACACTTCAGGTGAAACTGTCAAAATCTTCAAAATGAGCAAAAGCACAATGAAATGAATGCTGGAAACATTTTCAAGTTGCTAAAATACACTAATGACAGCAAAAAGTTTGAGTGTACAACATTTAGTTAAGGTGTGAGAGCCAAAATGAACTTTGTATTGCTTTAAAATTCATTTTCAGCCCGATTGTACACTTCAGGTGAAATTGTCAAAATCTTCAAAATGAGCAAAAGCACAATGAAATTAATGCTGGAATCATCTTCAAGTTGCTAAAATACACTAATGACAGCAAAAAGTTTGAGTCTACAACATTTAGTTAAGGTGTGAGAGCCAAAATGAACTTTGTATTGCTTTAAATGCATTTTCAGCCCGATAGTACACTTCAGGTGAAACTGTCAAAATCTTCAAAATGAGCAAAAGCACAATGAAATTAATGCTGGAATCATCTTCAAGTTGCTAAAATACACTAATGACAGCAAAAAGTTTGAGTCTACAACATTTAGTTAAGGTGTGAGAGCCAAAATGAACTTTGTATTGCTTTAAATGCATTTTCAGCCCGATAGTACACTTCAGGGGAAACTGTCAAAATCTTCAAAATGAGCAAAAGCACAATGAAATAAATGCTGGAATCATCTTCAAGTTGCTAAAATACACTAATGACAGCAAAAAGTTTTAGTCTACAACATTTAGTTAAGGTGTGAGAGCCAAAATGAACTTTGTATTGCTGTAAACGCGTTTTCAGCACCTGATTGTACACTTCAGGTGAAAATGTCAAAATCTTCAAAATGAGCAAAAGCACAATGAAATTAATGCTGGAATAATCTTCAAGTTGCTAAAATACACTAATGACAGCAAAAAGTTTGAGTCTACAACATTTAGTTAAGGTGTGAGAGCCAAAATGAACTTTGTATTGCTTTAAATGCATTTTCAGCCCGATTGGACACTTCAGGTGAAACTGTCAAAATCTTCAAAATGAGCAAAAGCACAATGAAATCAATGCTGGAATCATATTCAAGTTGCTAAAATACACTAATGACAGTAAAAAGTTTAAGTCTACAACATTTAGTTAAGGTGTGAGAGCCAAAATGAACGTTGTATTGCTTTAAATGCATTTTCAGCCCGAATGTACACTTCAGGTGAAACTGTCAAATTCTTCAAAATGAGCAAAAGCACAATGAAATTAATGCTGGAATCATCTTCAAGTTGCTAAAATACACTAATGACAGTAAAAAGTTTGAGTGTACAACATTTAGTTAAGGTGTGAGAGCCAAAATGAACTTTGTATTGCTTTAAATGCACTTTCAGCCCGAATGTACACTTCAGATGAAACTGTCAAAATCTTCAAAATGAGCAAAAGCACAATGAAATTAATGCTGGAAACATCTTCAAGTTGCTAAAATACACTAATGACAGCAAAAAGTTTGAGTCTACAACATTTAGTTAAGGTGTGAGAGCCAAAATGAACTTTGTATTGCTTTAAATGCATTATCAGGCCGATTGTACACTTCAGGTGAAACTGTCAAAATCTTCAAAATGAGCAAAAGCACAATGAAATGAATGCTGGAAACATCTTCAAGTTGCTAAAATACACTAATGACAGCAAAAAGTTTGAGTGTACAACATTTAGTTAAGGTGTGAGAGCCAAAATGAACTTTGTATTGCTTTAAATGCACTTTCAGCCCGAATGTACACTTCAGATGAAACTGTCAAAATCTTCAAAATGAGCAAAAGCACAATGAAATTAATGCTGGAATCATCTTCAAGTTGCTAAAATACACTAATGACAGCAAAAAGTTTGAGTCTACAACATTTAGTTAAGGTGTGAGAGCCTAAATTAACTTTTCATTGCTTTAAACGCGTTTTCAGCACCTGAATGTACACTTCAGGTGAAACTGTCAAAATCTTCAAAATGAGCAAAAGCACAATGAAATTAATGCTGGAATCATCTTCAAGTTGCTAAAATACACTAATGACAGCAAAAAGTTTGAGTCTACAACATTTAGTTAAGGTGTGAGAGCCTAAATGAACTTTGTATTGCTGTAAACGCATTTTCAGCACCTGATTGTACACTTCAGGTGAAACTGTCAAAATCTTCAAAATGAGCAAAAGCACAATGAAATTAATGCTGGAATCATCTTCAAGTTGCTAAAATACACTAATGACAGCAAAAAGTTTGAGTCTACAACATTTAGTTAAGGTGTGAGAGCCTAAATGAACTTTTCATTGCTTTAAACGCGTTTTCAGCACCTGAATGTACACTTCAGGTGAAACTGTCAAAATCTTCAAAATGAGCAAAAGCACAATGAAATTAATGCTGGAATCATCTTCAAGTTGCTAAAATACACTAATGACAGCAAAAAGTTTGAGTCTACAACATTTAGTTAAGGTGTGAGAGCCTAAATGAACTTTGTATTGCTGTAAACGCGTTTTCAGCACCTGATTGTACACTTCAGGTGAAACTGTCAAAATCTTCAAAATGAGCAAAAGCACAATGAAATTAATGCTGGAATCATCTTCAAGTTGCTAAAATACACTAATGACAGCAAAAAGTTTGAGTCTACAACATTTAGTTAAGGTGTGAGAGCCAAAATGAACTTTGTATTGCTTTAAATGCATTTTCAGCCCGATAGTACACTTCAGGTGAAACTGTCAAAATCTTCAAAATGAGCAAAAGCACAATGAAATTAATGCTGGAATCATCTTCAGGTTGCTAAAATACACTAATGACAGCAAAAAGTTTTAGTCTACAACATTTAGTTAAGGTGTGAGAGCCAAAATGAACTTTGTATTGCTGTAAACGCGTTTTCAGCACCTGATTGTACACTTCAGGTGAAAATGTCAAAATCTTCAAAATGAGCAAAAGCACAATGAAATTAATGCTGGAATCATCTTCAAGTTGCTAAAATACACTAATGACAGCAAAAAGTTTAAGTCTACAACATTTAGTGAAGGTGTGAGAGCCTAAATGAACTTTTCATTGCTTTAAACGCGTTTTCAGCCCGATTGTACAATTCAGGTGAAACTGTCAAAATCTTCAAAATGAGCAAAAGCACAATGAAATTAATGCTGGAATCATCTTCAAGTTGCTAAAATACACTAATGACAGCAACAAGTTTGAGTCTACAACATTTAGTTAAGGTGTGAGATTCTAAATTAACTTTGTATTGCTGTAAACGCGTTTTCAGCCCCTGATTGTACACTTCAGGTGAAACTGTCAAAATCTTCAAAATGAGCAAAAGCACAATGAAATTAATGCTGGAATCATCTTCAAGTTGCTAAAATACACTAATGACAGCAAAAAGTTTGAGTGTACAACATTTAGTTAAGGTGTGAGAGCCAAAATGAACTTTGTATTGCTTTAAATGCATTTTCAGCCCGATTGGACACTTCAGGTGAAACTGTCAAAATCTTCAAAATGAGCAAAAGCACAATGAAATTAATGCTGGAATCATCTTCAAGTTGCTAAAATACACTAATGACAGTAAAAAGTTTAAGTCTACAACATTTAGTTAAGGTGTGAGAGCCAAAATGAACGTTGTATTGCTTTAAATGCATTTTCAGCCCGAATGTACACTTCAGGTGAAACTGTCAAATTCTTCAAAATGAGCAAAAGCACAATGAAATTAATGTTGGAATCATCTTCAAGTTGCTAAAATACACTAATGACAGCAAAAAGTTTGAGTCTACAACATTTAGTTGAGGTGTGAGAGCCTAAATGAACTTTGTATTGCTTTAAATGCATTTTCAGCCCGATTGTACACTTCAGTTAAAACTGTCAAAATCTTCAAAATGAGCAAAAGCACAATGAAATTAATGCTGGAATCATCTTCAAGTTGCTAAATTACACTAATGACAGCAAAAAGTTTGTGTCTACAACATTTAGTTAAGGTGTGAGAGCCTAAATGAACTTTTTATTGCTGTAAACGCGTTTTCAGCACCTGAATGTACACTTCAGGTGAAACTGTCAAAATCTTCAAAATGAGCAAAAGCACAATGAAATTAATGCTGGAATCATCTTCAAGTTGCTAAAATACACTAATGACAGCAAAAAGTTTGAGTCTACAACATTTAGTTAAGTTGTGAGAGCCTAAATTAACTTTTTATTGCTTTAAACGCGTTTTCAGCCCTTGATTGTACACTTCAGGTGAAACTGTCAAAATCTTCAAATTGAGCAAAAGCACAATGAAATTAATGCTGGAATCATCTTCAAGTTGCTAAAATACACTAATGACAGCAACAAGTTTGAGTCTACAACATTTAGTTAAGGTGTGAGAGCCAAAATGAACTTTGTATTGCTTTAAATGCATTTTCAGCCCGATAGTACACTTCAGGGGAAACTGTCAAAATCTTCAAAATGAGCAAAAGCACAATGAAATAAATGCTGGAATCATCTTCAAGTTGCTAAAATACACTAATGACAGCAAAAAGTTTTAGTCTACAACATTTAGTTAAGGTGTGAGAGCCAAAATGAACTTTGTATTGCTGTAAACGCGTTTTCAGCACCTGATTGTACACTTCAGGTGAAAATGTCAAAATCTTCAAAATGAGCAAAAGCACAATGAAATTAATGCTGGAATAATCTTCAAGTTGCTAAAATACACTAATGACAGCAAAAAGTTTGAGTCTACAACATTTAGTTAAGGTGTGAGAGCCAAAATGAACTTTGTATTGCTTTAAATGCATTTTCAGCCCGATTGGACACTTCAGGTGAAACTGTCAAAATCTTCAAAATGAGCAAAAGCACAATGAAATCAATGCTGGAATCATATTCAAGTTGCTAAAATACACTAATGACAGTAAAAAGTTTAAGTCTACAACATTTAGTTAAGGTGTGAGAGCCAAAATGAACGTTGTATTGCTTTAAATGCATTTTCAGCCCGAATGTACACTTCAGGTGAAACTGTCAAATTCTTCAAAATGAGCAAAAGCACAATGAAATTAATGCTGGAATCATCTTCAAGTTGCTAAAATACACTAATGACAGTAAAAAGTTTGAGTGTACAACATTTAGTTAAGGTGTGAGAGCCAAAATGAACTTTGTATTGCTTTAAATGCACTTTCAGCCCGAATGTACACTTCAGATGAAACTGTCAAAATCTTCAAAATGAGCAAAAGCACAATGAAATTAATGCTGGAAACATCTTCAAGTTGCTAAAATACACTAATGACAGCAAAAAGTTTGAGTCTACAACATTTAGTTAAGGTGTGAGAGCCAAAATGAACTTTGTATTGCTTTAAATGCATTATCAGGCCGATTGTACACTTCAGGTGAAACTGTCAAAATCTTCAAAATGAGCAAAAGCACAATGAAATGAATGCTGGAAACATCTTCAAGTTGCTAAAATACACTAATGACAGCAAAAAGTTTGAGTGTACAACATTTAGTTAAGGTGTGAGAGCCAAAATGAACTTTGTATTGCTTTAAATGCACTTTCAGCCCGAATGTACACTTCAGATGAAACTGTCAAAATCTTCAAAATGAGCAAAAGCACAATGAAATTAATGCTGGAATCATCTTCAAGTTGCTAAAATACACTAATGACAGCAAAAAGTTTGAGTCTACAACATTTAGTTAAGGTGTGAGAGCCTAAATTAACTTTTCATTGCTTTAAACGCGTTTTCAGCACCTGAATGTACACTTCAGGTGAAACTGTCAAAATCTTCAAAATGAGCAAAAGCACAATGAAATTAATGCTGGAATCATCTTCAAGTTGCTAAAATACACTAATGACAGCAAAAAGTTTGAGTCTACAACATTTAGTTAAGGTGTGAGAGCCTAAATGAACTTTGTATTGCTGTAAACGCATTTTCAGCACCTGATTGTACACTTCAGGTGAAACTGTCAAAATCTTCAAAATGAGCAAAAGCACAATGAAATTAATGCTGGAATCATCTTCAAGTTGCTAAAATACACTAATGACAGCAAAAAGTTTGAGTCTACAACATTTAGTTAAGGTGTGAGAGCCTAAATGAACTTTTCATTGCTTTAAACGCGTTTTCAGCACCTGAATGTACACTTCAGGTGAAACTGTCAAAATCTTCAAAATGAGCAAAAGCACAATGAAATTAATGCTGGAATCATCTTCAAGTTGCTAAAATACACTAATGACAGCAAAAAGTTTGAGTCTACAACATTTAGTTAAGGTGTGAGAGCCTAAATGAACTTTGTATTGCTGTAAACGCGTTTTCAGCACCTGATTGTACACTTCAGGTGAAACTGTCAAAATCTTCAAAATGAGCAAAAGCACAATGAAATTAATGCTGGAATCATCTTCAAGTTGCTAAAATACACTAATGACAGCAAAAAGTTTGAGTCTACAACATTTAGTTAAGGTGTGAGAGCCAAAATGAACTTTGTATTGCTTTAAATGCATTTTCAGCCCGATAGTACACTTCAGGTGAAACTGTCAAAATCTTCAAAATGAGCAAAAGCACAATGAAATTAATGCTGGAATCATCTTCAGGTTGCTAAAATACACTAATGACAGCAAAAAGTTTTAGTCTACAACATTTAGTTAAGGTGTGAGAGCCAAAATGAACTTTGTATTGCTGTAAACGCGTTTTCAGCACCTGATTGTACACTTCAGGTGAAAATGTCAAAATCTTCAAAATGAGCAAAAGCACAATGAAATTAATGCTGGAATCATCTTCAAGTTGCTAAAATACACTAATGACAGCAAAAAGTTTAAGTCTACAACATTTAGTGAAGGTGTGAGAGCCTAAATGAACTTTTCATTGCTTTAAACGCGTTTTCAGCCCGATTGTACAATTCAGGTGAAACTGTCAAAATCTTCAAAATGAGCAAAAGCACAATGAAATTAATGCTGGAATCATCTTCAAGTTGCTAAAATACACTAATGACAGCAACAAGTTTGAGTCTACAACATTTAGTTAAGGTGTGAGATTCTAAATTAACTTTGTATTGCTGTAAACGCGTTTTCAGCCCCTGATTGTACACTTCAGGTGAAACTGTCAAAATCTTCAAAATGAGCAAAAGCACAATGAAATTAATGCTGGAATCATCTTCAAGTTGCTAAAATACACTAATGACAGCAAAAAGTTTGAGTGTACAACATTTAGTTAAGGTGTGAGAGCCAAAATGAACTTTGTATTGCTTTAAATGCATTTTCAGCCCGATTGGACACTTCAGGTGAAACTGTCAAAATCTTCAAAATGAGCAAAAGCACAATGAAATTAATGCTGGAATCATCTTCAAGTTGCTAAAATACACTAATGACAGTAAAAAGTTTAAGTCTACAACATTTAGTTAAGGTGTGAGAGCCAAAATGAACGTTGTATTGCTTTAAATGCATTTTCAGCCCGAATGTACACTTCAGGTGAAACTGTCAAATTCTTCAAAATGAGCAAAAGCACAATGAAATTAATGTTGGAATCATCTTCAAGTTGCTAAAATACACTAATGACAGCAAAAAGTTTGAGTCTACAACATTTAGTTGAGGTGTGAGAGCCTAAATGAACTTTGTATTGCTTTAAATGCATTTTCAGCCCGATTGTACACTTCAGTTAAAACTGTCAAAATCTTCAAAATGAGCAAAAGCACAATGAAATTAATGCTGGAATCATCTTCAAGTTGCTAAATTACACTAATGACAGCAAAAAGTTTGTGTCTACAACATTTAGTTAAGGTGTGAGAGCCTAAATGAACTTTTTATTGCTGTAAACGCGTTTTCAGCACCTGAATGTACACTTCAGGTGAAACTGTCAAAATCTTCAAAATGAGCAAAAGCACAATGAAATTAATGCTGGAATCATCTTCAAGTTGCTAAAATACACTAATGACAGCAAAAAGTTTGAGTCTACAACATTTAGTTAAGTTGTGAGAGCCTAAATTAACTTTTTATTGCTTTAAACGCGTTTTCAGCCCTTGATTGTACACTTCAGGTGAAACTGTCAAAATCTTCAAATTGAGCAAAAGCACAATGAAATTAATGCTGGAATCATCTTCAAGTTGCTAAAATACACTAATGACAGCAACAAGTTTGAGTCTACAACATTTAGTTAAGGTGTGAGAGCCTAAATGAACTTTGTATTGCTGTAAACGCGTTTTCAGCACCTGATTGTACACTTCAGGTGAAACTGTCAAAATCTTCAAAATGAGCAAAAGCACAATGAAATTAATGTTGGAATCATCTTCAAGTTGCTAAAATACACTAATGACAGCAAAAAGTTTGAGTCTACAACATTTAGTTGAGGTGTGAGAGCCTAAATGAACTTTGTATTGCTTTAAATGCATTTTCAGCCCGATTGTACACTTCAGGTTAAACTGTCAAAATCTTCAAAATGAGCAAAAGCACAATGAAATTAATGCTGGAATCATCTTCAAGTTGCTAAAATACACTAATGACAGCAACAAGTTTGAGTCTACAACATTTAGTTAAGGTGTGAGAGCCTAAATGAACTTTGTATTGCTTTAAATGCATTTTCAGCCCGATTGTACACTTCAGGTAAAACTGTCAAAATCTTCAAAATGAGCAAAAGCACAATGAAATTAATGCTGGAATCATCTTCAAGTTGCTAAAATACACTAATGACAGCAAAAAGTTTGTGTCTACAACATTTAGTTAAGGTGTGAGAGCCAAAATGAACTTTTTATTGCTGTAAACGCGTTTTCAGCACCTGAATGTACACTTCAGGTGAAACTGTCAAAATCTTCAAAATGAGCAAAAGCACAATGAAATTAATGCTGGAATCATCTTCAAGTTGCTAAAATACACTAATGACAGCAAAAAGTTTGAGTCTACAACATTTAGTTAAGGTGTGAGAGCCTAAATGAACTTTGTATTGCTGTAAACGCGTTTTCAGCACCTGATTGTACACTTCAGGTGAAACTGTCAAAATCTTCAAAATGAGCAAAAGCACAATGAAATTAATGCTGGAATCATCTTCAAGTTGCTAAAATACACTAATGACAGCAAAAAGTTTGAGTCTACAACATTTAGTTAAGGTGTGAGAGCCAAAATGAACTTTGTATTGCTTTAAATGCATTTTCAGCCCGATAGTACACTTCAGGTGAAACTGTCAAAATCTTCAAAATGAGCAAAAGCACAATGAAATTAATGCTGGAATCATCTTCAGGTTGCTAAAATACACTAATGACAGCAAAAAGTTTTAGTCTACAACATTTAGTTAAGGTGTGAGAGCCAAAATGAACTTTGTATTGCTTTAAATGCATTTTCAGCCCGATAGTACACTTCAGGTGAAACTGTCAAAATCTTCAAAATGAGCAAAAGCACAATTAAATTAATGCTGGAATCATCTTCAAGTTGCTAAAATACACTAATGACAGCAAAAAGTTTGAGTCTACAACATTTAGTTAAGGTGTGAGAGCCAAAATGAACTTTGTATTGCTGTAAACGCGTTTTCAGCACCTGATTGTACACTTCAGGTGAAACTGTCAAAATCTTCAAAATGAGCAAAAGCACAATGAAATTAATGCTGGAATCATCTTCAAGTTGCTAAAATACACTAATGACAGCAAAAAGTTTGAGTCTACAACATTTAGTTAAGGTGTGAGAGCCAAAATGAACTTTGTATTGCTTTAAATGCATTTTCAGCCCGATAGTACACTTCAGGTGAAACTGTCAAAATCTTCAAAATGAGCAAAAGCACAATGAAATTAATGCTGGAATCATCTTCAAGTTGCTAAAATACACTAATGACAGCAAAAAGTTTGAGTCTACAACATTTAGTTAAGGTGTGAGAGCCAAAATGAACTTTGTATTGCTTTAAATGCATTTTCAGCCCGATAGTACACTTCAGGTGAAACTGTCAAAATCTTCAAAATGAGCAAAAGCACAATTAAATTAATGCTGGAATCATCTTCAAGTTGCTAAAATACACTAATGACAGCAAAAAGTTTGAGTCTACAACATTTAGTTGAGGTGTGAGAGCCTAAATGAACTTTGTATTGCTTTAAATGCATTATCAGGCCGATTGTACACTTCAGGTGAAACTGTCAAAATCTTCAAAATGAGCAAAAGCACAATGAAATGAATGCTGGAAACATCTTCAAGTTGCTAAAATACACTAATGACAGCAAAAAGTTTGAGTGTACAACATTTAGTTAAGGTGTGAGAGCCAAAATGAACTTTGTATTGCTTTAAAAGCACTTTCAGCCCGAATGTACACTTCAGATGAAACTGTCAAAATCTTCAAAATGAGCAAAAGCACAATGAAATTAATGCTGGAATCATCTTCAAGTTGCTAAAATACACTAATGACAGCAAAAAGTTTGAGTCTACAACATTTAGTTAAGGTGTGAGAGCCTAAATGAACTTTGTATTGCTTTAAACGCGTTTTCAGCACCTGATTGTACACTTCAGGTGAAACTGTCAAAATCTTCAAAATGAGCAAAAGCACAATGAAATTAATGCTGGAATCATCTTCAAGTTGCTAAAATACACTAATGACAGCAAAAAGTTTGAGTCTACAACATTTAGTTAAGGTGTGAGAGCCAAAATGAACTTTGTATTGCTTTAAATGCATTTTCAGCCCGATAGTACACTTCAGGTGAAACTGTCAAAATCTTCAAAATGAGCAAAAGCACAATGAAATTAATGCTGGAATCATCTTCAGGTTGCTAAAATACACTAATGACAGCAAAAAGTTTTAGTCTACAACATTTAGTTAAGGTGTGAGAGCCAAAATGAACTTTGTATTGCTTTAAATGCATTTTCAGCCCGATAGTACACTTCAGGTGAAACTGTCAAAATCTTCAAAATGAGCAAAAGCACAATTAAATTAATGCTGGAATCATCTTCAAGTTGCTAAAATACACTAATGACAGCAAAAAGTTTGAGTCTACAACATTTAATTAAGGTGTGAGAGCCAAAATGAACTTTGTATTGCTGTAAACGCGTTTTCAGCACCTGATTGTACACTTCAGGTGAAACTGTCAAAATCTTCAAAATGAGCAAAAGCACAATGAAATTAATGCTGGAATCATCTTCAAGTTGCTAAAATACACTAATGACAGCAAAAAGTTTGAGTCTACAATATTTAGTTAAGGTGTGAGAGCCAAAATGAACTTTGTATTGCTTTAAAATTCATTTTCAGCCCGATTGTACACTTCAGGCGAAACTGTCAAAATCTTCAAAATGAGCAAAAGCACAATGAAATTAATGTTGGAATCATCTTCAAGTTGCTAAAATACACTAATGACAGCAAAAAGTTTGAGTCTACAACATTTAGTTGAGGTGTGAGAGCCTAAATGAACTTTGTATTGCTTTAAATGCATTTTCAGCCCGATTGTACACTTCAGTTAAAACTGTCAAAATCTTCAAAATGAGCAAAAGCACAATGAAATTAATGCTGGAATCATCTTCAAGTTGCTAAAATACACTAATGACAGCAACAAGTTTGAGTCTACAACATTTAGTTAAGGTGTGAGAGCCTAAATGAACTTTGTATTGCTTTAAATGCATTTTCAGCCCGATTGTACACTTCAGGTAAAACTGTCAAAATCTTCAAAATGAGCAAAAGCACAATGAAATTAATGCTGGAATCATCTTCAAGTTGCTAAAATACACTAATGACAGCAAAAAGTTTGTGTCTACAACATTTAGTTAAGGTGTGAGAGCCAAAATGAACTTTTTATTGCTGTAAACGCGTTTTCAGCACCTGAATGTACACTTCAGGTGAAACTGTCAAAATCTTCAAAATGAGCAAAAGCACAATGAAATTAATGCTGGAATCATCTTCAAGTTGCTAAAATACACTAATGACAGCAAAAAGTTTGAGTCTACAACATTTAGTTAAGTTGTGAGAGCCTAAATTAACTTTTTATTGCTTTAAACGCGTTTTCAGCCCTTGATTGTACACTTCAGGTGAAACTGTCAAAATCTTCAAATTGAGAAAAAGCACAATGAAATTAATGCTGGAATCATCTTCAAGTTGCTAAAATACACTAATGACAGCAAAAAGTTTGAGTCTACAACATTTAGTTAAGGTGTGAGAGCCTAAATGAACTTTTCATTGCTTTAAACGCGTTTTCAGCCCGATTGTACAATTCAGGTGAAACTGTCAAAATCTTCAAAATGAGCAAAAGCACAATGAAATTAATGCTGGAATCATCTTCAAGTTGCTAAAATACACTAATGACAGCAACAAGTTTGAGTCTGCAACATTTAGTTAAGGTGTGAGAGCCTAAATGAACTTTGTATTGCTGTAAACGCGTTTTCAGCACCTGATTGTACACTTCAGGTGAAACTGTCAAAATCTTCAAAATGAGCAAAAGCACAATGAAATTAATGTTGGAATCATCTTCAAGTTGCTAAAATACACTAATGACAGCAAAAAGTTTGAGTCTACAACATTTAGTTGAGGTGTTAGAGCCTAAATGAACTTTGTATTGCTTTAAATACATTTTCAGCCCGATTGTACACTTCAGGTGAAACTGTCAAAATCTTCAAAATGAGCAAAAGCACAATGAAATTAATGCTGGAATCATCTTCAAGTTGCTAAAATACACTAATGACAGCAACAAGTTTGAGTCTACAACATTTAGTTAAGGTGTGAGAGCCTAAATGAACTTTGTATTGCTTTAAATGCATTTTCAGCCCGATTGTACACTTCAGGTAAAACTGTCAAAATCTTCAAAATGAGCAAAAGCACAATGAAATTAATGCTGGAATCATCTTCAAGTTGCTAAAATACACTAATGACAGCAAAAAGTTTGTGTCTACAACATTTAGTTAAGGTGTGAGAGCCAAAATGAACTTTTTATTGCTGTAAACGCGTTTTCAGCACCTGATTGTACACTTCAGGTGAAACTGTCAAAATCTTCAAAATGAGCAAAAGCACAATGAAATTAATGCTGGAATCATCTTCAAGTTGCTAAAATACACTAATGACAGCAAAAAGTTTGAGTCTACAACATTTAGTTAAGGTGTGAGAGCCAAAATGAACTTTGTATTGGTTTAAATCCATTTTCAGCCCGAAAGTACACTTCAGGTGAAACTGTCAAAATCTTCAAAATGAGCAAAAGCACAATGAAATTAATGCTGGAATCATCTTCAGGTTGCTAAAATACACTAATGACAGCAAAAAGTTTTAGTCTACAACATTTAGTTAAGGTGTGAGAGCCAAAATGAACTTTGTATTGCTGTAAACGCGTTTTCAGCACCTGATTTTACACTTCAGGTGAAAATGTCAAAATCTTCAAAATGAGCAAAAGCACAATGAAATTAATGCTGGAATCATCTTCAAGTTGCTAAAATACACTAATGACAGCAAAAAGTTTGAGTCTACAACATTTAGTTAAGGTGTGAGAGCCTAAATGAACTTTTCATTGCTTTAAACGCGTTTTCAGCCCGATTGTACAATTCAGGTGAAACTGTCAAAATCTTCAAAATGAGCAAAAGCACAATGAAATTAATGCTGGAATCATCTTCAAGTTGCTAAAATACACTAATGACAGCAACAAGTTTGAGTCTACAACATTTAGTTAAGGTGTGAGATTCGAAATTAACTTTGTATTGCTGTAAACGCGTTTTCAGCCCCTGATTGTACACTTCAGGTGAAACTGTCAAAATCTTCAAAATGAGCAAAAGCACAATGAAATTAATGCTGGAATCATCTTCAAGTTGCTAAAATACACTAATGACAGTAAAAAGTTTGAGTGTACAACATTTATTTAAGGTGTGAGAGCCAAAATGAACTTTGTATTGCTTTAAATGCACTTTCAGCCCGAATGTACACTTCAGGTGAAACTGTCAAAATCTTCAAAATGAGCAAAAGCACAATGAAATTAAGGCTGGAATCATCTTCAAGTTCCTAAAATACACTAATGACAGCAAAAAGTTTGAGTCTACAACATTAAGTTAAGGTGTGAGAGCCTAAATGAACTTTGTATTGCTGTAAACGCGTTTTCAGCACCTGATTGTACACTTCAGGTGAAACTGTCAAAATCTTCAAAATGAGCAAAAGCACAATGAAATTAATGCTGGAATCATCTTCAAGTTGCTAAAATACACTAATGACAGCAAAAAGTTTGAGTCTACAACATTTAGTTAAGGTGTGAGAGCCAAAATGAACTTTGTATTGGTTTAAATCCATTTTCAGCCCGAAAGTACACTTCAGGTGAAACTGTCAAAATCTTCAAAATGAGCAAAAGCACAATGAAATTAATGCTGGAATCATCTTCAGGTTGCTAAAATACACTAATGACAGCAAAAAGTTTTAGTCTACAACATTTAGTTAAGGTGTGAGAGCCAAAATGAACTTTGTATTGCTGTAAACGCGTTTTCAGCACCTGATTTTACACTTCAGGTGAAAATGTCAAAATCTTCAAAATGAGCAAAAGCACAATGAAATTAATGCTGGAATCATCTTCAAGTTGCTAAAATACACTAATGACAGCAAAAAGTTTGAGTCTACAACATTTAGTTAAGGTGTGAGAGCCTAAATGAACTTTTCATTGCTTTAAACGCGTTTTCAGCCCGATTGTACAATTCAGGTGAAACTGTCAAAATCTTCAAAATGAGCAAAAGCACAATGAAATTAATGCTGGAATCATCTTCAAGTTGCTAAAATACACTAATGACAGCAACAAGTTTGAGTCTACAACATTTAGTTAAGGTGTGAGATTCGAAATTAACTTTGTATTGCTGTAAACGCGTTTTCAGCCCCTGATTGTACACTTCAGGTGAAACTGTCAAAATCTTCAAAATGAGCAAAAGCACAATGAAATTAATGCTGGAATCATCTTCAAGTTGCTAAAATACACTAATGACAGTAAAAAGTTTGAGTGTACAACATTTATTTAAGGTGTGAGAGCCAAAATGAACTTTGTATTGCTTTAAATGCACTTTCAGCCCGAATGTACACTTCAGGTGAAACTGTCAAAATCTTCAAAATGAGCAAAAGCACAATGAAATTAAGGCTGGAATCATCTTCAAGTTCCTAAAATACAGTAATGACAGCAAAAAGTTTGAGTCTACAACATTTAGTTAAGGTGTGAGAGCCTAAATGAACTTTGTATTGCTGTAAACGCGTTTTCAGCACCTGATTGTACACTTCAGGTGAAACTGTCAAAATCTTCAAAATGAGCAAAAGCACAATGAAATTAATGTTGGAATCATCTTCAAGTTGCTAAAATACACTAATGACAGCAAAAAGTTTGAGTCTACAACATTTAGTTGAGGTGTGAGAGCCTAAATGAACTTTGTATTGCTTTAAATGCATTTTCAGCCCGATTGTACACTTCAGTTAAAACTGTCAAAATCTTCAAAATGAGCAAAAGCACAATGAAATTAATGCTGGAATCATCTTCAAGTTGCTAAAATACACTAATGACAGCAACAAGTTTGAGTCTACAACATTTAGTTAAGGTGTGAGAGCCTAAATGAACTTTGTATTGCTTTAAATGCATTTTCAGCCCGATTGTACACTTCAGGTAAAACTGTCAAAATCTTCAAAATGAGCAAAAGCACAATGAAATTAATGCTGGAATCATCTTCAAGTTGCTAAAATACACCAATGACAGCAAAAAGTTTGTGTCTACAACATTTAGTTAAGGTGTGAGAGCCAAAATGAACTTTTTATTGCTGTAAACGCGTTTTCAGCACCTGAATGTACACTTCAGGTGAAACTGTCAAAATCTTCAAAATGAGCAAAAGCACAATGAAATTAATGCTGGAATCATCTTCAAGTTGCTAAAATACACTAATGACAGCAAAAAGTTTGAGTCTACAACATTTAGTTAAGTTGTGAGAGCCTAAATTAACTTTTTATTGCTTTAAACGTGTTTTCAGCCCTTGATTGTACACTTCAGGTGAAACTGTCAAAATCTTCAAATTGAGCAAAAGCACAATGAAATTAATGCTGGAATCATCTTCAAGTTGCTAAAATACACTAATGACAGCAAAAAGTTTGAGTCTACAACATTTAGTTAAGGTGTGAGAGCCTAAATGAACTTTTCATTGCTTTAAACGCGTTTTCAGCCCGATTGTACAATTCAGGTGAAACTGTCAAAATCTTCAAAATGAGCAAAAGCACAATGAAATTAATGCTGGAATCATCTTCAAGTTGCTAAAATACACTAATGACAGCAAAAAGTTTGAGTTTACAACATTTAGTTAAGGTGTGAGATTCTAAATTAACTTTGTATTGCTGTAAACGCGTTTTCAGCACCTGATTGTACACTTCAGGTGAAACTGTCAAAATCTTCAAAATGAGCAAAAGCACAATGAAATTAATGCTGGAATCATCTTCAAGTTGCTAAAATACACTAATGACAGCAAAAAGTTTGGGTCTACAACATTTAGTTAAGGTGTGAGAGCCTAAATTAACTTTTCATTGCTTTAAACGCGTTTTCAGCACCTGAATGTACACTTCAGGTGAAACTGTCAAAATCTTCAAAATGAGCAAAAGCACAATGAAATTAATGCTGGAATCATCTTCAAGTTGCTAAAATACACTAATGACAGCAAAAAGTTTGAGTGTACAACATTTAGTTAAGGTGTGAGAGCCAAAATGAACTTTGTATTGCTTTAAATGCATTTTCAGCCCGATTGGACACTTCAGGTGAAACTGTCAAAATCTTCAAAATGAGCAAAAGCACAATGAAATTAATGCTGGAATCATCTTCAAGTTGCTAAAATACACTAATGACAGTAAAAAGTTTAAGTCTACAACATTTAGTTAAGGTGTGAGAGCCAAAATGAACGTTGTATTGCTTTAAATGCATTTTCAGCCCGAATGTACACTTCAGGTGAAACTGTCAAATTCTTCAAAATGAGCAAAAACACAATGAAATTAATGTTGGAATCATCTTCAAGTTGCTAAAATACACTAATGACAGCAAAAAGTTTGAGTCTACAACATTTAGTTGAGGTGTGAGAGCCTAAATGAACTTTGTATTGCTTTAAATGCATTTTCAGCCCGATTGTACACTTCAGTTAAAACTGTCAAAATCTTCAAAATGAGCAAAAGCACAATGAAATTAATGCTGGAATCATCTTCAAGTTGCTAAAATACACTAATGACAGCAAAAAGTTTGTGTCTACAACATTTAGTTAAGGTGTGAGAGCCAAAATGAACTTTTTATTGCTGTAAACGCGTTTTCAGCACCTGAATGTACACTTCAGGTGAAACTGTCAAAATCTTCAAAATGAGGAAAAGCACAATGAAATTAATGCTGGAATCATCTTCAAGTTGCTAAAATACACTAATGACAGCAAAAAGTTTGAGTCTACAACATTTAGTTAAGTTGTGAGAGCCTAAATTAACTTTTTATTGCTTTAAACGCGTTTTCAGCCCTTGATTGTACACTTCAGGTGAAACTGTCAAAATCTTCAAATTGAGCAAAAGCACAATGAAATTAATGCTGGAATCATCTTCAAGTTGCTAAAATACACTAATGACAGCAACAAGTTTGAGTCTACAACATTTAGTTAAGGTGTGAGAGCCTAAATGAACTTTGTATTGCTGTAAACGCGTTTTCAGCACCTGATTGTACACTTCAGGTGAAACTGTCAACATCTTCAAAATGAGCAAAAGCACAATGAAATTAATGTTGGAATCATCTTCAAGTTGCTAAAATACACTAATGACAGCAAAAAGTTTGAGTCTACAACATTTAGTTGAGGTGTGAGAGCCTAAATGAACTTTGTATTGCTTTAAATGCATTTTCAGCCCGATTGTACACTTCAGGTGAAACTGTCAAAATCTTCAAAATGAGCAAAAGCACAATGAAATTAATGCTGGAATCATCTTCAAGTTGCTAAAATACACTAATGACAGCAACAAGTTTGAGTCTACAACATTTAGTTAAGGTGTGAGAGCCTAAATGAACTTTGTATTGCTTTAAATGCATTTTCAGCCCGATTGTACACTTCAGGTAAAACTGTCAAAATCTTCAAAATGAGCAAAAGCACAATGAAATTAATGCTGGAATCATCTTCAAGTTGCTAAAATACACTAATGACAGCAAAAAGTTTGTGTCTACAACATTTAGTTAAGGTGTGAGAGCCAAAATGAACTTTTTATTGCTGTAAACGCGTTTTCAGCACCTGAATGTACACTTCAGGTGAAACTGTCAAAATCTTCAAAATGAGCAAAAGCACAATGAAATTAATGCTGGAATCATCTTCAAGTTGCTAAAATACACTAATGACAGCAAAAAGTTTGAGTCTACAACATTTAGTTAAGGTGTGAGAGCCTAAATGAACTTTGTATTGCTGTAAACGCGTTTTCAGCACCTGATTGTACACTTCAGGTGAAACTGTCAAAATCTTCAAAATGAGCAAAAGCACAATGAAATTAATGCTGGAATCATCTTCAAGTTGCTAAAATACACTAATGACAGCAAAAAGTTTGAGTCTACAACATTTAGTTAAGGTGTGAGAGCCAAAATGAACTTTGTATTGCTTTAAATGCATTTTCAGCCCGATAGTACACTTCAGGTGAAACTGTCAAAATCTTCAAAATGAGCAAAAGCACAATGAAATTAATGCTGGAATCATCTTCAGGTTGCTAAAATACACTAATGACAGCAAAAAGTTTTAGTCTACAACATTTAGTTAAGGTGTGAGAGCCAAAATGAACTTTGTATTGCTTTAAATGCATTTTCAGCCCGATAGTACACTTCAGGTGAAACTGTCAAAATCTTCAAAATGAGCAAAAGCACAATTAAATTAATGCTGGAATCATCTTCAAGTTGCTAAAATACACTAATGACAGCAAAAAGTTTGAGTCTACAACATTTAGTTAAGGTGTGAGAGCCAAAATGAACTTTGTATTGCTGTAAACGCGTTTTCAGCACCTGATTGTACACTTCAGGTGAAACTGTCAAAATCTTCAAAATGAGCAAAAGCACAATGAAATTAATGCTGGAATCATCTTCAAGTTGCTAAAATACACTAATGACAGCAAAAAGTTTGAGTCTACAATATTTAGTTAAGGTGTGAGAGCCAAAATGAACTTTGTATTGCTTTAAAATTCATTTTCAGCCCGATTGTACACTTCAGGTGAAACTGTCAAAATCTTCAAAATGAGCAAAAGCACAATGAAATTAATGTTGGAATCATCTTCAAGTTGCTAAAATACACTAATGACAGCAAAAAGTTTGAGTCTACAACATTTAGTTGAGGTGTGAGAGCCTAAATGAACTTTGTATTGCTTTAAATGCATTTTCAGCCCGATTGTACACTTCAGTTAAAACTGTCAAAATCTTCAAAATGAGCAAAAGCACAATGAAATTAATGCTGGAATCATCTTCAAGTTGCTAAAATACACTAATGACAGCAACAAGTTTGAGTCTACAACATTTAGTTAAGGTGTGAGAGCCTAAATGAACTTTGTATTGCTTTAAATGCATTTTCAGCCCGATTGTACACTTCAGGTAAAACTGTCAAAATCCTCAAAATGAGCAAAAGCACAATGAAATTAATGCTGGAATCATCTTCAAGTTGCTAAAATACACTAATGACAGCAAAAAGTTTGTGTCTACAACATTTAGTTAAGGTGTGAGAGCCAAAATGAACTTTTTATTGCTGTAAACGCGTTTTCAGCACCTGAATGTACACTTCAGGTGAAACTGTCAAAATCTTCAAAATGAGCAAAAGCACAATGAAATTAATGCTGGAATCATCTTCAAGTTGCTAAAATACACTAATGACAGCAAAAAGTTTGAGTCTACAACATTTAGTTAAGTTGTGAGAGCCTAAATTAACTTTTTATTGCTTTAAACGCGTTTTCAGCCCTTGATTGTACACTTCAGGTGAAACTGTCAAAATCTTCAAATTGAGAAAAAGCACAATGAAATTAATGCTGGAATCATCTTCAAGTTGCTAAAATACACTAATGACAGCAAAAAGTTTGAGTCTACAACATTTAGTTAAGGTGTGAGAGCCTAAATGAACTTTTCATTGCTTTAAACGCGTTTTCAGCCCGATTGTACAATTCAGGTGAAACTGTCAAAATCTTCAAAATGAGCAAAAGCACAATGAAATTAATGCTGGAATCATCTTCAGGTTGCTAAAATACACTAATGACAGCAACAAGTTTGAGTCTACAACATTTAGTTAAGGTGTGAGAGCCTAAATGAACTTTGTATTGCTGTAAACGCGTTTTCAGCACCTGATTGTACACTTCAGGTGAAACTGTCAAAATCTTCAAAATGAGCAAAAGCACAATGAAATTAATGTTGGAATCATCTTCAAGTTGCTAAAATACACTAATGACAGCAAAAAGTTTGAGTCTACAACATTTAGTTGAGGTGTGAGAGCCTAAATGAACTTTGTATTGCTTTAAATACATTTTCAGCCCGATTGTACACTTCAGGTGAAACTGTCAAAATCTTCAAAATGAGCAAAAGCACAATGAAATTAATGCTGGAATCATCTTCAAGTTGCTAAAATACACTAATGACAGCAACAAGTTTGAGTCTACAACATTTAGTTAAGGTGTGAGAGCCTAAATGAACTTTGTATTGCTTTAAATGCATTTTCAGCCCGATTGTACACTTCAGGTAAAACTGTCAAAATCTTCAAAATGAGCAAAAGCACAATTAAATTAATGCTGGAATCATCTTCAAGTTGCTAAAATACACTAATGACAGCAAAAAGTTTGTGTCTACAACATTTAGTTAAGGTGTGAGAGCCAAAAGTAACTTTTTATTGCTGTAAACGCGTTTTCAGCACCTGAATGTACACTTCAGGTGAAACTGTCAAAATCTTCAAAATGAGCAAAAGCACAATGAAATTAATGCTGGAATCATCTTCAAGTTGCTAAAATACACTAATGACAGCAAAAAGTTTGAGTCTACAACATTTAGTTAAGGTGTGAGAGCCTAAATGAACTTTGTATTGCTGTAAACGCGTTTTCAGCACCTGATTGTACACTTCAGGTGAAACTGTCAAAATCTTCAAAATGAGCAAAAGCACAATGAAATTAATGCTGGAATCATCTTCAAGTTGCTAAAATACACTAATGACAGTAAAAAGTTTGAGTGTACAACATTTAGTTAAGGTGTGAGAGCCAAAATGAACTTTGTATTGGTTTAAATCCATTTTCAGCCCGAAAGTACACTTCAGGTGAAACTGTCAAAATCTTCAAAATGAGCAAAAGCACAATGAAATTAATGCTGGAATCATCTTCAGGTTGCTAAAATACACTAATGACAGCAAAAAGTTTTAGTCTACAACATTTAGTTAAGGTGTGAGAGCCAAAATGAACTTTGTATTGCTGTAAACGCGTTTTCAGCACCTGATTTTACACTTCAGGTGAAAATGTCAAAATCTTCAAAATGAGCAAAAGCACAATGAAATTAATGCTGGAATCATCTTCAAGTTGCTAAAATACACTAATGACAGCAAAAAGTTTGAGTCTACAACATTTAGTTAAGGTGTGAGAGCCTAAATGAACTTTTCATTGCTTTAAACGCGTTTTCAGCCCGATTGTACAATTCAGGTGAAACTGTCAAAATCTTCAAAATGAGCAAAAGCACAATGAAATTAATGCTGGAATCATCTTCAAGTTGCTAAAATACACTAATGACAGCAACAAGTTTGAGTCTACAACATTTAGTTAAGGTGTGAGATTCGAAATTAACTTTGTATTGCTGTAAACGCGTTTTCAGCCCCTGATTGTACACTTCAGGTGAAACTGTCAAAATCTTCAAAATGAGCAAAAGCACAATGAAATTAATGCTGGAATCATCTTCAAGTTGCTAAAATACACTAATGACAGTAAAAAGTTTGAGTGTACAACATTTATTTAAGGTGTGAGAGCCAAAATGAACTTTGTATTGCTTTAAATGCACTTTCAGCCCGAATGTACACTTCAGGTGAAACTGTCAAAATCTTCAAAATGAGCAAAAGCACAATGAAATTAAGGCTGGAATCATCTTCAAGTTCCTAAAATACACTAATGACAGCAAAAAGTTTGAGTCTACAACATTTAGTTAAGGTGTGAGAGCCTAAATGAACTTTGTATTGCTGTAAACGCGTTTTCAGCACCTGATTGTACACTTCAGGTGAAACTGTCAAAATCTTCAAAATGAGCAAAAGCACAATGAAATTAATGTTGGAATCATCTTCAAGTTGCTAAAATACACTAATGACAGCAAAAAGTTTGAGTCTACAACATTTAGTTGAGGTGTGAGAGCCTAAATGAACTTTGTATTGCTTTAAATGCATTTTCAGCCCGATTGTACACTTCAGTTAAAACTGTCAAAATCTTCAAAATGAGCAAAAGCACAATGAAATTAATGCTGGAATCATCTTCAAGTTGCTAAAATACACTAATGACAGCAACAAGTTTGAGTCTACAACATTTAGTTAAGGTGTGAGAGCCTAAATGAACTTTGTATTGCTTTAAATGCATTTTCAGCCCGATTGTACACTTCAGGTAAAACTGTCAAAATCTTCAAAATGAGCAAAAGCACAATGAAATTAATGCTGGAATCATCTTCAAGTTGCTAAAATACACCAATGACAGCAAAAAGTTTGTGTCTACAACATTTAGTTAAGGTGTGAGAGCCAAAATGAACTTTTTATTGCTGTAAACGCGTTTTCAGCACCTGAATGTACACTTCAGGTGAAACTGTCAAAATCTTCAAAATGAGCAAAAGCACAATGAAATTAATGCTGGAATCATCTTCAAGTTGCTAAAATACACTAATGACAGCAAAAAGTTTGAGTCTACAACATTTAGTTAAGTTGTGAGAGCCTAAATTAACTTTTTATTGCTTTAAACGTGTTTTCAGCCCTCGATTGTACACTTCAGGTGAAACTGTCAAAATCTTCAAATTGAGCAAAAGCACAATGAAATTAATGCTGGAATCATCTTCAAGTTGCTAAAATACACTAATGACAGCAAAAAGTTTGAGTCTACAACATTTAGTTAAGGTGTGAGAGCCTAAATGAACTTTTCATTGCTTTAAACGCGTTTTCAGCCCGATTGTACAATTCAGGTGAAACTGTCAAAATCTTCAAAATGAGCAAAAGCACAATGAAATTAATGCTGGAATCATCTTCAAGTTGCTAAAATACACTAATGACAGCAACAAGTTTTAGTCTACAACATTTAGTTAAGGTGTGAGAGCCTAAATTAACTTTGTATTGCTGTAAACGCGTTTTCAGCACCTGATTGTACACTTCAGGTGAAACTGTCAAAATCTTCAAAATGAGCAAAAGCACAATGAAATTAATGCTGGAATCATCTTCAAGTTGCTAAAATACACTAATGACAGTAAAAAGTTTGAGTGTACAACATTTATTTAAGGTGTGAGAGCCAAAATGAACTTTGTATTGCTTTAAATGCACTTTCAGCCCGAATGTACACTTCAGGTGAAACTGTCAAAATCTTCAAAATGAGCAAAAGCACAATGAAATTAAGGCTGGAATCATCTTCAAGTTCCTAAAATACACTAATGACAGCAAAAAGTTTGAGTCTACAACATTTAGTTAAGGTGTGAGAGCCTAAATGAACTTTGTATTGCTGTAAACGCGTTTTCAGCACCTGATTGTACACTTCAGGTGAAACTGTCAAAATCTTCAAAATGAGCAAAAGCACAATGAAATTAATGTTGGAATCATCTTCAAGTTGCTAAAATACACTAATGACAGCAAAAAGTTTGAGTCTACAACATTTAGTTGAGGTGTGAGAGCCTAAATGAACTTTGTATTGCTTTAAATGCATTTTCAGCCCGATTGTACACTTCAGTTAAAACTGTCAAAATCTTCAAAATGAGCAAAAGCACAATGAAATTAATGCTGGAATCATCTTCAAGTTGCTAAAATACACTAATGACAGCAACAAGTTTGAGTCTACAACATTTAGTTAAGGTGTGAGAGCCTAAATGAACTTTGTATTGCTTTAAATGCATTTTCAGCCCGATTGTACACTTCAGGTAAAACTGTCAAAATCTTCAAAATGAGCAAAAGCACAATGAAATTAATGCTGGAATCATCTTCAAGTTGCTAAAATACACCAATGACAGCAAAAAGTTTGTGTCTACAACATTTAGTTAAGGTGTGAGAGCCAAAATGAACTTTTTATTGCTGTAAACGCGTTTTCAGCACCTGAATGTACACTTCAGGTGAAACTGTCAAAATCTTCAAAATGAGCAAAAGCACAATGAAATTAATGCTGGAATCATCTTCAAGTTGCTAAAATACACTAATGACAGCAAAAAGTTTGAGTCTACAACATTTCGTTAAGTTGTGAGAGCCTAAATTAACTTTTTATTGCTTTAAACGTGTTTTCAGCCCTTGATTGTACACTTCAGGTGAAACTGTCAAAATCTTCAAATTGAGCAAACGCACAATGAAATTAATGCTGGAATCATCTTCAAGTTGCTAAAATACACTAATGACAGCAAAAAGTTTGAGTCTACAACATTTAGTTAAGGTGTGAGAGCCTAAATGAACTTTTCATTGCTTTAAACGCGTTTTCAGCCCGATTGTACAATTCAGGTGAAACTGTCAAAATCTTCAAAATGAGCAAAAGCACAATGAAATTAATGCTGGAATCATCTTCAAGTTGCTAAAATACACTAATGACAGCAACAAGTTTTAGTCTACAACATTTAGTAAGGTGTGAGAGCCTAAATTAACTTTGTATTGCTGTAAACGCGTTTTCAGCACCTGATTGTACACTTCAGGTGAAACTGTCAAAATCTTCAAAATGAGCAAAAGCACAATGAAATTAATGTTGGAATCATCTTCAAGTTGCTAAAATACACTAATGACAGCAAAAAGTTTGAGTCTACAACATTTAGTTGAGGTGTGAGAGCCTAAATGAACTTTGTATTGCTTTAAATGCATTTTCAGCCCGATTGTACACTTCAGGTGAAACTGTCAAAATCTTCAAAATGAGCAAAAGCACAATGAAATTAATGCTGGAATCATCTTCAAGTTGCTAAAATACACTATTGACAGCAACAAGTTTGAGTCTACAACATTTAGTTAAGGTGTGAGAGCCTAAATGAACTTTGTATTGCTTTAAATGCATTTTCAGCCCGATTGTACACTTCAGGTAAAACTGTCAAAATCTTCAAAATGAGCAAAAGCACAATGAAATTAATGCTGGAATCATCTTCAAGTTGCTAAAATACACTAATGACAGCAAAAAGTTTGTGTCTACAACATTTAGTTAAGGTGTGAGAGCCAAAATGAACTTTGTATTGCTGTAAACGCGTTTTCAGCACCTGAATGTACACTTCAGGTGAAACTGTCAAAATCTTCAAAATGAGCAAAAGCACAATGAAATTAATGCTGGAATCATCTTCAAGTTGCTAAAATACACTAATGACAGCAAAAAGTTTGAGTCTACAACATTTAGTTAAGGTGTGAGAGCCTAAATGAACTTTGTATTGCTGTAAACGCGTTTTCAGCACCTGATTGTACACTTCAGGTGAAACTGTCAAAATCTTCAAAATGAGCAAAAGCACAATGAAATTAATGCTGGAATCATCTTCAAGTTGCTAAAATACACTAATGACAGCAACAAGTTTGAGTCTACAACATTTAGTTAAGGTGTGAGAGCCTAAATGAACTTTGTATTGCTTTAAATGCATTTTCAGCCCGATTGTACACTTCAGGTAAAACTGTCAAAATCTTCAAAATGAGCAAAAGCACAATGAAATTAATGCTGGAATCATCTTCAAGTTGCTAAAATACACTAATGACAGCAAAAAGTTTGTGTCTACAACATTTAGTTAAGGTGTGAGAGCCAAAATGAACTTTTTATTGCTGTAAACGCGTTTTCAGCACCTGAATGTACACTTCAGGTGAAACTGTCAAAATCTTCAAAATGAGCAAAAGCACAATGAAATTAATGCTGGAATCATCTTCAAGTTGCTAAAATACACTAATGACAGCAAAAAGTTTGAGTCTACAACATTTAGTTAAGGTGTGAGAGCCTAAATGAACTTTGTATTGCTGTAAACGCGTTTTCAGCACCTGATTGTACACTTCAGGTGAAACTGTCAAAATCTTCAAAATGAGCAAAAGCACAATGAAATTAATGCTGGAATCATCTTCAAGTTGCTAAAATACACTAATGACAGCAAAAAGTTTGAGTCTACAACATTTAGTTAAGGTGTGAGAGCCAAAATGAACTTTGTATTGGTTTAAATCCATTTTCAGCCCGAAAGTACACTTCAGGTGAAACTGTCAAAATCTTCAAAATGAGCAAAAGCACAATGAAATTAATGCTGGAATCATCTTCAGGTTGCTAAAATACACTAATGACAGCAAACAGTTTTAGTCTACAACATTTAGTTAAGGTGTGAGAGCCAAAATGAACTTTGTATTGCTGTAAACGCGTTTTCAGCACCTGATTTTACACTTCAGGTGAAAATGTCAAAATCTTCAAAATGAGCAAAAGCACAATGAAATTAATGCTGGAATCATCTTCAAGTTGCTAAAATACACTAATGACAGCAAAAAGTTTGAGTCTACAACATTTAGTTAAGGTGTGAGAGCCTAAATGAACTTTTCATTGCTTTAAACGCGTTTTCAGCCCGATTGTACAATTCAGGTGAAACTGTCAAAATCTTCAAAATGAGCAAAAGCACAATGAAATTAATGCTGGAATCATCTTCAAGTTGCTAAAATACACTAATGACAGCAACAAGTTTGAGTCTACAACATTTAGTTAAGGTGTGAGATTCGAAATTAACTTTGTATTGCTGTAAACGCGTTTTCAGCCCCTGATTGTACACTTCAGGTGAAACTGTCAAAATCTTCAAAATGAGCAAAAGCACAATGAAATTAAGGCTGGAATCATCTTCAAGTTCCTAAAATACACTAATGACAGCAAAAAGTTTGAGTCTACAACATTTAGTTAAGGTGTGAGAGCCTAAATGAACTTTGTATTGCTGTAAACGCGTTTTCAGCACCTGATTGTACACTTCAGGTGAAACTGTCAAAATCTTCAAAATGAGCAAAAGCACAATGAAATTAATGTTGGAATCATCTTCAAGTTGCTAAAATACACTAATGACAGCAAAAAGTTTGAGTCTACAACATTTAGTTGAGGTGTGAGAGCCTAAATGAACTTTGTATTGCTTTAAATGCATTTTCAGCCCGATTGTACACTTCAGTTAAAACTGTCAAAATCTTCAAAATGAGCAAAAGCACAATGAAATTAATGCTGGAATCATCTTCAAGTTGCTAAAATACACTAATGACAGCAACAAGTTTGAGTCTACAACATTTAGTTAAGGTGTGAGAGCCTAAATGAACTTTGTATTGCTTTAAATGCATTTTCAGCCCGATTGTACACTTCAGGTAAAACTGTCAAAATCTTCAAAATGAGCAAAAGCACAATGAAATTAATGCTGGAATCATCTTCAAGTTGCTAAAATACACCAATGACAGCAAAAAGTTTGTGTCTACAACATTTAGTTAAGGTGTGAGAGCCAAAATGAACTTTTTATTGCTGTAAACGCGTTTTCAGCACCTGAATGTACACTTCAGGTGAAACTGTCAAAATCTTCAAAATGAGCAAAAGCACAATGAAATTAATGCTGGAATCATCTTCAAGTTGCTAAAATACACTAATGACAGCAAAAAGTTTGAGTCTACAACATTTAGTTAAGTTGTGAGAGCCTAAATTAACTTTTTATTGCTTTAAACGTGTTTTCAGCCCTTGATTGTACACTTCAGGTGAAACTGTCAAAATCTTCAAATTGAGCAAAAGCACAATGAAATTAATGCTGGAATCATCTTCAAGTTGCTAAAATACACTAATGACAGCAAAAAGTTTGAGTCTACAACATTTAGTTAAGGTGTGAGAGCCTAAATGAACTTTTCATTGCTTTAAACGCGTTTTCAGCCCGATTGTACAATTCAGGTGAAACTGTCAAAATCTTCAAAATGAGCAAAAGCACAATGAAATTAATGCTGGAATCATCTTCAAGTTGCTAAAATACACTAATGACAGCAACAAGTTTTAGTCTACAACATTTAGTTAAGGTGTGAGAGCCTAAATTAACTTTGTATTGCTGTAAACGCGTTTTCAGCACCTGATTGTACACTTCAGGTGAAACTGTCAAAATCTTCAAAATGAGCAAAAGCACAATGAAATTAATGTTGGAATCATCTTCAAGTTGCTAAAATACACTAATGACAGCAAAAAGTTTGAGTCTACAACATTTAGTTGAGGTGTGAGAGCCTAAATGAACTTTGTATTGCTTTAAATGCATTTTCAGCCCGATTGTACACTTCAGGTGAAACTGTCAAAATCTTCAAAATGAGCAAAAGCACAATGAAATTAATGCTGGAATCATCTTCAAGTTGCTAAAATACACTATTGACAGCAACAAGTTTGAGTCTACAACATTTAGTTAAGGTGTGAGAGCCTAAATGAACTTTGTATTGCTTTAAATGCATTTTCAGCCCGATTGTACACTTCAGGTAAAACTGTCAAAATCTTCAAAATGAGCAAAAGCACAATGAAATTAATGCTGGAATCATCTTCAAGTTGCTAAAATACACCAATGACAGCAAAAAGTTTGTGTCTACAACATTTAGTTAAGGTGTGAGAGCCAAAATGAACTTTTTATTGCTGTAAACGCGTTTTCAGCACCTGAATGTACACTTCAGGTGAAACTGTCAAAATCTTCAAAATGAGCAAAAGCACAATGAAATTAATGCTGGAATCATCTTCAAGTTGCTAAAATACACTAATGACAGCAAAAAGTTTGAGTCTACAACATTTAGTTAAGTTGTGAGAGCCTAAATTAACTTTTTATTGCTTTAAACGTGTTTTCAGCCCTTGATTGTACACTTCAGGTGAAACTGTCAAAATCTTCAAATTGAGCAAAAGCACAATGAAATTAATGCTGGAATCATCTTCAAGTTGCTAAAATACACTAATGACAGCAAAAAGTTTGAGTCTACAACATTTAGTTAAGGTGTGAGAGCCTAAATGAACTTTTCATTGCTTTAAACGCGTTTTCAGCCCGATTGTACAATTCAGGTGAAACTGTCAAAATCTTCAAAATGAGCAAAAGCACAATGAAATTAATGCTGGAATCATCTTCAAGTTGCTAAAATACACTAATGACAGCAACAAGTTTTAGTCTACAACATTTAGTTAAGGTGTGAGAGCCTAAATTAACTTTGTATTGCTGTAAACGCGTTTTCAGCACCTGATTGTACACTTCAGGTGAAACTGTCAAAATCTTCAAAATGAGCAAAAGCACAATGAAATTAATGTTGGAATCATCTTCAAGTTGCTAAAATACACTAATGACAGCAAAAAGTTTGAGTCTACAACATTTAGTTGAGGTGTGAGAGCCTAAATGAACTTTGTATTGCTTTAAATGCATTTTCAGCCCGATTGTACACTTCAGGTGAAACTGTCAAAATCTTCAAAATGAGCAAAAGCACAATGAAATTAATGCTGGAATCATCTTCAAGTTGCTAAAATACACTATTGACAGCAACAAGTTTGAGTCTACAACATTTAGTTAAGGTGTGAGAGCCTAAATGAACTTTGTATTGCTTTAAATGCATTTTCAGCCCGATTGTACACTTCAGGTAAAACTGTCAAAATCTTCAAAATGAGCAAAAGCACAATGAAATTAATGCTGGAATCATCTTCAAGTTGCTAAAATACACTATTGACAGCAACAAGTTTGAGTCTACAACATTTAGTTAAGGTGTGAGAGCCTAAATGAACTTTGTATTGCTTTAAATGCATTTTCAGCCCGATTGTACACTTCAGGTAAAACTGTCAAAATCTTCAAAATGAGCAAAAGCACAATGAAATTAATGCTGGAATCATCTTCAAGTTGCTAAAATACACTAATGACAGCAAAAAGTTTGAGTCTACAACATTTAGTTAAGGTGTGAGAGCCAAAATGAACTTTGTATTGCTTTAAATGCATTTTCAGCCCGAATGTACACTTCAGGTGAAACTGTCAAAATCTTCAAAATGAGCAAAAGCACAATGAAATTAATGCTGGAAACATCTTCAAGTTGCTAAAATACACTAATGACAGCAACAAGTTTGAGTCTACAACATTTAGTTAAGGTGTGAGAGCCAAAATGAACTTTGTATTGCTGTAAACGCGTTTTCAGCACCTGAATGTACACTTCAGGTGAAACTGTCAAAATCTTCAAAATGAGCAAAAGCACAATTAAATTAATGTTGGAATCATCTTCAAGTTGCTAAAATACACTAATGACAGCAAAGAGTTTGAGTCTACAACATTTAGTTAAGGTGTGAGAGCCTAAATTAACTTTTTATTGCTTTAAACGCGTTTTCAGCCCTCGATTGTACACTTCAGGTGAAAGTGTCAAAATCTTCAAAATGAGCAAAAGCACAATGAAATTAATGCTGGAATCATCTTCAAGTTGCTAAAATACACTAATGACAGCAAAAAGTTTGAGTGTACAACATTTAGTTAAGGTGTGAGAGCCAAAATGAACTTTGTATTGCTTTAAATGCACTTTCAGCCCGAATGTACACTTCAGATGAAACTGTCAAAATCTTCAAAATGAGCAAAAGCACAATGAAATTAATGCTGGAATAATCTTCAAGTTGCTAAAATACACTAATGACAGCAACAAGTTTGAGTCTACAACATTTAGTTAAGGTGTGAGAGCCAAAATGAACATTGTATTGCTTTAAATGCATTTTCAGCCCGATAGTACACTTCAGGTGAAACTGTCAAAATCTTCAAAATGAGCAAAAGCACAATTAAATTAATGATGGAATCATCTTCAAGTTGCTAAAATACACTAATGACAAAAAAAGTTTGAGTCTACAACATTTAGTTAAGGTGTGAGAGCCAAAATGAACTTTGTATTGCTGTAAACGCGTTTTCAGCACCTGATTGTACACTTCAGGTGAAACTGTCAAAATCTTCAAAATGAGCAAAAGCACAATGAAATTAATGCTGGAATCATCTTCAAGTTGCTAAAATACACTAATGACAGCAAAAAGTTTGAGTCTACAATATTTAGTTAAGGTGTGAGAGCCAAAATGAACTTTGTATTGCTTTACAATTCATTTTCAGCCCGATTGTACACTTCAGGTGAAACTGTCAAAATCTTCAAAATGAGTAAAAACACAATGAAATTAATGTTGGAATCATCTTCAAGTTGCTAAAATACACTAATGACAGCAAAAAGTTTGAGTCTACAACATTTAGTTAAGGTGTGAGAGCCTAAATGAACTTTTTATTGCTTTAAACGCGTTTTCAGCCCTTGATTGTACAATTCAGGTGAAACTGTCAAAATCTTCAAATTGAGCAAAAGCACAATGAAATTAATGCTGGAATCATCTTCAAGTTGCTAAAATACACTAATGACAGCAAAAAGTTTGAGTCTACAACATTTAGTTAAGGTGTGAGAGCCTAAATGAACTTTTCATTGCTTTAAACGCGTTTTCAGCCCGATTGTACAATTCAGGTGAAACTGTCAAAATCTTCAAAATGAGCAAAAGCACAATGAAATTAATGCTGGAATCATCTTCAAGTTGCTAAAATACACTAATGACAGCAACAAGTTTTAGTCTACAACATTTAGTTAAGGTGTGAGAGCCTAAATTAACTTTGTATTGCTGTAAACGCGTTTTCAGCACCTGATTGTACACTTCAGGTGAAACTGTCAAAATCTTCAAAATGAGCAAAAGCACAATGAAATTAATGTTGGAATCATCTTCAAGTTGCTAAAATACACTAATGACAGCAAAAAGTTTGAGTCTACAACATTTAGTTGAGGTGTGAGAGCCTAAATGAACTTTGTATTGCTTTAAATGCATTTTCAGCCCGATTGTACACTTCAGGTGAAACTGTCAAAATCTTCAAAATGAGCAAAAGCACAATGAAATTAATGCTGGAATCATCTTCAAGTTGCTAAAATACACTATTGACAGCAACAAGTTTGAGTCTACAACATTTAGTTAAGGTGTGAGAGCCTAAATGAACTTTGTATTGCTTTAAATGCATTTTCAGCCCGATTGTACACTTCAGGTAAAACTGTCAAAATCTTCAAAATGAGCAAAAGCACAATGAAATTAATGCTGGAATCATCTTCAAGTTGCTAAAATACACTATTGACAGCAACAAGTTTGAGTCTACAACATTTAGTTAAGGTGTGAGAGCCAAAATGAACTTTGTATTGCTGTAAACGCGTTTTCAGCACCTGAATGTACACTTCAGGTGAAACTGTCAAAATCTTCAAAATGAGCAAAAGCACAATTAAATTAATGTTGGAATCATCTTCAAGTTGCTAAAATACACTAATGACAGCAAAGAGTTTGAGTCTACAACATTTAGTTAAGGTGTGAGAGCCTAAATTAACTTTTTATTGCTTTAAACGCGTTTTCAGCCCTCGATTGTACACTTCAGGTGAAAGTGTCAAAATCTTCAAAATGAGCAAAAGCACAATGAAATTAATGCTGGAATCATCTTCAAGTTGCTAAAATACACTAATGACAGCAAAAAGTTTGAGTGTACAACATTTAGTTAAGGTGTGAGAGCCAAAATGAACTTTGTATTGCTTTAAATGCACTTTCAGCCCGAATGTACACTTCAGATGAAACTGTCAAAATCTTCAAAATGAGCAAAAGCACAATGAAATTAATGCTGGAATCATCTTCAAGTTGCTAAAATACACTAATGACAGCAAAAAGTTTGAGTGTACAACATTTAGTTAAGGTGTGAGAGCCAAAATGAACTTTGTATTGCTTTAAATGCACTTTCAGCCCGAATGTACACTTCAGATGAAACTGTCAAAATCTTCAAAATGAGCAAAAGCACAATGAAATTAATGCTGGAATAATCTTCAAGTTGCTAAAATACACTAATGACAGCAAAAAGTTTGAGTCTACAACATTTAGTTAAGGTGTGAGAGCCAAAATGAACATTGTATTGCTTTAAATGCATTTTCAGCCCGATAGTACACTTCAGGTGAAACTGTCAAAATCTTCAAAATGAGCAAAAGCACAATTAAATTAATGATGGAATCATCTTCAAGTTGCTAAAATACACTAATGACAAAAAAAGTTTGAGTCTACAACATTTAGTTAAGGTGTGAGAGCCAAAATGAACTTTGTATTGCTGTAAACGCGTTTTCAGCACCTGATTGTACACTTCAGGTGAAACTGTCAAAATCTTCAAAATGAGCAAAAGCACAATGAAATTAATGCTGGAATCATCTTCAAGTTGCTAAAATACACTAATGACAGCAAAAAGTTTGAGTCTACAATATTTAGTTAAGGTGTGAGAGCCAAAATGAACTTTGTATTGCTTTACAATTCATTTTCAGCCCGATTGTACACTTCAGGTGAAACTGTCAAAATCTTCAAAATGAGTAAAAACACAATGAAATTAATGTTGGAATCATCTTCAAGTTGCTAAAATACACTAATGACAGCAAAAAGTTTGAGTCTACAACATTTAGTTAAGGTGTGAGAGCCTAAATGAACTTTTTATTGCTTTAAACGCGTTTTCAGCCCTTGATTGTACAATTCAGGTGAAACTGTCAAAATCTTCAAAATGAGCAAAAGCACAATGAAATTAATGCTGGAATCATATTCAAGTTGCTAAAATACACTAATGACAGCAACAATTTTGAGTCTACAAAATTTAGTTAAGGTGTGAGAGCCTAAATGAACTTTGTATTGCTGTAAACGCGTTTTCAGCACCTGATTGTACACTTCAGGTGAAACTGTCAAAATCTTCAAAATGAGCAAAAGCACAATGAAATTAATGCTGGAATCATCTTCAAGTTGCTAAAATACACTATTGACAGCAAAAAGTTTGAGTCTACAACATTTAGTTGAGGTGTGAGAGCCAAAATTAACTTTGTATTGCTTTAAATGCATTTTCAGCCCGATTGGACACTTCAGGTGAAACTGTCAAAATCTTCAAAATGAGCAAAAAAACAATGAAATTAATGCTGGAATCATCTTCAAGTTGCTAAAATACACTAATGACAGTAAAAAGTTTAAGTCTACAACATTTAGTTAAGGTGTGAGAGCCTAAATGAACTTTGTATTGCTTTAAACGCGTTTTCAGCCCCTGATTGTACACTTCAGGTGAAACTGTCAACATCTTCAAAATGAGCAAAAGCACAATGAAATTAATGCTGGAATCATCTTCAAGTTGCTAAAATACACTAATGACAGCAACAAGTTTGAGTCTACAACATTTAGTTAAGGTGTGAGAGCCTAAATGAACTTTGTATTGCTTTAAATGCATTTTCAGCCCGATTGTACACTTCAGATGAAACTGTCAAAATCTTCAAAATGAGCAAAAGCACAATGAAATTTGCTAAAATACACTAATGACAGTAAAAAGTTTAAGTCTACAACATTTAGTTAAGGTGTGAGAGCCAAAATGAACGTTGTATTGCTTTAAATGCATTTTCAGCCCGAATGTACACTTCAGGTGAAACTGTCAAATTCTTCAAAATGAGCAAAAGCACAATGAAATTAATGCTGGAAACATCTTCAAGTTGCTAAAATACACTAATGACAGCAACAAGTTTGAGTCTACAACATTTAGTTAAGGTGTGAGAGCCAAAATGAACTTTGTATTGCTGTAAACGCGTTTTCAGCACCTGATTGTACACTTCAGGTGAAACTGTCAAAATCTTCAAAATGAGCAAAAGCACAATGAAATTAATGCTGGAATCATCTTCAAGTTGCTAAAATACACTAATGACAGCAAAGAGTTTGAGTCTACAACATTTAGTTAAGGTGTGAGAGCCTAAATTAACTTTTTATTGCTTTAAACGCGTTTTCAGCCCTTGATTGTACACTTCAGGTGAAAGTGTCAAAATCTTCAAAATGAGCAAAAGCACAATGAAATTAATGCTGGAATCATCTTCAAGTTGCTAAAATACACTAATGACAGCAAAAAGTTTGAGTGTACAACATTTAGTTAAGGTGTGAGAGCCAAAATGAACTTTGTATTGCTTTAAATGCACTTTCAGCCCGAATGTACACTTCAGATGAAACTGTCAAAATCTTCAAAATGAGCAAAAGCACAATGAAATTAATGCTGGAATAATCTTCAAGTTGCTAAAATACACTAATGACAGCAAAAAGTTTGAGTCTACAACATTTAGTTAAGGTGTGAGAGCCTAAATGAACTTTGTATTGCTGTAAACGCGTTTTCAGCACCTGATTGTACACTTCAGGTGAAAGTGTCAAAATCTTCAAAATGAGCAAAAGCACAATTAAATTAATGCTGGAATCATCTTCAAGTTGCTAAAATACACTAATGACAGCAAAAAGTTTGAGTCTACAACATTTAGTTAAGGTGTGAGAGCCAAAATGAACTTTTTATTGCTTTAAATGCATTTTCAGCCCGATAGTACACTTCAGGTGAAACTGTCAAAATCTTCAAAATGAGCAAAAGCACAATTAAATTAATGATGGAATCATCTTCAAGTTGCTAAAATACACTAATGACAAAAAAAGTTTGAGTCTACAACATTTAGTTAAGGTGTGAGAGCCAAAATGAACTTTGTATTGCTGTAAACGCGTTTTCAGCACCTGATTGTACACTTCAGGTGAAACTGTCAAAATCTTCAAAATGAGCAAAAGCACAATGAAATTAATGCTGGAATCATCTTCAAGTTGCTAAAATACACTAATGACAGCAAAAAGTTTGAGTCTACAATATTTAGTTAAGGTGTGAGAGCCAAAATGAACTTTGTATTGCTTTAAAATTCATTTTCAGCCCGATTGTACACTTCAGGTGAAACTGTCAAAATCTTCAAAATGAGCAAAAGCACAATGAAATTAATGTTGGAATCATCTTCAAGTTGCTAAAATACACTAATGACAGCAAAAAGTTTGAGTCTACAACATTTAGTTGAGGTGTGAGAGCCAAAATTAACTTTGTATTGCTTTAAATGCATTTTCAGCCCGATTGGACACTTCAGGTGAAACTGTCAAAATCTTCAAAATGAGCAAAAGCACAATGAAATTAATGCTGGAATCATCTTCAAGTTGCTAAAATATACTAATGACAGTGAAAAGTTTAAGTCTACAACATTTAGTTAAGGTGTGAGAGCCTAAATGAACTTTGTATTGCTTTAAACGCGTTTTCAGCCCCTGATTGTACACTTCAGGTGAAACTGTCAAAATCTTCAAAATGAGCAAAAGCACAATGAAATTAATGCTGGAATCATCTTCAAGTTGCTAAAATTCACTAATGACAGCAACAAGTTTGAGTCTACAACATTTAGTTAAGGTGTGAGAGCCAAAATGAACTTTGTATTGCTGTAAACGCGTTTTCAGCACCTGATTTTACACTTCAGGTGAAAATGTCAAAATCTTCAAAATGAGCAAAAGCACAATGAAATTAATGCTGGAATCATCTTCAAGTTGCTAAAATACACTAATGACAGCAAAAAGTTTGAGTCTACAACATTTAGTTAAGGTGTGAGAGCCTAAATGAACTTTTCATTGCTTTAAACGCGTTTTCAGCCCGATTGTACAATTCAGGTGAAACTGTCAAAATCTTCAAAATGAGCAAAAGCACAATGAAATTAATGCTGGAATCATCTTCAAGTTGCTAAAATACACTAATGACAGCAACAAGTTTGAGTCTACAACATTTAGTTAAGGTGTGAGATTCGAAATTAACTTTGTATTGCTGTAAACGCGTTTTCAGCCCCTGATTGTACACTTCAGGTGAAACTGTCAAAATCTTCAAAATGAGCAAAAGCACAATGAAATTAATGCTGGAATCATCTTCAAGTTGCTAAAATACACTAATGACAGTAAAAAGTTTGAGTGTACAACATTTATTTAAGGTGTGAGAGCCAAAATGAACTTTGTATTGCTTTAAATGCACTTTCAGCCCGAATGTACACTTCAGGTGAAACTGTCAAAATCTTCAAAATGAGCAAAAGCACAATGAAATTAAGGCTGGAATCATCTTCAAGTTCCTAAAATACACTAATGACAGCAAAAAGTTTGAGTCTACAACATTTAGTTAAGGTGTGAGAGCCTAAATGAACTTTGTATTGCTGTAAACGCGTTTTCAGCACCTGATTGTACACTTCAGGTGAAACTGTCAAAATCTTCAAAATGAGCAAAAGCACAATGAAATTAATGTTGGAATCATCTTCAAGTTGCTAAAATACACTAATGACAGCAAAAAGTTTGAGTCTACAACATTTAGTTGAGGTGTGAGAGCCTAAATGAACTTTGTATTGCTTTAAATGCATTTTCAGCCCGATTGTACACTTCAGTTAAAACTGTCAAAATCTTCAAAATGAGCAAAAGCACAATGAAATTAATGCTGGAATCATCTTCAAGTTGCTAAAATACACTAATGACAGCAACAAGTTTGAGTCTACAACATTTAGTTAAGGTGTGAGAGCCTAAATGAACTTTGTATTGCTTTAAATGCATTTTCAGCCCGATTGTACACTTCAGGTAAAACTGTCAAAATCTTCAAAATGAGCAAAAGCACAATGAAATTAATGCTGGAATCATCTTCAAGTTGCTAAAATACACCAATGACAGCAAAAAGTTTGTGTCTACAACATTTAGTTAAGGTGTGAGAGCCAAAATGAACTTTTTATTGCTGTAAACGCGTTTTCAGCACCTGAATGTACACTTCAGGTGAAACTGTCAAAATCTTCAAAATGAGCAAAAGCACAATGAAATTAATGCTGGAATCATCTTCAAGTTGCTAAAATACACTAATGACAGCAAAAAGTTTGAGTCTACAACATTTAGTTAAGTTGTGAGAGCCTAAATTAACTTTTTATTGCTTTAAACGTGTTTTCAGCCCTTGATTGTACACTTCAGGTGAAACTGTCAAAATCATCAAATTGAGCAAAAGCACAATGAAATTAATGCTGGAATCATCTTCAAGTTGCTAAAATACACTAATGACAGCAACAAGTTTTAGTCTACAACATTTAGTTAAGGTGTGAGAGCCTAAATTAACTTTGTATTGCTGTAAACGCGTTTTCAGCACCTGATTGTACACTTCAGGTGAAACTGTCAAAATCTTCAAAATGAGCAAAAGCACAATGAAATTAATGTTGGAATCATCTTCAAGTTGCTAAAATACACTAATGACAGCAAAAAGTTTGAGTCTACAACATTTAGTTGAGGTGTGAGAGCCTAAATGAACTTTGTATTGCTTTAAATGCATTTTCAGCCCGATTGTACACTTCAGGTGAAACTGTCAAAATCTTCAAAATGAGCAAAAGCACAATGAAATTAATGCTGGAATCATCTTCAAGTTGCTAAAATACACTATTGACAGCAACAAGTTTGAGTCTACAACATTTAGTTAAGGTGTGAGAGCCTAAATGAACTTTGTATTGCTTTAAATGCATTTTCAGCCCGATTGTACACTTCAGGTAAAACTGTCAAAATCTTCAAAATGAGCAAAAGCACAATGAAATTAATGCTGGAATCATCTTCAAGTTGCTAAAATACACTAATGACAGCAAAAAGTTTGTGTCTACAACATTTAGTTAAGGTGTGAGAGCCAAAATGAACTTTGTATTGCTGTAAACGCGTTTTCAGCACCTGAATGTACACTTCAGGTGAAACTGTCAAAATCTTCAAAATGAGCAAAAGCACAATGAAATTAATGCTGGAATCATCTTCAAGTTGCTAAAATACACTAATGACAGCAAAAAGTTTGAGTCTACAACATTTAGTTAAGGTGTGAGAGCCTAAATGAACTTTGTATTGCTGTAAACGCGTTTTCAGCACCTGATTGTACACTTCAGGTGAAACTGTCAAAATCTTCAAAATGAGCAAAAGCACAATGAAATTAATGCTGGAATCATCTTCAAGTTGCTAAAATACACTAATGACAGCAACAAGTTTGAGTCTACAACATTTAGTTAAGGTGTGAGAGCCTAAATGAACTTTGTATTGCTTTAAATGCATTTTCAGCCCGATTGTACACTTCAGGTAAAACTGTCAAAATCTTCAAAATGAGCAAAAGCACAATGAAATTAATGCTGGAATCATCTTCAAGTTGCTAAAATACACTAATGACAGCAAAAAGTTTGTGTCTACAACATTTAGTTAAGGTGTGATAGCCAAAATGAACTTTTTATTGCTGTAAACGCGTTTTCAGCACCTGAATGTACACTTCAGGTGAAACTGTCAAAATCTTCAAAATGAGCAAAAGCACAATGAAATTAATGCTGGAATCATCTTCAAGTTGCTAAAATACACTAATGACAGCAAAAAGTTTGAGTCTACAACATTTAGTTAAGGTGTGAGAGCCTAAATGAACTTTGTATTGCTGTAAACGCGTTTTCAGCACCTGATTGTACACTTCAGGTGAAACTGTCAAAATCTTCAAAATGAGCAAAAGCACAATGAAATTAATGCTGGAATCATCTTCAAGTTGCTAAAATACACTAATGACAGCAAAAAGTTTGAGTCTACAACATTTAGTTAAGGTGTGAGAGCCAAAATGAACTTTGTATTGGTTTAAATCCATTTTCAGCCCGAAAGTACACTTCAGGTGAAACTGTCAAAATCTTCAAAATGAGCAAAAGCACAATGAAATTAATGCTGGAATCATCTTCAGGTTGCTAAAATACACTAATGACAGCAAAAAGTTTTAGTCTACAACATTTAGTTAAGGTGTGAGAGCCAAAATGAACTTTGTATTGCTGTAAACGCGTTTTCAGCACCTGATTTTACACTTCAGGTGAAAATGTCAAAATCTTCAAAATGAGCAAAAGCACAATGAAATTAATGCTGGAATCATCTTCAAGTTGCTAAAATACACTAATGACAGCAAAAAGTTTGAGTCTACAACATTTAGTTAAGGTGTGAGAGCCTAAATGAACTTTTCATTGCTTTAAACGCGTTTTCAGCCCGATTGTACAATTCAGGTGAAACTGTCAAAATCTTCAAAATGAGCAAAAGCACAATGAAATTAATGCTGGAATCATCTTCAAGTTGCTAAAATACACTAATGACAGCAACAAGTTTGAGTCTACAACATTTAGTTAAGGTGTGAGATTCGAAATTAACTTTGTATTGCTGTAAACGCGTTTTCAGCCCCTGATTGTACACTTCAGGTGAAACTGTCAAAATCTTCAAAATGAGCAAAAGCACAATGAAATTAATGCTGGAATCATCTTCAAGTTGCTAAAATACACTAATGACAGTAAAAAGTTTGAGTGTACAACATTTATTTAAGGTGTGAGAGCCAAAATGAACTTTGTATTGCTTTAAATGCACTTTCAGCCCGAATGTACACTTCAGGTGAAACTGTCAAAATCTTCAAAATGAGCAAAAGCACAATGAAATTAAGGCTGGAATCATCTTCTAGTTCCTAAAATACACTAATGACAGCAAAAAGTTTGAGTCTACAACATTTAGTTAAGGTGTGAGAGCCTAAATGAACTTTGTATTGCTGTAAACGCGTTTTCAGCACCTGATTGTACACTTCAGGTGAAACTGTCAAAATCTTCAAAATGAGCAAAAGCACAATGAAATTAATGTTGGAATCATCTTCAAGTTGCTAAAATACACTAATGACAGCAAAAAGTTTGAGTCTACAACATTTAGTTGAGGTGTGAGAGCCTAAATGAACTTTGTATTGCTTTAAATGCATTTTCAGCCCGATTGTACACTTCAGTTAAAACTGTCAAAATCTTCAAAATGAGCAAAAGCACAATGAAATTAATGCTGGAATCATCTTCAAGTTGCTAAAATACACTAATGACAGCGACAAGTTTGAGTCTACAACATTTAGTTATGGTGTGAGAGCCTAAATGAACTTTGTATTGCTTTAAATGCATTTTCAGCCCGATTGTACACTTCAGGTAAAACTGTCAAAATCTTCAAAATGAGCAAAAGCACAATGAAATTAATGCTGGAATCATCTTCAAGTTGCTAAAATACACCAATGACAGCAAAAAGTTTGTGTCTACAACATTTAGTTAAGGTGTGAGAGCCAAAATGAACTTTTTATTGCTGTAAACGCGTTTTCAGCACCTGAATGTACACTTCAGGTGAAACTGTCAAAATCTTCAAAATGAGCAAAAGCACAATGAAATTAATGCTGGAATCATCTTCAAGTTGCTAAAATACACTAATGACAGCAAAAAGTTTGAGTCTACAACATTTAGTTAAGTTGTGAGAGCCTAAATTAACTTTTTATTGCTTTAAACGTGTTTTCAGCCCTTGATTGTACACTTCAGGTGAAACTGTCAAAATCTTCAAATTGAGCAAAAGCACAATGAAATTAATGCTGGAATCATCTTCAAGTTGCTAAAATACACTAATGACAGCAAAAAGTTTGAGTCTACAACATTTAGTTAAGGTGTGAGAGCCTAAATGAACTTTTCATTGCTTTAAACGCGTTTTCAGCCCGATTGTACAATTCAGGTGAAACTGTCAAAATCTTCAAAATGAGCAAAAGCACAATGAAATTAATGCTGGAATCATCTTCAAGTTGCTAAAATACACTAATGACAGCAACAAGTTTTAGTCTACAACATTTAGTTAAGGTGTGAGAGCCTAAATTAACTTTGTATTGCTGTAAACGCGTTTTCAGCACCTGATTGTACACTTCAGGTGAAACTGTCAAAATCTTCAAAATGAGCAAAAGCACAATGAAATTAATGTTGGAATCATCTTCAAGTTGCTAAAATACACTAATGACAGCAAAAAGTTTGAGTCTACAACATTTAGTTGAGGTGTGAGAGCCTAAATGAACTTTGTATTGCTTTAAATGCATTTTCAGCCCGATTGTACACTTCAGGTGAAACTGTCAAAATCTTCAAAATGAGCAAAAGCACAATGAAATTAATGCTGGAATCATCTTCAAGTTGCTAAAATACACTATTGACAGCAACAAGTTTGAGTCTACAACATTTAGTTAAGGTGTGAGAGCCTAAATGAACTTTGTATTGCTTTAAATGCATTTTCAGCCCGATTGTACACTTCAGGTAAAACTGTCAAAATCTTCAAAATGAGCAAAAGCACAATGAAATTAATGCTGGAATCATCTTCAAGTTGCTAAAATACACTAATGACAGCAAAGAGTTTGAGTCTACAACATTTAGTTAAGGTGTGAGAGCCTAAATTAACTTTTTATTGCTTTAAACGCGTTTTCAGCCCTCGATTGTACACTTCAGGTGAAAGTGTCAAAATCTTCAAAATGAGCAAAAGCACAATGAAATTAATGCTGGAATCATCTTCAAGTTGCTAAAATACACTAATGACAGCAAAAAGTTTGAGTGTACAACATTTAGTTAAGGTGTGAGAGCCAAAATGAACTTTGTATTGCTGTAAACGCGTTTTCAGCACCTGAATGTACACTTCAGGTGAAACTGTCAAAATCTTCAAAATGAGCAAAAGCACAATTAAATTAATGTTGGAATCATCTTCAAGTTGCTAAAATACACTAATGACAGCAAAGAGTTTGAGTCTACAACATTTAGTTAAGGTGTGAGAGCCTAAATTAACTTTTTATTGCTTTAAACGCGTTTTCAGCCCTCGATTGTACACTTCAGGTGAAAGTGTCAAAATCTTCAAAATGAGCAAAAGCACAATGAAATTAATGCTGGAATCATCTTCAAGTTGCTAAAATACACTAATGACAGCAAAAAGTTTGAGTGTACAACATTTAGTTAAGGTGTGAGAGCCAAAATGAACTTTGTATTGCTTTAAATGCACTTTCAGCCCGAATGTACACTTCAGATGAAACTGTCAAAATCTTCAAAATGAGCAAAAGCACAATGAAATTAATGCTGGAATCATCTTCAAGTTGCTAAAATACACTAATGAAAGCAAAAAGTTTGAGTCTACAATATTTAGTTAAGGTGTGAGAGCCAAAATGAACTTTGTATTGCTTTACAATTCATTTTCAGCCCGATTGTACACTTCAGGTGAAACTGTCAAAATCTTCAAAATGAGTAAAAACACAATGAAATTAATGTTGGAATCATCTTCAAGTTGCTAAAATACACTAATGACAGCAAAAAGTTTGAGTCTACAACATTTAGTTAAGGTGTGAGAGCCTAAATGAACTTTTTATTGCTTTAAACGCGTTTTCAGCCCTTGATTGTACAATTCAGGTGAAACTGTCAAAATCTTCAAAATGAGCAAAAGCACAATGAAATTAATGCTGGAATCATCTTCAAGTTGCTAAAATACACTATTGACAGCAAAAAGTTTGAGTCTACAACATTTAGTTGAGGTGTGAGAGCCAAAATTAACTTTGTATTGCTTTAAATGCATTTTCAGCCCGATTGGACACTTCAGGTGAAACTGTCAAAATCTTCAAAATGAGCAAAAGCACAATGAAATTAATGCTGGAATCATCTACAAGTTGCTAAAATACACTAATGACAGTAAAAAGTTTAAGTCTACAACATTTAGTTAAGGTGTGAGAGCCTAAATGAACTTTGTATTGCTTTAAACGCGTTTTCAGCCCCTGATTGTACACTTCAGGTGAAACTGTCAACATCTTCAAAATGAGCAAAAGCACAATGAAATTAATGCTGGAATCATCTTCAAGTTGCTAAAATACACTAATGACAGCAACAAGTTTGAGTCTACAACATTTAGTTAAGGTGTGAGAGCCTAAATGAACTTTGTATTGCTTTAAATGCATTTTCAGCCCGATTGTACACTTCAGATGAAACTGTCAAAATCTTCAAAATGAGCAAAAGCACAATGAAATTTGCTAAAATACACTAATGACAGTAAAAAGTTTAAGTCTACAACATTTAGTTAAGGTGTGAGAGCCAAAATGAACGTTGTATTGCTTTAAATGCATTTTCAGCCCGAATGTACACTTCAGGTGAAACTGTCAAATTCTTCAAAATGAGCAAAAGCACAATGAAATTAATGCTGGAAACATCTTCAAGTTGCTAAAATACACTAATGACAGCAACAAGTTTGAGTCTACAACATTTAGTTAAGGTGTGAGAGCCAAAATGAACTTTGTATTGCTGTAAACGCGTTTTCAGCACCTGATTGTACACTTCAGGTGAAACTGTCAAAATCTTCAAAATGAGCAAAAGCACAATGAAATTAATGCTGGAATCATCTTTAAGTTGCTAAAATACACTAATGACAGCAAAAAGTTTGAGTCTACAACATTTAGTTAAGGTGTGAGAGCCAAAATGAACTTTGTATTGCTGTAAACGCGTTTTCAGCACCTGAATGTACACTTCAGGTGAAACTGTCAAAATCTTCAAAACGAGCAAAAGCACAATTAAATTAATGTTGGAATCATCTTCAAGTTGCTAAAATACACTAATGACAGCAAAGAGTTTGAGTCTACAACATTTAGTTAAGGTGTGAGAGCCTAAATTAACTTTTTATTGCTTTAAACGCGTTTTCAGCCCTTGATTGTACACTTCAGGTGAAAGTGTCAAAATCTTCAAAATGAGCAAAAGCACAATGAAATTAATGCTGGAATCATCTTCAAGTTGCTAAAATACACTAATGACAGCAAAAAGTTTGAGTGTACAACATTTAGTTAAGGTGTGAGAGCCAAAATGAACTTTGTATTGCTTTAAATGCATTTTCAGCCCGATTGGACACTTCAGGTGAAACTGTCAAAATCTTCAAAATGAGCAAAAGCACAATGAAATTAATGCTGGAATCATCTTCAAGTTGCTAAAATATACTAATGACAGTAAAAAGTTTAAGTCTACAACATTTAGTTAAGGTGTGAGAGCCTAAATGAACTTTGTATTGCTTTAAACGCGTTTTCAGCCCCTGATTGTACACTTCAGGTGAAACTGTCAACATCTTCAAAATGAGCAAAAGCACAATGAAATTAATGCTGGAATCATCTTCAAGTTGCTAAAATACACTAATGACAGCAACAAGTTTGAGTCTACAACATTTAGTTAAGGTGTGAGAGCCTAAATGAACTTTGTATTGCTTTAAATGCATTTTCAGCCCGATTGTACACTTCAGATGAAACTGTCAAAATCTTCAAAATGAGCAAAAGCACAATGAAATTTGCTAAAATACACTAATGACAGTAAAAAGTTTAAGTCTACAACATTTAGTTAAGGTGTGAGAGCCAAAATGAACGTTGTATTGCTTTAAATGCATTTTCAGCCCGAATGTACACTTCAGGTGAAACTGTCAAATTCTTCAAAATGAGCAAAAGCACAATGAAATTAATGCTGGAAACATCTTCAAGTTGCTAAAATACACTAATGACAGCAACAAGTTTGAGTCTACAACATTTAGTTAAGGTGTGAGAGCCAAAATTAACTTTGTATTGCTTTAAATGCATTTTCAGCCCGATTGGACACTTCAGGTGAAACTGTCAAAATCTTCAAAATGAGCAAAAGCACAATGAAATTAATGCTGGAATCATCTTCAAGTTGCTAAAATATACTAATGACAGTAAAAAGTTTAAGTCTACAACATTTAGTTAAGGTGTGAGAGCCTAAATGAACTTTGTATTGCTGTAAACGCGTTTTAAGCACCTGATTGTACACTTCAGGTGAAACTGTCAAAATCTTCAAAATGAGCAAAAGCACAATGAAATTAATGTTGGAATCATCTTCAAGTTGCTAAAATACACTAATGACAGCAAAAAGTTTGAGTCTACAACATTTAGTTGAGGTGTGAGAGCCTAAATGAACTTTGTATTGCTTTAAATGCATTTTCAGCCCGATTGTACACTTCAGGTGAAACTGTCAAAATCTTCAAAATGAGCAAAAGCACAATGAAATTAATGCTGGAATCATCTTCAAGTTGCTAAAATACACTATTGACAGCAACAAGTTTGAGTCTACAACATTTAGTTAAGGTGTGAGAGCCTAAATGAACTTTGTATTGCTTTAAATGCATTTTCAGCCCGATTGTACACTTCAGGTGAAACTGTCAAAATCTTCAAAATGAGCAAAAGCACAATGAAATTAATGCTGGAATCATCTTCAAGTTGCTAAAATACACTAATGACAGCAAAAAGTTTGAGTCTACAACATTTAGTTAAGGTGTGAGAGCCTAAATGAACTTTGTATTGCTGTAAACGCGTTTTCAGCACCTGATTGTACACTTCAGGTGAAACTGTCAAAATCTTCAAAATGAGCAAAAGCACAATGAAATTAATGCTGGAATCATCTTCAAGTTGCTAAAATACACTAATGACAGCAACAAGTTTGAGTCTACAACATTTAGTTAAGGTGTGAGAGCCTAAATGAACTTTGTATTGCTTTAAATGCATTTTCAGCCCGATTGTACACTTCAGGTAAAACTGTCAAAATCTTCAAAATGAGCAAAAGCACAATGAAATTAATGCTGGAATCATCTTCAAGTTGCTAAAATACACTAATGACAGCAAAAAGTTTGTGTCTACAACATTTAGTTAAGGTGTGAGAGCCAAAATGAACTTTTTATTGCTGTAAACGCGTTTTCAGCACCTGAATGTACACTTCAGGTGAAACTGTCAAAATCTTCAAAATGAGCAAAAGCACAATGAAATTAATGCTGGAATCATCTTCAAGTTGCTAAAATACACTAATGACAGCAAAAAGTTTGAGTCTACAACATTTAGTTAAGGTGTGAGAGCCTAAATGAACTTTGTATTGCTGTAAACGCGTTTTCAGCACCTGATTGTACACTTCAGGTGAAACTGTCAAAATCTTCAAAATGAGCAAAAGCACAATGAAATTAATGCTGGAATCATCTTCAAGTTGCTAAAATACACTAATGACAGCAAAAAGTTTGAGTCTACAACATTTAGTTAAGGTGTGAGAGCCAAAATGAACTTTGTATTGGTTTAAATCCATTTTCAGCCCGAAAGTACACTTCAGGTGAAACTGTCAAAATCTTCAAAATGAGCAAAAGCACAATGAAATTAATGCTGGAATCATCTTCAGGTTGCTAAAATACACTAATGACAGCAAAAAGTTTTAGTCTACAACATTTAGTTAAGGTGTGAGAGCCAAAATGAACTTTGTATTGCTGTAAACGCGTTTTCAGCACCTGATTTTACACTTCAGGTGAAAATGTCAAAATCTTCAAAATGAGCAAAAGCACAATGAAATTAATGCTGGAATCATCTTCAAGTTGCTAAAATACACTAATGACAGCAAAAAGTTTGAGTCTACAACATTTAGTTAAGGTGTGAGAGCCTAAATGAACTTTTCATTGCTTTAAACGCGTTTTCAGCCCGATTGTACAATTCAGGTGAAACTGTCAAAATCTTCAAAATGAGCAAAAGCACAATGAAATTAATGCTGGAATCATCTTCAAGTTGCTAAAATACACTAATGACAGCAACAAGTTTGAGTCTACAACATTTAGTTAAGGTGTGAGATTCGAAATTAACTTTGTATTGCTGTAAACGCGTTTTCAGCCCCTGATTGTACACTTCAGGTGAAACTGTCAAAATCTTCAAAATGAGCAAAAGCACAATGAAATTAATGCTGGAATCATCTTCAAGTTGCTAAAATACACTAATGACAGTAAAAAGTTTGAGTGTACAACATTTATTTAAGGTGTGAGAGCCAAAATGAACTTTGTATTGCTTTAAATGCACTTTCAGCCCGAATGTACACTTCAGGTGAAACTGTCAAAATCTTCAAAATGAGCAAAAGCACAATGAAATTAAGGCTGGAATCATCTTCTAGTTCCTAAAATACACTAATGACAGCAAAAAGTTTGAGTCTACAACATTTAGTTAAGGTGTGAGAGCCTAAATGAACTTTGTATTGCTGTAAACGCGTTTTCAGCACCTGATTGTACACTTCAGGTGAAACTGTCAAAATCTTCAAAATGAGCAAAAGCACAATGAAATTAATGTTGGAATCATCTTCAAGTTGCTAAAATACACTAATGACAGCAAAAAGTTTGAGTCTACAACATTTAGTTGAGGTGTGAGAGCCTAAATGAACTTTGTATTGCTTTAAATGCATTTTCAGCCCGATTGTACACTTCAGTTAAAACTGTCAAAATCTTCAAAATGAGCAAAAGCACAATGAAATTAATGCTGGAATCATCTTCAAGTTGCTAAAATACACTAATGACAGCAACAAGTTTGAGTCTACAACATTTAGTTATGGTGTGAGAGCCTAAATGAACTTTGTATTGCTTTAAATGCATTTTCAGCCCGATTGTACACTTCAGGTAAAACTGTCAAAATCTTCAAAATGAGCAAAAGCACAATGAAATTAATGCTGGAATCATCTTCAAGTTGCTAAAATATACTAATGACAGTAAAAAGTTTAAGTCTACAACATTTAGTTAAGGTGTGAGAGCCTAAATGAACTTTGTATTGCTGTAAACGCGTTTTCAGCACCTGATTGTACACTTCAGGTGAAACTGTCAAAATCTTCAAAATGAGCAAAAGCACAATGAAATTAATGTTGGAATCATCTTCAAGTTGCTAAAATACACTAATGACAGCAAAAAGTTTGAGTCTACAACATTTAGTTGAGGTGTGAGAGCCTAAATGAACTTTGTATTGCTTTAAATGCATTTTCAGCCCGATTGTACACTTCAGGTGAAACTGTCAAAATCTTCAAAATGAGCAAAAGCACAATGAAATTAATGCTGGAATCATCTTCAAGTTGCTAAAATACACTATTGACAGCAACAAGTTTGAGTCTACAACATTTAGTTAAGGTGTGAGAGCCTAAATGAACTTTGTATTGCTTTAAATGCATTTTCAGCCCGATTGTACACTTCAGGTGAAACTGTCAAAATCTTCAAAATGAGCAAAAGCACAATGAAATTAATGCTGGAATCATCTTCAAGTTGCTAAAATACACTAATGACAGCAAAAAGTTTGAGTCTACAACATTTAGTTAAGGTGTGAGAGCCTAAATGAACTTTGTATTGCTGTAAACGCGTTTTCAGCACCTGATTGTACACTTCAGGTGAAACTGTCAAAATCTTCAAAATGAGCAAAAGCACAATGAAATTAATGCTGGAATCATCTTCAAGTTGCTAAAATACACTAATGACAGCAACAAGTTTGAGTCTACAACATTTAGTTAAGGTGTGAGAGCCTAAATGAACTTTGTATTGCTTTAAATGCATTTTCAGCCCGATTGTACACTTCAGGTAAAACTGTCAAAATCTTCAAAATGAGCAAAAGCACAATGAAATTAATGCTGGAATCATCTTCAAGTTGCTAAAATACACTAATGACAGCAAAAAGTTTGTGTCTACAACATTTAGTTAAGGTGTGAGAGCCAAAATGAACTTTTTATTGCTGTAAACGCGTTTTCAGCACCTGAATGTACACTTCAGGTGAAACTGTCAAAATCTTCAAAATGAGCAAAAGCACAATGAAATTAATGCTGGAATCATCTTCAAGTTGCTAAAATACACTAATGACAGCAAAAAGTTTGAGTCTACAACATTTAGTTAAGGTGTGAGAGCCTAAATGAACTTTGTATTGCTGTAAACGCGTTTTCAGCACCTGATTGTACACTTCAGGTGAAACTGTCAAAATCTTCAAAATGAGCAAAAGCACAATGAAATTAATGCTGGAATCATCTTCAAGTTGCTAAAATACACTAATGACAGCAAAAAGTTTGAGTCTACAACATTTAGTTAAGGTGTGAGAGCCAAAATGAACTTTGTATTGGTTTAAATCCATTTTCAGCCCGAAAGTACACTTCAGGTGAAACTGTCAAAATCTTCAAAATGAGCAAAAGCACAATGAAATTAATGCTGGAATCATCTTCAGGTTGCTAAAATACACTAATGACAGCAAAAAGTTTTAGTCTACAACATTTAGTTAAGGTGTGAGAGCCAAAATGAACTTTGTATTGCTGTAAACGCGTTTTCAGCACCTGATTTTACACTTCAGGTGAAAATGTCAAAATCTTCAAAATGAGCAAAAGCACAATGAAATTAATGCTGGAATCATCTTCAAGTTGCTAAAATACACTAATGACAGCAAAAAGTTTGAGTCTACAACATTTAGTTAAGGTGTGAGAGCCTAAATGAACTTTTCATTGCTTTAAACGCGTTTTCAGCCCGATTGTACAATTCAGGTGAAACTGTCAAAATCTTCAAAATGAGCAAAAGCACAATGAAATTAATGCTGGAATCATCTTCAAGTTGCTAAAATACACTAATGACAGCAACAAGTTTGAGTCTACAACATTTAGTTAAGGTGTGAGATTCGAAATTAACTTTGTATTGCTGTAAACGCGTTTTCAGCCCCTGATTGTACACTTCAGGTGAAACTGTCAAAATCTTCAAAATGAGCAAAAGCACAATGAAATTAATGCTGGAATCATCTTCAAGTTGCTAAAATACACTAATGACAGTAAAAAGTTTGAGTGTACAACATTTATTTAAGGTGTGAGAGCCAAAATGAACTTTGTATTGCTTTAAATGCACTTTCAGCCCGAATGTACACTTCAGGTGAAACTGTCAAAATCTTCAAAATGAGCAAAAGCACAATGAAATTAAGGCTGGAATCATCTTCTAGTTCCTAAAATACACTAATGACAGCAAAAAGTTTGAGTCTACAACATTTAGTTAAGGTGTGAGAGCCTAAATGAACTTTGTATTGCTGTAAACGCGTTTTCAGCACCTGATTGTACACTTCAGGTGAAACTGTCAAAATCTTCAAAATGAGCAAAAGCACAATGAAATTAATGTTGGAATCATCTTCAAGTTGCTAAAATACACTAATGACAGCAAAAAGTTTGAGTCTACAACATTTAGTTGAGGTGTGAGAGCCTAAATGAACTTTGTATTGCTTTAAATGCATTTTCAGCCCGATTGTACACTTCAGTTAAAACTGTCAAAATCTTCAAAATGAGCAAAAGCACAATGAAATTAATGCTGGAATCATCTTCAAGTTGCTAAAATACACTAATGACAGCAACAAGTTTGAGTCTACAACATTTAGTTATGGTGTGAGAGCCTAAATGAACTTTGTATTGCTTTAAATGCATTTTCAGCCCGATTGTACACTTCAGGTAAAACTGTCAAAATCTTCAAAATGAGCAAAAGCACAATGAAATTAATGCTGGAATCATCTTCAAGCTGCTAAAATACACCAATGACAGCAAAAAGTTTGTGTCTACAACATTTAGTTAAGGTGTGAGAGCCAAAATGAACTTTTTATTGCTGTAAACGCGTTTTCAGCACCTGAATGTACACTTCAGGTGAAACTGTCAAAATCTTCAAAATGAGCAAAAGCACAATGAAATTAATGCTGGAATCATCTTCAAGTTGCTAAAATACACTAATGACAGCAAAAAGTTTGAGTCTACAACATTTAGTTAAGTTGTGAGAGCCTAAATTAACTTTTTATTGCTTTAAACGTGTTATCAGCCCTTGATTGTACACTTCAGGTGAAACTGTCAAAATCTTCAAATTGAGCAAAAGCACAATGAAATTAATGCTGGAATCATCTTCAAGTTGCTAAAATACACTAATGACAGCAAAAAGTTTGAGTCTACAACATTTAGTTAAGGTGTGAGAGCCTAAATGAACTTTTCATTGCTTTAAACGCGTTTTCAGCCCGATTGTACAATTCAGGTGAAACTGTCAAAATCTTCAAAATGAGCAAAAGCACAATGAAATTAATGCTGGAATCATCTTCAAGTTGCTAAAATACACTAATGACAGCAACAAGTTTTAGTCTACAACATTTAGTTAAGGTGTGAGAGCCTAAATTAACTTTGTATTGCTGTAAACGCGTTTTCAGCACCTGATTGTACACTTCAGGTGAAACTGTCAAAATCTTCAAAATGAGCAAAAGCACAGTGAAATTAATGTTGGAATCATCTTCAAGTTGCTAAAATACACTAATGACAGCAAAAAGTTTGAGTCTACAACATTTAGTTGAGGTGTGAGAGCCTAAATGAACTTTGTATTGCTTTAAATGCATTTTCAGCCCGATTGTACACTTCAGGTGAAACTGTCAAAATCTTCAAAATGAGCAAAAGCACAATGAAATTAATGCTGGAATCATCTTCAAGTTGCTAAAATACACTATTGACAGCAACAAGTTTGAGTCTACAACATTTAGTTAAGGTGTGAGAGCCTAAATGAACTTTGTATTGCTTTAAATGCATTTTCAGCCCGATTGTACACTTCAGGTAAAACTGTCAAAATCTTCAAAATGAGCAAAAGCACAATGAAATTAATGCTGGAATCATCTTCAAGTTGCTAAAATACACTAATGACAGCAAAAAGTTTGAGTCTACAACATTTAGTTAAGGTGTGAGAGCCAAAATGAACTTTGTATTGCTTTAAATGCATTTTCAGCCCGAATGTACACTTCAGGTGAAACTGTCAAAATCTTCAAAATGAGCAAAAGCACAATGAAATTAATGCTGGAAACATCTTCAAGTTGCTAAAATACACTAATGACAGCAACAAGTTTGAGTCTACAACATTTAGTTAAGGTGTGAGAGCCAAAATGAACTTTGTATTGCTGTAAACGCGTTTTCAGCACCTGATTGTACACTTCAGGTGAAACTGTCAAAATCTTCAAAATGAGCAAAAGCACAATTAAATTAATGTTGGAATCATCTTCAAGTTGCTAAAATACACTAATGACAGCAAAGAGTTTGAGTCTACAACATTTAGTTAAGGTGTGAGAGCCTAAATTAACTTTTTATTGCTTTAAACGCGTTTTCAGCCCTCGATTGTACACTTCAGGTGAAAGTGTCAAAATCTTCAAAATGAGCAAAAGCACAATGAAATTAATGCTGGAATCATCTTCAAGTTGCTAAAATACACTAATGACAGCAAAAAGTTTGAGTGTACAACATTTAGTTAAGGTGTGAGAGCCAAAATGAACTTTGTATTGCTTTAAATGCACTTTCAGCCCGAATGTACACTTCAGATGAAACTGTCAAAATCTTCAAAATGAGCAAAAGCACAATGAAATTAATGCTGGAATAATCTTCAAGTTGCTAAAATACACTAATGACAGCAAAAAGTTTGAGTCTACAACATTTAGTTAAGGTGTGAGAGCCAAAATGAACATTGTATTGCTTTAAATGCATTTTCAGCCCGATAGTACACTTCAGGTGAAACTGTCAAAATCTTCAAAATGAGCAAAAGCACAATTAAATTAATGATGGAATCATCTTCAAGTTGCTAAAATACACTAATGACAAAAAAAGTTTGAGTCTACAACATTTAGTTAAGGTGTGAGAGCCAAAATGAACTTTGTATTGCTGTAAACGCGTTTTCAGCACCTGATTGTACACTTCAGGTGAAACTGTCAAAATCTTCAAAATGAGCAAAAGCACAATGAAATTAATGCTGGAATCATCTTCAAGTTGCTAAAATACACTAATGAAAGCAAAAAGTTTGAGTCTACAATATTTAGTTAAGGTGTGAGAGCCAAAATGAACTTTGTATTGCTTTACAATTCATTTTCAGCCCGATTGTACACTTCAGGTGAAACTGTCAAAATCTTCAAAATGAGTAAAAACACAATGAAATTAATGTTGGAATCATCTTCAAGTTGCTAAAATACACTAATGACAGCAAAAAGTTTGAGTCTACAACATTTAGTTAAGGTGTGAGAGCCTAAATGAACTTTTTATTGCTTTAAACGCGTTTTCAGCCCTTGATTGTACAATTCAGGTGAAACTGTCAAAATCTTCAAAGTGAGCAAAAGCACAATGAAATTAATGCTGGAATCATATTCAAGTTGCTAAAATACACTAATGACAGCAACAATTTTGAGTCTACAAAATTTAGTTAAGGTGTGAGAGCCTAAATGAACTTTGTATTGCTGTAAACGCGTTTTCAGCACCTGATTGTACACTTCAGGTGAAACTGTCAAAATCTTCAAAATAAGCAAAAGCACAATGAAATTAATGCTGGAATCATCTTCAAGTTGCTAAAATACACTATTGACAGCAAAAAGTTTGAGTCTACAACATTTAGTTGAGGTGTGAGAGCCAAAATTAACTTTGTATTGCTTTAAATGCATTTTCAGCCCGATTGGACACTTCAGGTGAAACTGTCAAAATCTTCAAAATGAGCAAAAGCACAATGAAATTAATGCTGGAATCATCTTCAAGTGGCTAAAATACACTAATGACAGTAAAAAGTTTAAGTCTACAACATTTAGTTAAGGTGTGAGAGCCTAAATGAACTTTGTATTGCTTTAAACGCGTTTTCAGCCCCTGATTGTACACTTCAGGTGAAACTGTCAACATCTTCAAAATGAGCAAAAGCACAATGAAATTAATGCTGGAATCATCTTCAAGTTGCTAAAATACACTAATGACAGCAACAAGTTTGAGTCTACAACATTTAGTTAAGGTGTGAGAGCCTAAATGAACTTTGTATTGCTTTAAATGCATTTTCAGCCCGATTGTACACTTCAGATGAAACTGTCAAAATCTTCAAAATGAGCAAAAGCACAATGAAATTTGCTAAAATACACTAATGACAGTAAAAAGTTTAAGTCTACAACATTTAGTTAAGGTGTGAGAGCCAAAATGAACGTTGTATTGCTTTAAATGCATTTTCAGCCCGAATGTACACTTCAGGTGAAACTGTCAAATTCTTCAAAATGAGCAAAAGCACAATGAAATTAATGCTGGAAACATCTTCAAGTTGCTAAAATACACTAATGACAGCAACAAGTTTGAGTCTACAACATTTAGTTAAGGTGTGAGAGCCAAAATGAACTTTGTATTGCTGTAAACGCGTTTTCAGCACCTGATTGTACACTTCAGGTGAAACTGTCAAAATCTTCAAAATGAGCAAAAGCACAATGAAATTAATGCTGGAATCATCTTCAAGTTGCTAAAATACACTAATGACAGCAAAAAGTTTGAGTCTACAACATTTAGTTAAGGTGTGAGAGCCAAAATGAACTTTGTATTGCTGTAAACGCGTTTTCAGCACCTGAATGTACACTTCAGGTGAAACTGTCAAAATCTTCAAAACGAGCAAAAGCACAATTAAATTAATGTTGGAATCATCTTCAAGTTGCTAAAATACACTAATGACAGCAAAGAGTTTGAGTCTACAACATTTAGTTAAGGTGTGAGAGCCTAAATTAACTTTTTATTGCTTTAAACGCGTTTTCAGCCCTTGATTGTACACTTCAGGTGAAAGTGTCAAAATCTTCAAAATGAGCAAAAGCACAATGAAATTAATGCTGGAATCATCTTCAAGTTGCTAAAATACACTAATGACAGCAAAAAGTTTGAGTGTACAACATTTAGTTAAGGTGTGAGAGCCAAAATGAACTTTGTATTGCTTTAAATGCACTTTCAGCCCGAATGTACACTTCAGATGAAACTGTCAAAATCTTCAAAATGAGCAAAAGCACAATGAAATTAATGCTGGAATAATCTTCAAGTTGCTAAAATACACTAATGACAGCAAAAAGTTTGAGTCTACAACATTTAGTTAAGGTGTGAGAGCCTAAATGAACTTTGTATTGCTGTAAACGCGTTTTCAGCACCTGATTGTACACTTCAGGTGAAAGTGTCAAAATCTTCAAAATGAGCAAAAGCACAATTAAATTAATGCTGGAATCATCTTCAAGTTGCTAAAATACACTAATGACAGCAAAAAGTTTGAGTCTACAACATTTAGTTAAGGTGTGAGAGCCAAAATGAACTTTGTATTGCTTTAAATGCATTTTCAGCCCGATAGTACACTTCAGGTGAAACTGTCAAAATCTTCAAAATGAGCAAAAGCACAATTAAATTAATGATGGAATCATCTTCAAGTTGCTAAAATACACTAATGACAGCAAAAAGTTTGAGTCTACAATATTTAGTTAAGGTGTGAGAGCCAAAATGAACTTTGTATTGCTTTAAAATTCATTTTCAGCCCGATTGTACACTTCAGGTGAAACTGTCAAAATCTTCAAAATGAGCAAAAGCACAATGAAATTAATGTTGGAATCATCTTCAAGTTGCTAAAATACACTAATGACAGCAAAAAGTTGGAGTCTACAACATTTAGTTGAGGTGTGAGAGCCTAAATGAACTTTTTATTGCTTTAAACGCGTTTTCAGCCCTTGATTGTACAATTCAGGTGAAACTGTCAAAATCTTCAAAATGAGCAAAAGCACAATGAAATTAATGCTGGAATCATATTCAAGTTGCTAAAATACACTAATGACAGCAACAATTTTGAGTCTACAACATTTAGTTAAGGTGTGAGAGCCTAAATTAACTTTGTATTGCTGTAAACGCGTTTTCAGCACCTGATTGTACACTTCAGGTGAAACTGTCAAAATCTTCAAAATGAGCAAAAGCACAATGAAATTAATGCTGGAATCATCTTCAAGTTGCTAAAATACACTATTGACAGCAAAAAGTTTGAGTCTACAACATTTAGTTAAGGTGTGAGAGCCAAAATTAACTTTGTATTGCTTTAAATGCATTTTCAGCCCGATTGGACACTTCAGGTGAAACTGTCAAAATCTTCAAAATGAGCAAAAGCACAATGAAATTAATGCTGGAATCATCTTCAAGTTGCTAAAATATACTAATGACAGTAAAAAGTTTAAGTCTACAACATTTAGTTAAGGTGTGAGAGCCTAAATGAACTTTGTATTGCTTTAAACGCGTTTTCAGCCCCTGATTGTACACTTCAGGTGAAACTGTCAAAATCTTCAAAATGAGCAAAAGCACAATGAAATTAATGCTGGAATCATCTTCAAGATGCTAAAATACACTAATGACAGCAAAAAGTTTGAGTCTACAACATTTAGTTAAGGTGTGAGAGCCAAAATGAACTTTGTATTGCTTTAAATGCATTTTCAGCCCGATAGTACACTTCAGGTGAAACTGTCAAAATCTTCAAAATGAGCAAAAGCACAATGAAATTAATGCTGGAATCATCTTCAAGTTGCTAAAATACACTAATGACAGCAAAGAGTTTGAGTTTACAACATTTAGTTAAGGTGTGAGAGCCTAAATGAACTTTGAATTGCTTTAAATGCATTTTCAGCCCGATTGTACACTTCAGGTGAAACTGTCAAAATCTTCAAAATGAGCAAAATCACAATGAAATTAATGCTGGAATCATCTTCAAGTTGCTAAAATACACTAATGACAGCAAAAAGTTTGAGTCTACAACATTTAGTTAAGGTGTCAGAGCCTAAATGAACTTTGTATTGCTTTAAACGCGTTTTCAGCCCCTGATTGTACACTTCAGGTGAAACTGTCAAAATCTTCAAAATGAGCAAAAGCACAATGAAATTAATGCTGGAATCATCTTCAAGTTGCTGAAATACACTAATGACAGCAAAAAGTTTGAGTCTACAAGATTTAGTTAAGGTGTGAGAGCCAAAATGAACTTTTTATTGCTGTAAACGCGTTTTCAGCACCTGAATGTACACTTCAGGTGAAACTGTCAAAATCTTCAAAATGAGCAAAAGCACAATGAAATTAATGCTGGAATCATCTTCAAGTTGCTAAAATACACTAATGACAGCAACAAGTTTGAGTCTACAACATTTAGTTAAGGTGTGAGAGCCAAAATGAACTTTGTATTGCTTTAAAATTCATTTTCAGCCCGATTGTACACTTCAGGTGAAACTGTCAAAATCTTCAAAATGAGCAAAAGCACAATGAAATTAATGTTGGAATCATCTTCAAGTTGCTAAAATACACTAATGACAGCAAAAAGTTTGAGTCTACAACATTTAGTTAAGGTTTGAGAGCCTAAATTAACTTTTTATTGCTTTAAACGCGTTTTCAGCCCTCTATTGTACACTTCAGGTGAAAGTGTCAAAATCTTCAAAATGAGCAAAAGCACAATGAAATTAATGCTGGAATCATCTTCAAGTTGCTAAAATACACTAATGACAGCAAAAAGTTTGAGTCTACAATATTTAGTTAAGGTGTGAGAGCCAAAATGAACTTTGTATTGCTTTAAAATTCATTTTCAGCCCGATTGTACACTTCAGATGAAACTGTCAAAATCTTCAAAATGAGCAAAAGCACAATGAAATTAATGTTGGAATCATCTTCAAGTTGCTAAAATACACTAATGACAGCAACAAGTTTGAGTCTACAACATTTAGTTGAGGTGTGAGAGCCTAAATTAACTTTTTATTGCTTTAAATGAGTTTTCAGCCCTTGATTGTACACTTCAGGTGAAACTGTCAAAATCTTCAAAATGAGCAAAAGCACAATGAAATTAATGCTGGAATCATCTTCAAGTTGCTAAAATACACTAATGACAGCAAAAAATTTGAGTCTACAACATTTAGTTAAGGTGTGAGAGCCTAAATGAACTTTGTATTGCTTTAAACGCGTTTTCAGCCCCTGATTGTACACTTCAGGTGAAACTGTCAAAATCTTCAAAATGAGCAAAAGCACAATGAAATTAATGCTGGAATCATCTTCAAGTTGCTAAAATACACTAATGACAGCAAAAAGTTTGAGTCTACAACATTTAGTTAAGGTGTGAGAGCCTAAATGAACTTTGTATTGCTTTAAACGCGTTTTCAGCCCCTGATTGTACACTTCAGGTGAAACTGTCAAAATCTTCAAAATGAGCAAAAGCACAATGAAATTAATGCTGGAATCATCTTCAAGATGCTAAAATACACTAATGACAGCAAAAAGTTTGAGTCTACAACATTTAGTTAAGGTGTGAGAGCCAAAATGAACTTTGTATTGCTTTAAATGCATTTTCAGCCCGATAGTACACTTCAGGTGAAACTGTCAAAATCTTCAAAATGAGCAAAAGCACAATGAAATTAATGCTGGAATCATCTTCAAGTTGCTAAAATACACTAATGACAGCAAAGAGTTTGAGTTTACAACATTTAGTTAAGGTGTGAGAGCCTAAATTAACTTTTTATTGCTTTAAACGCGTTTTCAGCCCTTGATTGTACACTTCAGGTGAAAGTGTCAAAATCTTCAAAATGAGCAAAAGCACAATGAAATTAATGCTGGAATCATCTTCAAGTTGCTAAAATACACTAATGACAGTAAAAAGTTTGAGTCTACAACATTTAGTTAAGGTGTGAGAGCCTAAATGAACTTTGAATTGCTTTAAATGCATTTTCAGCCCGATTGTACACTTCAGGTGAAACTGTCAAAATCTTCAAAATGAGCAAAAGCACAATGAAATTAATGCTGGAATCATCTTCAAGTTGCTAAAATACACTAATGACAGCAAAGAGTTTGAGTTTACAACATTTAGTTAAGGTGTGAGAGCCTAAATTAACTTTTTATTGCTTTAAACGCGTTTTCAGCCCTTGATTGTACACTTCAGGTGAAAGTGTCAAAATCTTCAAAATGAGCAAAAGCACAATGAAATTAATGCTGGAATCATCTTCAAGTTGCTAAAATACACTAATGACAGCAAAAAGTTTGAGTCTACAACATTTAGTTAAGGTGTGAGAGCCAAAATGAACTTTGTATTGCTTTAAAATTCATTTTCAGCCCGATTGTACACTTCAGGTGAAACTGTCAAAATCTTCAAAATGAGCAAAAGCACAATGAAATTAATGTTGGAATCATCTTCAAGTTGCTAAAATACACTAATGACAGCAAAAAGTTTGAGTCTACAACATTTAGTTAAGGTTTGAGAGCCTAAATTAACTTTTTATTGCTTTAAACGCGTTTTCAGCCCTTGATTGTACACTTCAGGTGAAACTGTCAAAATCTTCAAAATGAGCAAAAGCACAATGAAATTAATGCTGGAATCATCTTAAAGTTGCTAAAATACACTAATGACAGCAAAAAGTTTGAGTCTACAAAATTTAGTTAAGGTGTGAGAGCCAAAATGAACTTTGTATTGCTTTAAAATTCATTTTCAGCCCGATTGTACACTTCAGATGAAACTGTCAAAATCTTCAAAATGAGCAAAAGCACAATGAAATTAATGCTGGAATCATCTTCAAGTTGCTAAAATACACTAATGACAGCAAAAAGTTTGAGTCTACAACATTTAGTTAAGGTTTGAGAGCCTAAATTAACTTTTTATTGCTTTAAACGCGTTTTCAGCCCTTGATTGTACACTTCAGGTGAAAGTGTCAAAATCTTCAAAATGAGCAAAAGCACAATGAAATTAATGCTGGAATCATCTTCAAGTTGCTAAAATACACTAATGACAGCAAAAAGTTTGAGTCTACAATATTTAGTTAAGGTGTGAGAGCCAAAATGAACTTTGTATTGCTTTAAAATTCATTTTCAGCCCGATTGTACAGTTCAGATGAAACTGTCAAAATCTTCAAAATGAGCAAAAGCACAATGAAATTAATGTTGGAATCATCTTCAAGTTGCTAAAATACACTAATGACAGCAACAAGTTTGAGTCTACAACATTTAGTTGAGGTGTGAGAGCCTAAATTAACTTTTTATTGCTTTAAATGAGTTTTCAGCCCTTGATTGTACACTTCAGGTGAAACTGTCAAAATCTTCAAAATGAGCAAAAGCACAATGAAATTAATGCTGGAATCATCTTCAAGTTGCTAAAATACACTAATGACAGCAAAAAATTTGAGTCTACAACATTTAGTTAAGGTGTGAGAGCCTAAATGAACTTTGTATTGCTTTAAACGCGTTTTCAGCCCCTGATTGTACACTTCAGGTGAAACTGTCAAAATCTTCAAAATGAGCAAAAGCACAATGAAATTAATGCTGGAATCATCTTCAAGTTGCTAAAATACACTAATGACAGCAAAAAGTTTGAGTCTACAACATTTAGTTAAGGTGTGAGAGCCTAAATGAACTTTGTATTGCTTTAAACGCGTTTTCAGCCCCTGATTGTACACTTCAGGTGAAACTGTCAAAATCTTCAAAATGAGCAAAAGCACAATGAAATTAATGCTGGAATCATCTTCAAGATGCTAAAATACACTAATGACAGCAAAAAGTTTGAGTCTACAACATTTAGTTAAGGTGTGAGAGCCAAAATGAACTTTGTATTGCTTTAAATGCATTTTCAGCCCGATAGTACACTTCAGGTGAAACTGTCAAAATCTTCAAAATGAGCAAAAGCACAATGAAATTAATGCTGGAATCATCTTCAAGTTGCTAAAATACACTAATGACAGCAAAGAGTTTGAGTTTACAACATTTAGTTAAGGTGTGAGAGCCTAAATTAACTTTTTATTGCTTTAAACGCGTTTTCAGCCCTTGATTGTACACTTCAGGTGAAAGTGTCAAAATCTTCAAAATGAGCAAAAGCACAATGAAATTAATGCTGGAATCATCTTCAAGTTGCTAAAATACACTAATGACAGTAAAAAGTTTGAGTCTACAACATTTAGTTAAGGTGTGAGAGCCTAAATGAACTTTGAATTGCTTTAAATGCATTTTCAGCCCGATTGTACACTTCAGGTGAAACTGTCAAAATCTTCAAAATGAGCAAAAGCACAATGAAATTAATGCTGGAATCATCTTCAAGTTGCTAAAATACACTAATGACAGCAAAGAGTTTGAGTTTACAACATTTAGTTAAGGTGTGAGAGCCTAAATTAACTTTTTATTGCTTTAAACGCGTTTTCAGCCCTTGATTGTACACTTCAGGTGAAAGTGTCAAAATCTTCAAAATGAGCAAAAGCACAATGAAATTAATGCTGGAATCATCTTCAAGTTGCTAAAATACACTAATGACAGCAAAAAGTTTGAGTCTACAACATTTAGTTAAGGTGTGAGAGCCAAAATGAACTTTGTATTGCTTTAAAATTCATTTTCAGCCCGATTGTACACTTCAGGTGAAACTGTCAAAATCTTCAAAATGAGCAAAAGCACAATGAAATTAATGTTGGAATCATCTTCAAGTTGCTAAAATACACTAATGACAGCAAAAAGTTTGAGTCTACAACATTTAGTTAAGGTTTGAGAGCCTAAATTAACTTTTTATTGCTTTAAACGCGTTTTCAGCCCCTGATTGTACACTTCAGGTGAAACTGTCAAAATCTTCAAAATGAGCAAAAGCACAATGAAATTAATGCTGGAATCATCTTCAAGTTGCTAAAATACACTAATGACAGCAAAGAGTTTGAGTTTACAACATTTAGTTAAGGTGTGAGAGCCTAAATTAACTTTTTATTGCTTTAAACGCGTTTTCAGCCCTTGATTGTACACTTCAGGTGAAAGTGTCAAAATCTTCAAAATGAGCAAAAGCACAATGAAATTAATGCTGGAATCATCTTCAAGTTGCTAAAATACACTAATGACAGTAAAAAGTTTGAGTCTACAACATTTAGTTAAGGTGTGAGAGCCTAAATGAACTTTGAATTGCTTTAAATGCATTTTCAGCCCGATTGTACACTTCAGGTGAAACTGTCAAAATCTTCAAAATGAGCAAAAGCACAATGAAATTAATGCTGGAATCATCTTCAAGTTGCTAAAATACACTAATGACAGCAAAGAGTTTGAGTTTACAACATTTAGTTAAGGTGTGAGAGCCTAAATTAACTTTTTATTGCTTTAAACGCGTTTTCAGCCCTTGATTGTACACTTCAGGTGAAAGTGTCAAAATCTTCAAAATGAGCAAAAGCACAATGAAATTAATGCTGGAATCATCTTCAAGTTGCTAAAATACACTAATGACAGCAAAAAGTTTGAGTCTACAACATTTAGTTAAGGTGTGAGAGCCAAAATGAACTTTGTATTGCTTTAAAATTCATTTTCAGCCCGATTGTACACTTCAGGTGAAACTGTCAAAATCTTCAAAATGAGCAAAAGCACAATGAAATTAATGTTGGAATCATCTTCAAGTTGCTAAAATACACTAATGACAGCAAAAAGTTTGAGTCTACAACATTTAGTTAAGGTGTGAGAGCCTAAATGAACTTTTTATTGCTTTAAACGCGTTTTCAGCCCTTGATTGTACACTTCAGGTGAAACTGTCAAAATCTTCAAAATGAGCAAAAGCACAATGAAATTAATGCTGGAATCATCTTAAAGTTGCTAAAATACACTAATGACAGCAAAAAGTTTGAGTCTACAAAATTTAGTTAAGGTGTGAGAGCCAAAATGAACTTTGTATTGCTTTAAAATTCATTTTCAGCCCGATTGTACACTTCAGATGAAACTGTCAAAATCTTCAAAATGAGCAAAAGCACAATGAAATTAATGCTGGAATCATCTTCAAGTTGCTAAAATACACTAATGACAGCAAAAAGTTTGAGTCTACAACATTTAGTTAAGGTTTGAGAGCCTAAATTAACTTTTTATTGCTTTAAACGCGTTTTCAGCCCTTGATTGTACACTTCAGGTGAAACTGTCAAAATCTTCAAAATGGGCAAAAGCACAATGAAATTAATGCTGGAATCATCTTAAAGTTGCTAAAATACACTAATGACAGCAAAAAGTTTGAGTCTACAAAATTTAGTTAAGGTGTGAGAGCCAAAATGAACTTTGTATTGCTTTAAAATTCATTTTCAGCCCGATTGTACACTTCAGATGAAACTGTCAAAATCTTCAAAATGAGCAAAAGCACAATGAAATTAATGCTGGAATCATCTTCAAGTTGCTAAAATACACTAATGACAGCAAAAAGTTTGAGTCTACAACATTTAGTTAAGGTTTGAGAGCCTAAATTAACTTTTTATTGCTTTAAACGCGTTTTCAGCCCTTGATTGTACACTTCAGGTGAAAGTGTCAAAATCTTCAAAATGAGCAAAAGCACAATGAAATTAATGCTGGAATCATCTTCAAGTTGCTAAAATACACTAATGACAGCAAAAAGTTTGAGTCTACAATATTTAGTTAAGGTGTGAGAGCCAAAATGAACTTTGTATTGCTTTAAAATTCATTTTCAGCCCGATTGTACAGTTCAGATGAAACTGTCAAAATCTTCAAAATGAGCAAAAGCACAATGAAATTAATGTTGGAATCATCTTCAAGTTGCTAAAATACACTAATGACAGCAACAAGTTTGAGTCTACAACATTTAGTTGAGGTGTGAGAGCCTAAATGAACTTTGTATTGCTTTAAACGCGTTTTCAGCCCCTGATTGTACACTTCAGGTGAAACTGTCAAAATCTTCAAAATGAGCAAAAGCACAATGAAATTAATGCTGGAATCATCTTCAAGTTGCTAAAATACACTATTGACAGCAAAAAGTTTGAGTCTACAACATTTAGTTAAGGTGTGAGAGCCAAAATTAACTTTGTATTGCTTTAAATGCATTTTCAGCCCGATTGGACACTTCAGGTGAAACTGTCAAAATCTTCTAAATGAGCAAAAGCACAATGAAATTAATGCTGGAATCATCTTCAAGTTGCTAAAATACACTAATGACAGTAAAAAGTTTAAGTCTACAACATTTAGTTAAGGTGTGAGAGCCTAAATGAACTTTGTATTGCTTTAAACGCGTTTTCAGCCCCTGATTGTACACTTCAGGTGAAACTGTCAAAATCTTCAAAATGAGCAAAAGCACAATGAAATTAATGCTGGAATCATCTTCAAGTTGCTAAAATACACTAATGACAGCAACAAGTTTGAGTCTACAACATTTAGTTAAGGTGTGAGAGCCTAAATGAACTTTGTATTGCTTTAAATGCATTTTCAGCCCGATTGTACACTTCAGGTGAAACTGTCAAAATCTTCAAAATGAGCAAAAGCACAATGAAATTAATGCTGGAATCATCTTCAAGTTGCTAAAATACACTAATGACAGCAAAAAGTTTGAGTCTACAACATTTAGTTAAGGTGTGAGAGCCTAAATGAACTTTGTATTGCTTTAAACGCGTTTTCAGCCCCTGATTGTACACTTCAGGTGAAACTGTCAAAATCTTCAAAATGAGCAAAAGCACAATGAAATTAATGCTGGAATCATCTTCAAGATGCTAAAATACACTAATGACAGCAAAAAGTTTGAGTCTACAACATTTAGTTAAGGTGTGAGAGCCTAAATTAACTTTTTATTGCTTTAAACGCGTTTTCAGCCCTTGATTGTACACTTCAGGTGAAAGTGTCAAAATCTTCAAAATGAGCAAAAGCACAATGAAATTAATGCTGGAATCATCTTAAAGTTGCTAAAATACACTAATGACAGCAAAAAGTTTGAGTCTACAAAATTTAGTTAAGGTGTGAGAGCCAAAATGAACTTTGTATTGCTTTAAAATTCATTTTCAGCCCGATTGTACACTTCAGATGAAACTGTCAAAATCTTCAAAATGAGCAAAAGCACAATGAAATTAATGCTGGAATCATCTTCAAGTTGCTAAAATACACTAATGACAGTAAAAAGTTTGAGTCTACAACATTTAGTTAAGGTTTGAGAGCCTAAATTAACTTTTTATTGCTTTAAACGCGTTTTCAGCCCTTGATTGTACACTTCAGGTGAAAGTGTCAAAATCTTCAAAATGAGCAAAAGCACAATGAAATTAATGCTGGAATCATCTTCAAGTTGCTAAAATACACTAATGACAGCAAAAAGTTTGAGTCTACAATATTTAGTTAAGGTGTGAGAGCCAAAATGAACTTTGTATTGCTTTAAAATTCATTTTCAGCCCGATTGTACAGTTCAGATGAAACTGTCAAAATCTTCAAAATGAGCAAAAGCACAATGAAATTAATGTTGGAATCATCTTCAAGTTGCTAAAATACACTAATGACAGCAACAAGTTTGAGTCTACAACATTTAGTTGAGGTGTGAGAGCCTAAATGAACTTTGTATTGCTTTAAACGCGTTTTCAGCCCCTGATTGTACACTTCAGGTGAAACTGTCAAAATCTTCAAAATGAGCAAAAGCACAATGAAATTAATGCTGGAATCATCTTCAAGTTGCTAAAATACACTATTGACAGCAAAAAGTTTGAGTCTACAACATTTAGTTAAGGTGTGAGAGCCAAAATTAACTTTGTATTGCTTTAAATGCATTTTCAGCCCGATTGGACACTTCAGGTGAAACTGTCAAAATCTTCTAAATGAGCAAAAGCACAATGAAATTAATGCTGGAATCATCTTCAAGTTGCTAAAATACACTAATGACAGTAAAAAGTTTAAGTCTACAACATTTAGTTAAGGTGTGAGAGCCTAAATGAACTTTGTATTGCTTTAAACGCGTTTTCAGCCCCTGATTGTACACTTCAGGTGAAACTGTCAAAATCTTCAAAATGAGCAAAAGCACAATGAAATTAATGCTGGAATCATCTTCAAGTTGCTAAAATACACTAATGACAGCAACAAGTTTGAGTCTACAACATTTAGTTAAGGTGTGAGAGCCTAAATGAACTTTGTATTGCTTTAAATGCATTTTCAGCCCGATTGTACACTTCAGGTGAAACTGTCAAAATCTTCAAAATGAGCAAAAGCACAATGAAATTAATGCTGGAATCATCTTCAAGTTGCTAAAATACACTAATGACAGCAAAAAGTTTGAGTCTACAACATTTAGTTAAGGTGTGAGAGCCTAAATGAACTTTGTATTGCTTTAAACGCGTTTTCAGCCCCTGATTGTACACTTCAGGTGAAACTGTCAAAATCTTCAAAATGAGCAAAAGCACAATGAAATTAATGCTGGAATCATCTTCAAGATGCTAAAATACACTAATGACAGCAAAAAGTTTGAGTCTACAACATTTAGTTAAGGTGTGAGAGCCAAAATGAACTTTGTATTGCTTTAAATGCATTTTCAGCCCGATAGTACACTTCAGGTGAAACTGTCAAAATCTTCAAAATGAGCAAAAGCACAATGAAATTAATGCTGGAATCATCTTCAAGTTGCTAAAATACACTAATGACAGCAAAGAGTTTGAGTTTACAACATTTAGTTAAGGTGTGAGAGCCTAAATTAACTTTTTATTGCTTTAAACGCGTTTTCAGCCCTTGATTGTACACTTCAGGTGAAAGTGTCAAAATCTTCAAAATGAGCAAAAGCACAATGAAATTAATGCTGGAATCATCTTCAAGTTGCTAAAATACACTAATGACAGTAAAAAGTTTGAGTCTACAACATTTAGTTAAGGTGTGAGAGCCTAAATGAACTTTGAATTGCTTTAAATGCATTTTCAGCCCGATTGTACACTTCAGGTGAAACTGTCAAAATCTTCAAAATGAGCAAAAGCACAATGAAATTAATGCTGGAATCATCTTCAAGTTGCTAAAATACACTAATGACAGCAAAGAGTTTGAGTTTACAACATTTAGTTAAGGTGTGAGAGCCTAAATTAACTTTTTATTGCTTTAAACGCGTTTTCAGCCCTTGATTGTACACTTCAGGTGAAAGTGTCAAAATCTTCAAAATGAGCAAAAGCACAATGAAATTAATGCTGGAATCATCTTCAAGTTGCTAAAATACACTAATGACAGCAAAAAGTTTGAGTCTACAACATTTAGTTAAGGTGTGAGAGCCAAAATGAACTTTGTATTGCTTTAAAATTCATTTTCAGCCCGATTGTACACTTCAGGTGAAACTGTCAAAATCTTCAAAATGAGCAAAAGCACAATGAAATTAATGTTTGAATCATCTTCAAGTTGCTAAAATACACTAATGACAGCAAAAAGTTTGAGTCTACAACATTTAGTTAAGGTGTGAGAGCCTAAATGAACTTTTTATTGCTTTAAACGCGTTTTCAGCCCTTGATTGTACACTTCAGGTGAAACTGTCAAAATCTTCAAAATGAGCAAAAGCACAATGAAATTAATGCTGGAATCATCTTAAAGTTGCTAAAATACACTAATGACAGCAAAAAGTTTGAGTCTACAAAATTTAGTTAAGGTGTGAGAGCCAAAATGAACTTTGTATTGCTTTAAAATTCATTTTCAGCCCGATTGTACACTTCAGATGAAACTGTCAAAATCTTCAAAATGAGCAAAAGCACAATGAAATTAATGCTGGAATCATCTTCAAGTTGCTAAAATACACTAATGACAGCAAAAAGTTTGAGTCTACAACATTTAGTTAAGGTTTGAGAGCCTAAATTAACTTTTTATTGCTTTAAACGCGTTTTCAGCCCTTGATTGTACACTTCAGGTGAAACTGTCAAAATCTTCAAAATGGGCAAAAGCACAATGAAATTAATGCTGGAATCATCTTAAAGTTGCTAAAATACACTAATGACAGCAAAAAGTTTGAGTCTACAAAATTTAGTTAAGGTGTGAGAGCCAAAATGAACTTTGTATTGCTTTAAAATTCATTTTCAGCCCGATTGTACACTTCAGATGAAACTGTCAAAATCTTCAAAATGAGCAAAAGCACAATGAAATTAATGCTGGAATCATCTTCAAGTTGCTAAAATACACTAATGACAGCAAAAAGTTTGAGTCTACAACATTTAGTTAAGGTTTGAGAGCCTAAATTAACTTTTTATTGCTTTAAACGCGTTTTCAGCCCTTGATTGTACACTTCAGGTGAAAGTGTCAAAATCTTCAAAATGAGCAAAAGCACAATGAAATTAATGCTGGAATCATCTTCAAGTTGCTAAAATACACTAATGACAGCAAAAAGTTTGAGTCTACAATATTTAGTTAAGGTGTGAGAGCCAAAATGAACTTTGTATTGCTTTAAAATTCATTTTCAGCCCGATTGTACAGTTCAGATGAAACTGTCAAAATCTTCAAAATGAGCAAAAGCACAATGAAATTAATGTTGGAATCATCTTCAAGTTGCTAAAATACACTAATGACAGCAACAAGTTTGAGTCTACAACATTTAGTTGAGGTGTGAGAGCCTAAATGAACTTTGTATTGCTTTAAACGCGTTTTCAGCCCCTGATTGTACACTTCAGGTGAAACTGTCAAAATCTTCAAAATGAGCAAAAGCACAATGAAATTAATGCTGGAATCATCTTCAAGTTGCTAAAATACACTATTGACAGCAAAAAGTTTGAGTCTACAACATTTAGTTAAGGTGTGAGAGCCAAAATTAACTTTGTATTGCTTTAAATGCATTTTCAGCCCGATTGGACACTTCAGGTGAAACTGTCAAAATCTTCTAAATGAGCAAAAGCACAATGAAATTAATGCTGGAATCATCTTCAAGTTGCTAAAATACACTAATGACAGTAAAAAGTTTAAGTCTACAACATTTAGTTAAGGTGTGAGAGCCTAAATGAACTTTGTATTGCTTTAAACGCGTTTTCAGCCCCTGATTGTACACTTCAGGTGAAACTGTCAAAATCTTCAAAATGAGCAAAAGCACAATGAAATTAATGCTGGAATCATCTTCAAGTTGCTAAAATACACTAATGACAGCAACAAGTTTGAGTCTACAACATTTAGTTAAGGTGTGAGAGCCTAAATGAACTTTGTATTGCTTTAAATGCATTTTCAGCCCGATTGTACACTTCAGGTGAAACTGTCAAAATCTTCAAAATGAGCAAAAGCACAATGAAATTAATGCTGGAATCATCTTCAAGTTGCTAAAATACACTAATGACAGCAAAAAGTTTGAGTCTACAACATTTAGTTAAGGTGTGAGAGCCTAAATGAACTTTGTATTGCTTTAAACGCGTTTTCAGCCCCTGATTGTACACTTCAGGTGAAACTGTCAAAATCTTCAAAATGAGCAAAAGCACAATGAAATTAATGCTGGAATCATCTTCAAGATGCTAAAATACACTAATGACAGCAAAAAGTTTGAGTCTACAACATTTAGTTAAGGTGTGAGAGCCAAAATGAACTTTGTATTGCTTTAAATGCATTTTCAGCCCGATAGTACACTTCAGGTGAAACTGTCAAAATCTTCAAAATGAGCAAAAGCACAATGAAATTAATGCTGGAATCATCTTCAAGTTGCTAAAATACACTAATGACAGCAAAGAGTTTGAGTTTACAACATTTAGTTAAGGTGTGAGAGCCTAAATTAACTTTTTATTGCTTTAAACGCGTTTTCAGCCCTTGATTGTACACTTCAGGTGAAAGTGTCAAAATCTTCAAAATGAGCAAAAGCACAATGAAATTAATGCTGGAATCATCTTAAAGTTGCTAAAATACACTAATGACAGCAAAAAGTTTGAGTCTACAAAATTTAGTTAAGGTGTGAGAGCCAAAATGAACTTTGTATTGCTTTAAAATTCATTTTCAGCCCGATTGTACACTTCAGATGAAACTGTCAAAATCTTCAAAATGAGCAAAAGCACAATGAAATTAATGCTGGAATCATCTTCAAGTTGCTAAAATACACTAATGACAGCAAAAAGTTTGAGTCTACAACATTTAGTTAAGGTTTGAGAGCCTAAATTAACTTTTTATTGCTTTAAACGCGTTTTCAGCCCTTGATTGTACACTTCAGGTGAAAGTGTCAAAATCTTCAAAATGAGCAAAAGCACAATGAAATTAATGCTGGAATCATCTTCAAGTTGCTAAAATACACTAATGACAGCAAAAAGTTTGAGTCTACAATATTTAGTTAAGGTGTGAGAGCCAAAATGAACTTTGTATTGCTTTAAAATTCATTTTCAGCCCGATTGTACAGTTCAGATGAAACTGTCAAAATCTTCAAAATGAGCAAAAGCACAATGAAATTAATGTTGGAATCATCTTCAAGTTGCTAAAATACACTAATGACAGCAACAAGTTTGAGTCTACAACATTTAGTTGAGGTGTGAGAGCCTAAATTAACTTTGTATTGCTTTAAACGCGTTTTCAGCCCCTGATTGTACACTTCAGGTGAAACTGTCAAAATCTTCAAAATGAGCAAAAGCACAATGAAATTAATGCTGGAATCATCTTCAAGTTGCTAAAATACACTATTGACAGCAAAAAGTTTGAGTCTACAACATTTAGTTAAGGTGTGAGAGCCAAAATTAACTTTGTATTGCTTTAAATGCATTTTCAGCCCGATTGGACACTTCAGGTGAAACTGTCAAAATCTTCTAAATGAGCAAAAGCACAATGAAATTAATGCTGGAATCATCTTCAAGTTGCTAAAATACACTAATGACAGTAAAAAGTTTAAGTCTACAACATTTAGTTAAGGTGTGAGAGCCTAAATGAACTTTGTATTGCTTTAAACGCGTTTTCAGCCCCTGATTGTACACTTCAGGTGAAACTGTCAAAATCTTCAAAATGAGCAAAAGCACAATGAAATTAATGCTGGAATCATCTTCAAGTTGCTAAAATACACTAATGACAGCAACAAGTTTGAGTCTACAACATTTAGTTAAGGTGTGAGAGCCTAAATGAACTTTGTATTGCTTTAAATGCATTTTCAGCCCGATTGTACACTTCAGGTGAAACTGTCAAAATCTTCAAAATGAGCAAAAGCACAATGAAATTAATGCTGGAATCATCTTCAAGTTGCTAAAATACACTAATGACAGCAAAAAGTTTGAGTCTACAACATTTAGTTAAGGTGTGAGAGCCTAAATGAACTTTGTATTGCTTTAAACGCGTTTTCAGCCCCTGATTGTACACTTCAGGTGAAACTGTCAAAATCTTCAAAATGAGCAAAAGCACAATGAAATTAATGCTGGAATCATCTTCAAGATGCTAAAATACACTAATGACAGCAAAAAGTTTGAGTCTACAACATTTAGTTAAGGTGTGAGAGCCAAAATGAACTTTGTATTGCTTTAAATGCATTTTCAGCCCGATAGTACACTTCAGGTGAAACTGTCAAAATCTTCAAAATGAGCAAAAGCACAATGAAATTAATGCTGGAATCATCTTCAAGTTGCTAAAATACACTAATGACAGCAAAGAGTTTGAGTTTACAACATTTAGTTAAGGTGTGAGAGCCTAAATTAACTTTTTATTGCTTTAAACGCGTTTTCAGCCCTTGATTGTACACTTCAGGTGAAAGTGTCAAAATCTTCAAAATGAGCAAAAGCACAATGAAATTAATGCTGGAATCATCTTCAAGTTGCTAAAATACACTAATGACAGTAAAAAGTTTGAGTCTACAACATTTAGTTAAGGTGTGAGAGCCTAAATGAACTTTGAATTGCTTTAAATGCATTTTCAGCCCGATTGTACACTTCAGGTGAAACTGTCAAAATCTTCAAAATGAGCAAAAGCACAATGAAATTAATGCTGGAATCATCTTCAAGTTGCTAAAATACACTAATGACAGCAAAGAGTTTGAGTTTACAACATTTAGTTAAGGTGTGAGAGCCTAAATTAACTTTTTATTGCTTTAAACGCGTTTTCAGCCCTTGATTGTACACTTCAGGTGAAAGTGTCAAAATCTTCAAAATGAGCAAAAGCACAATGAAATTAATGCTGGAATCATCTTCAAGTTGCTAAAATACACTAATGACAGCAAAAAGTTTGAGTCTACAACATTTAGTTAAGGTGTGAGAGCCAAAATGAACTTTGTATTGCTTTAAAATTCATTTTCAGCCCGATTGTACACTTCAGGTGAAACTGTCAAAATCTTCAAAATGAGCAAAAGCACAATGAAATTAATGTTGGAATCATCTTCAAGTTGCTAAAATACACTAATGACAGCAAAAAGTTTGAGTCTACAACATTTAGTTAAGGTTTGAGAGCCTAAATTAACTTTTTATTGCTTTAAACGCGTTTTCAGCCCTTGATTGTACACTTCAGGTGAAACTGTCAAAATCTTCAAAATGAGCAAAAGCACAATGAAATTAATGCTGGAATCATCTTAAAGTTGCTAAAATACACTAATGACAGCAAAAAGTTTGAGTCTACAAAATTTAGTTAAGGTGTGAGAGCCAAAATGAACTTTGTATTGCTTTAAATTTCATTTTCAGCCCGATTGTACACTTCAGATGAAACTGTCAAAATCTTCAAAATGAGCAAAAGCACAATGAAATTAATGCTGGAATCATCTTCAAGTTGCTAAAATACACTAATGACAGCAAAAAGTTTGAGTCTACAACATTTAGTTAAGGTTTGAGAGCCTAAATTAACTTTTTATTGCTTTAAACGCGTTTTCAGCCCTTGATTGTACACTTCAGGTGAAAGTGTCAAAATCTTCAAAATGAGCAAAAGCACAATGAAATTAATGCTGGAATCATCTTCAAGTTGCTAAAATACACTAATGACAGCAAAAAGTTTGAGTCTACAATATTTAGTTAAGGTGTGAGAGCCAAAATGAACTTTGTATTGCTTTAAAATTCATTTTCAGCCCGATTGTACACTTCAGATGAAACTGTCAAAATCTTCAAAATGAGCAAAAGCACAATGAAATTAATGTTGGAATCATCTTCAAGTTGCTAAAATACACTAATGACAGCAACAAGTTTGAGTCTACAACATTTAGTTGAGGTGTGAGAGCCTAAATGAACTTTGTATTGCTTTAAACGCGTTTTCAGCCCCTGATTGTACACTTCAGGTGAAACTGTCAAAATCTTCAAAATGAGCAAAAGCACAATGAAATTAATGCTGGAATCATCTTCAAGTTGCTAAAATACACTATTGACAGCAAAAAGTTTGAGTCTACAACATTTAGTTAAGGTGTGAGAGCCAAAATTAACTTTGTATTGCTTTAAATGCATTTTCAGCCCGATTGGACACTTCAGGTGAAACTGTCAAAATCTTCTAAATGAGCAAAAGCACAATGAAATTAATGCTGGAATCATCTTCAAGTTGCTAAAATACACTAATGACAGTAAAAAGTTTAAGTCTACAACATTTAGTTAAGGTGTGAGAGCCTAAATGAACTTTGTATTGCTTTAAACGCGTTTTCAGCCCCTGATTGTACACTTCAGGTGAAACTGTCAAAATCTTCAAAATGAGCAAAAGCACAATGAAATTAATGCTGGAATCATCTTCAAGTTGCTAAAATACACTAATGACAGCAACAAGTTTGAGTCTACAACATTTAGTTAAGGTGTGAGAGCCTAAATGAACTTTGTATTGCTTTAAATGCATTTTCAGCCCGATTGTACACTTCAGGTGAAACTGTCAAAATCTTCAAAATGAGCAAAAGCACAATGAAATTAATGCTGGAATCATCTTCAAGTTGCTAAAATACACTAATGACAGCAAAAAGTTTGAGTCTACAACATTTAGTTAAGGTGTGAGAGCCTAAATGAACTTTGTATTGCTTTAAACGCGTTTTCAGCCCCTGATTGTACACTTCAGGTGAAACTGTCAAAATCTTCAAAATGAGCAAAAGCACAATGAAATTAATGCTGGAATCATCTTCAAGATGCTAAAATACACTAATGACAGCAAAAAGTTTGAGTCTACAACATTTAGTTAAGGTGTGAGAGCCAAAATGAACTTTGTATTGCTTTAAATGCATTTTCAGCCCGATAGTACACTTCAGGTGAAACTGTCAAAATCTTCAAAATGAGCAAAAGCACAATGAAATTAATGCTGGAATCATCTTCAAGTTGCTAAAATACACTAATGACAGCAAAGAGTTTGAGTTTACAACATTTAGTTAAGGTGTGAGAGCCTAAATTAACTTTTTATTGCTTTAAACGCGTTTTCAGCCCTTGATTGTACACTTCAGGTGAAAGTGTCAAAATCTTCAAAATGAGCAAAAGCACAATGAAATTAATGCTGGAATCATCTTCAAGTTGCTAAAATACACTAATGACAGTAAAAAGTTTGAGTCTACAACATTTAGTTAAGGTGTGAGAGCCTAAATGAACTTTGAATTGCTTTAAATGCATTTTCAGCCCGATTGTACACTTCAGGTGAAACTGTCAAAATCTTCAAAATGAGCAAAAGCACAATGAAATTAATGCTGGAATCATCTTCAAGTTGCTAAAATACACTAATGACAGCAAAGAGTTTGAGTTTACAACATTTAGTTAAGGTGTGAGAGCCTAAATTAACTTTTTATTGCTTTAAACGCGTTTTCAGCCCTTGATTGTACACTTCAGGTGAAAGTGTCAAAATCTTCAAAATGAGCAAAAGCACAATGAAATTAATGCTGGAATCATCTTCAAGTTGCTAAAATACACTAATGACAGCAAAAAGTTTGAGTCTACAACATTTAGTTAAGGTGTGAGAGCCAAAATGAACTTTGTATTGCTTTAAAATTCATTTTCAGCCCGATTGTACACTTCAGGTGAAACTGTCAAAATCTTCAAAATGAGCAAAAGCACAATGAAATTAATGCTGGAATCATCTTCAAGTTGCTAAAATACACTAATGACAGCAACAAGTTTGAGTCTACAACATTTAGTTAAGGTGTGAGAGCCAAAATGAACTTTGTATTGCTTTAAAATTCATTTTCAGCCCGATTGTACACTTCAGGTGAAACTGTCAAAATCTTCAAAATGAGCAAAAGCACAATGAAATTAATGTTGGAATCATCTTCAAGTTGCTAAAATACACTAATGACAGCAAAAAGTTTGAGTCTACAACATTTAGTTAAGGTTTGAGAGCCTAAATTAACTTTTTATTGCTTTAAACGCGTTTTCAGCCCTCTATTGTACACTTCAGGTGAAAGTGTCAAAATCTTCAAAATGAGCAAAAGCACAATGAAATTAATGCTGGAATCATCTTCAAGTTGCTAAAATACACTAATGACAGCAAAAAGTTTGAGTCTACAACATTTAGTTAAGGTTTGAGAGCCTAAATTAACTTTTTATTGCTTTAAACGCGTTTTCAGCCCTTGATTGTACACTTCAGGTGAAAGTGTCAAAATCTTCAAAATGAGCAAAAGCACAATGAAATTAATGCTGGAATCATCTTCAAGTTGCTAAAATACACTAATGACAGCAAAAAGTTTGAGTCTACAATATTTAGTTAAGGTGTGAGAGCCAAAATGAACTTTGTATTGCTTTAAAATTCATTTTCAGCCCGATTGTACAGTTCAGATGAAACTGTCAAAATCTTCAAAATGAGCAAAAGCACAATGAAATTAATGTTGGAATCATCTTCAAGTTGCTAAAATACACTAATGACAGCAACAAGTTTGAGTCTACAACATTTAGTTGAGGTGTGAGAGCCTAAATGAACTTTGTATTGCTTTAAACACGTTTTCAGCCCCTGATTGTACACTTCAGGTGAAACTGTCAAAATCTTCAAAATGAGCAAAAGCACAATGAAATTAATGCTGGAATCATCTTCAAGTTGCTAAAATACACTATTGACAGCAAAAAGTTTGAGTCTACAACATTTAGTTAAGGTGTGAGAGCCAAAATTAACTTTGTATTGCTTTAAATGCATTTTCAGCCCGATTGGACACTTCAGGTGAAACTGTCAAAATCTTCTAAATGAGCAAAAGCACAATGAAATTAATGCTGGAATCATCTTCAAGTTGCTAAAATACACTAATGACAGCAAAAAGTTTGAGTCTACAACATTTAGTTAAGGTGTCAGAGCCTAAATGAACTTTGTATTGCTTTAAACGCGTTTTCAGCCCCTGATTGTACACTTCAGGTGAAACTGTCAAAATCTTCAAAATGAGCAAAAGCACAATGAAATTAATGCTGGAATCATCTTCAAGTTGCTGAAATACACTAATGACAGCAAAAAGTTTGAGTCTACAAGATTTAGTTAAGGTGTGAGAGCCAAAATGAACTTTTTATTGCTGTAAACGCGTTTTCAGCACCTGAATGTACACTTCAGGTGAAACTGTCAAAATCTTCAAAATGAGCAAAAGCACAATGAAATTAATGCTGGAATCATCTTCAAGTTGCTAAAATACACTAATGACAGTAACAAGTTTGAGTCTACAACATTTAGTTAAGGTGTGAGAGCCTAAATGAACTTTGTATTGCTTTAAATGCATTTTCAGCCCGATTGTACACTTCAGGTGAAACTGTCAAAATCTTCAAAATGAGCAAAAGCACAATGAAATTAATGCTGGAATCATCTTCAAGTTGCTAAAATACACTAATGACAGCAAAAAGTTTGAGTCTACAACATTTAGTTAAGGTGTGAGAGCCTAAATGAACTTTGTATTGCTTTAAACGCGTTTTCAGCCCCTGATTGTACACTTCAGGTGAAACTGTCAAAATCTTCAAAATGAGCAAAAGCACAATGAAATTAATGCTGGAATCATCTTAGAGATGCTAAAATACACTAATGACAGCAAAAAGTTTGAGTCTACAACATTTAGTTAAGGTGTGAGAGCCAAAATGAACTTTGTATTGCTTTAAATGCATTTTCAGCCCGATAGTACACTTCAGGTGAAACTGTCAAAATCTTCAAAATGAGCAAAAGCACAATGAAATTAATGCTGGAATCATCTTCAAGTTGCTAAAATACACTAATGACAGCAAAGAGTTTGAGTCTACAACATTTAGTTAAGGTGTGAGAGCCTAAATTAACTTTTTATTGCTTTAAACGCGTTTTCAGCCCCTGATTGTACACTTCAGGTGAAACTGTCAAAATCTTCAAAATGAGCAAAAGCACAATGAAATTAATGCTGGAATCATCTTCAAGTTGCTAAAATACACTATTGACAGCAAAAAGTTTGAGTCTACAACATTTAGTTAAGGTGTGAGAGCCAAAATTAACTTTGTATTGCTTTAAATGCATTTTCAGCCCGATAGTACACTTCAGGTGAAACTGTCAAAATCTTCTAAATGAGCAAAAGCACAATGAAATTAATGCTGGAATCATCTTCAAGTTGCTAAAATACACTAATGACAGCAAAGAGTTTGAGTTTACAACATTTAGTTAAGGTGTGAGAGCCTAAATTAACTTTTTATTGCTTTAAACGCGTTTTCAGCCCTTGATTGTACACTTCAGGTGAAAGTGTCAAAATCTTCAAAATGAGCAAAAGCACAATGAAATTAATGCTGGAATCATCTTCAAGTTGCTAAAATACACTAATGACAGTAAAAAGTTTGAGTCTACAACATTTAGTTAAGGTGTGAGAGCCTAAATGAACTTTGAATTGCTTTAAATGCATTTTCAGCCCGATTGTACACTTCAGGTGAAACTGTCAAAATCTTCAAAATGAGCAAAAGCACAATGAAATTAATGCTGGAATCATCTTCAAGTTGCTAAAATACACTAATGACAGCAATGAGTTTGAGTTTACAACATTTAGTTAAGGTGTGAGAGCCTAAATTAACTTTTTATTGCTTTAAACGCGTTTTCAGCCCTTGATTGTACACTTCAGGTGAAAGTGTCAAAATCTTCAAAATGAGCAAAAGCACAATGAAATTAATGCTGGAATCATCTTCAAGTTGCTAAAATACACTAATGACAGCAAAAAGTTTGAGTCTACAACATTTAGTTAAGGTGTGAGAGCCAAAATGAACTTTGTATTGCTTTAAAATTCATTTTCAGCCCGATTGTACACTTCAGGTGAAACTGTCAAAATCTTCAAAATGAGCAAAAGCACAATGAAATTAATGTTGGAATCATCTTCAAGTTGCTAAAATACACTAATGACAGCAAAAAGTTTGAGTCTACAACATTTAGTTAAGGTTTGAGAGCCTAAATTAACTTTTTATTGCTTTAAACGCGTTTTCAGCCCTTGATTGTACACTTCAGGTGAAACTGTCAAAATCTTCAAAATGAGCAAAAGCACAATGAAATTAATGCTGGAATCATCTTAAAGTTGCTAAAATACACTAATGACAGCAAAAAGTTTGAGTCTACAAAATTTAGTTAAGGTGTGAGAGCCAAAATGAACTTTGAATTGCTTTAAATGCATTTTCAGCCCGATTGTACACTTCAGGTGAAACTGTCAAAATCTTCAAAATGAGCAAAAGCACAATGAAATTAATGCTGGAATCATCTTCAAGTTGCTAAAATACACTAATGACAGCAATGAGTTTGAGTTTACAACATTTAGTTAAGGTGTGAGAGCCTAAATTAACTTTTTATTGCTTTAAACGCGTTTTCAGCCCTTGATTGTACACTTCAGGTGAAAGTGTCAAAATCTTCAAAATGAGCAAAAGCACAATGAAATTAATGCTGGAATCATCTTCAAGTTGCTAAAATACACTAATGACAGCAAAAAGTTTGAGTCTACAACATTTAGTTAAGGTGTGAGAGCCAAAATGAACTTTGTATTGCTTTAAAATTCATTTTCAGCCCGATTGTACACTTCAGGTGAAACTGTCAAAATCTTCAAAATGAGCAAAAGCACAATGAAATTAATGTTGGAATCATCTTCAAGTTGCTAAAATACACTAATGACAGCAAAAAGTTTGAGTCTACAACATTTAGTTAAGGTTTGAGAGCCTAAATTAACTTTTTATTGCTTTAAACGCGTTTTCAGCCCTTGATTGTACACTTCAGGTGAAACTGTCAAAATCTTCAAAATGAGCAAAAGCACAATGAAATTAATGCTGGAATCATCTTAAAGTTGCTAAAATACACTAATGACAGCAAAAAGTTTGAGTCTACAAAATTTAGTTAAGGTGTGAGAGCCAAAATGAACTTTGTATTGCTTTAAAATTCATTTTCAGCCCGATTGTACACTTCAGATGAAACTGTCAAAATCTTCAAAATGAGCAAAAGCACAATGAAATTAATGCTGGAATCATCTTCAAGTTGCTAAAATACACTAATGACAGCAAAAAGTTTGAGTCTACAACATTTAGTTAAGGTTTGAGAGCCTAAATTAACTTTTTATTGCTTTAAACGCGTTTTCAGCCCTTGATTGTACACTTCAGGTGAAAGTGTCAAAATCTTCAAAATGAGCAAAAGCACAATGAAATTAATGCTGGAATCATCTTCAAGTTGCTAAAATACACTAATGACAGCAAAAAGTTTGAGTCTACAACATTTAGTTAAGGTGTGAGAGCCAAAATTAACTTTGTATTGCTTTAAATGCATTTTCAGCCCGATTGGACACTTCAGGTGAAACTGTCAAAATCTTCTAAATGAGCAAAAGCACAATGAAATTAATGCTGGAATCATCTTCAAGTTGCTAAAATACACTAATGACAGTAAAAAGTTTAAGTCTACAACATTTAGTTAAGGTGTGAGAGCCTAAATGAACTTTGTATTGCTTTAAACGCGTTTTCAGCCCCTGATTGTACACTTCAGGTGAAACTGTCAAAATCTTCAAAATGAGCAAAAGCACAATTAAATTAATGCTGGAATCATCTTCAAGTTGCTAAAATACACTAATGACAGCAACAAGTTTGAGTCTACAACATTTAGTTAAGGTGTGAGAGCCTAAATGAACTTTGTATTGCTTTAAATGCATTTTCAGCCCGATTGTACACTTCAGGTGAAACTGTCAAAATCTTCAAAATGAGCAAAAGCACAATGAAATTAATGCTGGAATCATCTTCAAGTTGCTAAAATACACTAATGACAGCAAAAAGTTTGAGTCTACAACATTTAGTTAAGGTGTGAGAGCCTAAATGAACTTTGTATTGCTTTAAACGCGTTTTCAGCCCCTGATTGTACACTTCAGGTGAAACTGTCAAAATCTTCAAAATGAGCAAAAGCACAATGAAATTAATGCTGGAATCATCTTCAAGATGCTAAAATACACTAATGACAGCAAAAAGTTTGAGTCTACAACATTTAGTTAAGGTGTGAGAGCCAAAATGAACTTTGTATTGCTTTAAATGCATTTTCAGCCCGATAGTACACTTCAGGTGAAACTGTCAAAATCTTCAAAATGAGCAAAAGCACAATGAAATTAATGCTGGAATCATCTTCAAGTTGCTAAAATACACTAATGACAGCAAAGAGTTTGAGTTTACAACATTTAGTTAAGGTGTGAGAGCCTAAATTAACTTTTTATTGCTTTAAACGCGTTTTCAGCCCTTGATTGTACACTTCAGGTGAAAGTGTCAAAATCTTCAAAATGAGCAAAAGCACAATGAAATTAATGCTGGAATCATCTTCAAGTTGCTAAAATACACTAATGACAGTAAAAAGTTTGAGTCTACAACATTTAGTTAAGGTGTGAGAGCCTAAATGAACTTTGAATTGCTTTAAATGCATTTTCAGCCCGATTGTACACTTCAGGTGAAACTGTCAAAATCTTCAAAATGAGCAAAAGCACAATGAAATTAATGCTGGAATCATCTTCAAGTTGCTAAAATACACTAATGACAGCAAAGAGTTTGAGTTTACAACATTTAGTTAAGGTGTGAGAGCCTAAATTAACTTTTTATTGCTTTAAACGCGTTTTCAGCCCTTGATTGTACACTTCAGGTGAAAGTGTCAAAATCTTCAAAATGAGCAAAAGCACAATGAAATTAATGCTGGAATCATCTTCAAGTTGCTAAAATACACTAATGACAGCAAAAAGTTTGAGTCTACAACATTTAGTTAAGGTGTGAGAGCCAAAATGAACTTTGTATTGCTTTAAAATTCATTTTCAGCCCGATTGTACACTTCAGGTGAAACTGTCAAAATCTTCAAAATGAGCAAAAGCACAATGAAATTAATGTTGGAATCATCTTCAAGTTGCTAAAATACACTAATGACAGCAAAAAGTTTGAGTCTACAACATTTAGTTAAGGTTTGAGAGCCTAAATTAACTTTTTATTGCTTTAAACGCGTTTTCAGCCCTTGATTGTACACTTCAGGTGAAACTGTCAAAATCTTCAAAATGAGCAAAAGCACAATGAAATTAATGCTGGAATCATCTTAAAGTTGCTAAAATACACTAATGACAGCAAAAAGTTTGAGTCTACAAAATTTAGTTAAGGTGTGAGAGCCAAAATGAACTTTGTATTGCTTTAAAATTCATTTTCAGCCCGATTGTACACTTCAGATGAAACTGTCAAAATCTTCAAAATGAGCAAAAGCACAATGAAATTAATGCTGGAATCATCTTCAAGTTGCTAAAATACACTAATGACAGCAAAAAGTTTGAGTCTACAACATTTAGTTAAGGTTTGAGAGCCTAAATTAACTTTTTATTGCTTTAAACGCGTTTTCAGCCCTTGATTGTACACTTCAGGTGAAAGTGTCAAAATCTTCAAAATGAGCAAAAGCACAATGAAATTAATGCTGGAATCATCTTCAAGTTGCTAAAATACACTAATGACAGCAAAAAGTTTGAGTCTACAATATTTAGTTAAGGTGTGAGAGCCAAAATGAACTTTGTATTGCTTTAAAATTCATTTTCAGCCCGATTGTACAGTTCAGATGAAACTGTCAAAATCTTCAAAATGAGCAAAAGCACAATGAAATTAATGTTGGAATCATCTTCAAGTTGCTAAAATACACTAATGACAGCAACAAGTTTGAGTCTACAACATTTAGTTGAGGTGTGAGAGCCTAAATGAACTTTGTATTGCTTTAAACGCGTTTTCAGCCCCTGATTGTACACTTCAGGTGAAACTGTCAAAATCTTCAAAATGAGCAAAAGCACAATTAAATTAATGCTGGAATCATCTTCAAGTTGCTAAAATACACTATTGACAGCAAAAAGTTTGAGTCTACAACATTTAGTTAAGGTGTGAGAGCCAAAATTAACTTTGTATTGCTTTAAATGCATTTTCAGCCCGATAGTACACTTCAGGTGAAACTGTCAAAATCTTCAAAATGAGCAAAAGCACAATGAAATTAATGCTGGAATCATCTTCAAGTTGCTAAAATACACTAATGACAGCAAAGAGTTTGAGTTTACAACATTTAGTTAAGGTGTGAGAGCCTAAATTAACTTTTTATTGCTTTAAACGCGTTTTCAGCCCTTGATTGTACACTTCAGGTGAAAGTGTCAAAATCTTCAAAATGAGCAAAAGCACAATGAAATTAATGCTGGAATCATCTTCAAGTTGCTAAAATACACTAATGACAGTAAAAAGTTTGAGTCTACAACATTTAGTTAAGGTGTGAGAGCCTAAATGAACTTTGAATTGCTTTAAATGCATTTTCAGCCCGATTGTACACTTCAGGTGAAACTGTCAAAATCTTCAAAATGAGCAAAAGCACAATGAAATTAATGCTGGAATCATCTTCAAGTTGCTAAAATACACTAATGACAGCAAAGAGTTTGAGTTTACAACATTTAGTTAAGGTGTGAGAGCCTAAATTAACTTTTTATTGCTTTAAACGCGTTTTCAGCCCTTGATTGTACACTTCAGGTGAAAGTGTCAAAATCTTCAAAATGAGCAAAAGCACAATGAAATTAATGCTGGAATCATCTTCAAGTTGCTAAAATACACTAATGACAGCAAAAAGTTTGAGTCTACAACATTTAGTTAAGGTGTGAGAGCCAAAATGAACTTTGTATTGCTTTAAAATTCATTTTCAGCCCGATTGTACACTTCAGGTGAAACTGTCAAAATCTTCAAAATGAGCAAAAGCACAATGAAATTAATGTTGGAATCATCTTCAAGTTGCTAAAATACACTAATGACAGCAAAAAGTTTGAGTCTACAACATTTAGTTAAGGTTTGAGAGCCTAAATTAACTTTTTATTGCTTTAAACGCGTTTTCAGCCCTTGATTGTACACTTCAGGTGAAACTGTCAAAATCTTCAAAATGAGCAAAAGCACAATGAAATTAATGCTGGAATCATCTTCAAGTTGCTAAAATACACTAATGACAGCAAAAAGTTTGAGTCTACAACATTTAGTTAAGGTGTGAGAGCCTAAATGAACTTTGTATTGCTGTAAATGCGTTTTCAGCACCTGATTGTAAACTTCAGGTGAAACTGTCAAAATCTTCAAAATGAACAAAAGCACAATGAAATTAATGCTGGAATCATCTTCAAGTTGCTAAAATACACTAATGACAGCAAAAAGTTTGAGTCTACAACATTTAGTTAAGGTGTGAGAGTCAAAATGAACTTTGTATTGCTTTAAATGCATTTTCAGCCCGATAGTATACTTCAGGTGAAACTGTCAAAATCTTCAAAATGAGCAAAAGCACAATTAAATGAATGATGGAATCATCTTCAAGTTGCTAAAATACACTAATGACAGCAAAAAGTTTGAGTCTACAACATTTAGTTAAGGTGTGAGAGCCAAAATTAACTTTGTATTGCTGTAAACGCGTTTTCAGCACCTGATTGTACACTTCAGGTGAAACTGTCAAAATCTTCAAAATGAGCAAAAGCACAATGAAATTAATGCTGGAATCATCTTCAAGTTGCTAAAATACACTAATGACAGCAAAAAGTTTGAGTCTACAACATTTAGTTAAGGTGTGAGAGCCTAAATGAACTTTGTATTGCTTTAAACGCGTTTTCAGCCCCTGATTGTACACTTCAGGTGAAACTGTCAAAATCTTCAAAATGAGCAAAAGCACAATGAAATTAATGCTGGAATCATCTTCAAGATGCTAAAATACACTAATGACAGCAAAAAGTTTGAGTCTACAACATTTAGTTAAGGTGTGAGAGCCAAAATGAACTTTGTATTGCTTTAAATGCATTTTCAGCCCGATAGTACACTTCAGGTGAAACTGTCAAAATCTTCAAAATGAGCAAAAGCACAATGAAATTAATGCTGGAATCATCTTCAAGTTGCTAAAATACACTAATGACAGCAAAGAGTTTGAGTTTACAACATTTAGTTAAGGTGTGAGAGCCTAAATTAACTTTTTATTGCTTTAAACGCGTTTTCAGCCCTTGATTGTACACTTCAGGTGAAAGTGTCAAAATCTTCAAAATGAGCAAAAGCACAATGAAATTAATGCTGGAATCATCTTCAAGTTGCTAAAATACACTAATGACAGCAAAAAGTTTGAGTCTACAACATTTAGTTAAGGTGTGAGAGCCAAAATGAACTTTGTATTGCTTTAAAATTCATTTTCAGCCCGATTGTACACTTCAGGTGAAACTGTCAAAATCTTCAAAATGAGCAAAAGCACAATGAAATTAATGTTGGAATCATCTTCAAGTTGCTAAAATACACTAATGACAGCAAAAAGTTTGAGTCTACAACATTTAGTTAAGGTTTGAGAGCCTAAATTAACTTTTTATTGCTTTAAACGCGTTTTCAGCCCTTGATTGTACACTTCAGGTGAAACTGTCAAAATCTTCAAAATGAGCAAAAGCACAATGAAATTAATGCTGGAATCATCTTAAAGTTGCTAAAATACACTAATGACAGCAAAAAGTTTGAGTCTACAAAATTTAGTTAAGGTGTGAGAGCCAAAATGAACTTTGTATTGCTTTAAAATTCATTTTCAGCCCGATTGTACACTTCAGATGAAACTGTCAAAATCTTCAAAATGAGCAAAAGCACAATGAAATTAATGCTGGAATCATCTTCAAGTTGCTAAAATACACTAATGACAGCAAAGAGTTTGAGTCTACAACATTTAGTTAAGGTGTGAGAGCCTAAATTAACTTTTTATTGCTTTAAACGCGTTTTCAGCCCTTGATTGTACACTTCAGGTGAAAGTGTCAAAATCTTCAAAATGAGCAAAAGCACAATGAAATTAATGCTGGAATCATCTTCAAGTTGCTAAAATACACTAATGACAGTAAAAAGTTTGAGTCTACAACATTTAGTTAAGGTGTGAGAGCCTAAATGAACTTTGAATTGCTTTAAATGCATTTTCAGCCCGATTGTACACTTCAGGTGAAACTGTCAAAATCTTCAAAATGAGCAAAATCACAATGAAATTAATGCTGGAATCATCTTCAAGTTGCTAAAATACACTAATGACAGCAAAAAGTTTGAGTCTACAACATTTAGTTAATGTGTCAGAGCCTAAATTAACTTTGTATTGCTTTAAACGCGTTTTCAGCCCCTGATTGTACACTTCAGGTGAAACTGTCAAAATCTTCAAAATGAGCAAAAGCACAATGAAATTAATGCTGGAATCATCTTCAAGTTGCTGAAATACACTAATGACAGCAAAAAGTTTGAGTCTACAAGATTTAGTTAAGGTGTGAGAGCCAAAATGAACTTTTTATTGCTGTAAACGCGTTTTCAGCACCTGAATGTACACTTCAGGTGAAACTGTCAAAATCTTCAAAATGAGCAAAAGCACAATGAAATTAATGCTGGAATCATCTTCAAGTTGCTAAAATACACTAATGAAAGCAAAAAGTTTTAGTCTACAACATTTAGTTAAGGTGTGAGAGCCAAAATGAACTTTGTATTGCTTTAAAGTTCATTTTCAGCCCGATTGTACACTTCAGGTGAAAGTGTCAAAATCTTTAAAATGAGCAAAAGCACTATGAAATTAATGCTGGAATCATCTTCAAGTTGCTAAAATACACTAATGACAGCAACAAGTTTGAGTCTACAACATTTAGTTGAGGTGTGAGAGCCTAAATGAACTTTGTATTGCTTTAAACGCGTTTTCAGCCCCTGATTGTACACTTCAGGTGAAACTGTCAAAATCTTCAAAATGAGTAAAAGCACAATGAAATTAATGCTGGAATCATCTTCAAGTTGCTAAAATACACTATTGACAGCAAAAAGTTTGAGTCTACAACATTTAGTTAAGGTGTGAGAGCCAAAATTAACTTTGTATTGCTTTAAATGCATTTTCAGCCCGATTGGACACTTCAGGTGAAACTGTCAAAATCTTCTAAATGAGCAAAAGCACAATGAAATTAATGCTGGAATCATCTTCAAGTTGCTAAAATACACTAATGACAGTAAAAAGTTTAAGTCTACAACATTTAGTTAAGGTGTGAGAGCCTAAATGAACTTTGTATTGCTTTAAACGCGTTTTCAGCCCCTGATTGTACACTTCAGGTGAAACTGTCAAAATCTTCAAAATGAGCAAAAGCACAATGAAATTAATGCTGGAATCATCTTCAAGTTGCTAAAATACACTAATGACAGCAACAAGTTTGAGTCTACAACATTTAGTTAAGGTGTGAGAGCCTAAATGAACTTTGTATTGCTTTAAACGCGTTTTCAGCCCCTGATTGTACACTTCAGGTGAAACTGTCAAAATCTTCAAAATGAGCAAAAGCACAATGAAATTAATGCTGGAATCATCTTCAAGTTGCTAAAATACACTAATGACAGCAAAAAGTTTGAGTCTACAATATTTAGTTAAGGTGTGAGAGCCAAAATGAACTTTGTATTGCTTTAAAATTCATTTTCAGCCCGATTGTACACTTCAGATGAAACTGTCAAAATCTTCAAAATGAGCAAAAGCACAATGAAATTAATGTTGGAATCATCTTCAAGTTGCTAAAATACACTAATGACAGCAACAAGTTTGAGTCTACAACATTTAGTTGAGGTGTGAGAGCCTAAATGAACTTTGTATTGCTTTAAGCGCGTTTTCAGCCCCTGATTGTACACTTCAGGTGAAACTGTCAAAATCTTCAAAATGAGCAAAAGCACAATGAAATTAATGCTGGAATCATCTTCAAGTTGCTAAAATACACTATTGACAGCAAAAAGTTTGAGTCTACAACATTTAGTTAAGGTGTGAGAGCCAAAATTAACTTTGTATTGCTTTAAATGCATTTTCAGCCCGATTGGACACTTCAGGTGAAACTGTCAAAATCTTCTAAATGAGCAAAAGCACAATGAAATTAATGCTGGAATCATCTTCAAGTTGCTAAAATACACTAATGACAGTAAAAAGTTTAAGTCTACAACATTTAGTTAAGGTGTGAGAGCCTAAATGAACTTTGTATTGCTTTAAACGCGTTTTCAGCCCCTGATTGTACACTTCAGGTGAAACTGTCAAAATCTTCAAAATGAGCAAAAGCACAATGAAATTAATGCTGGAATCATCTTCAAGTTGCTAAAATACACTAATGACAGCAACAAGTTTGAGTCTACAACATTTAGTTAAGGTGTGAGAGCCTAAATGAACTTTGTATTGCTTTAAATGCATTTTCAGCCCGATTGTACACTTCAGGTGAAACTGTCAAAATCTTCAAAATGAGCAAAAGCACAATGAAATTAATGCTGGAATCATCTTCAAGTTGCTAAAATACACTAATGACAGCAAAAAGTTTGAGTCTACAACATTTAGTTAAGGTGTGAGAGCCTAAATGAACTTTGTATTGCTTTAAACGCGTTTTCAGCCCCTGATTGTACACTTCAGGTGAAACTGTCAAAATCTTCAAAATGAGCAAAAGCACAATGAAATTAATGCTGGAATCATCTTCAAGATGCTAAAATACACTAATGACAGCAAAAAGTTTGAGTCTACAACATTTAGTTAAGGTGTGAGAGCCAAAATGAACTTTGTATTGCTTTAAATGCATTTTCAGCCCGATAGTACACTTCAGGTGAAACTGTCAAAATCTTCAAAATGAGCAAAAGCACAATGAAATTAATGCTGGAATCATCTTCAAGTTGCTAAAATACACTAATGACAGCAAAGAGTTTGAGTTTACAACATTTAGTTAAGGTGTGAGAGCCTAAATTAACTTTTTATTCTTTTAAACGCGTTTTCAGCCCTTGATTGTACACTTCAGGTGAAAGTGTCAAAATCTTCAAAATGAGCAAAAGCACAATGAAATTAATGCTGGAATCATCTTCAAGTTGCTAAAATACACTAATGACAGTAAAAAGTTTGAGTCTACAACATTTAGTTAAGGTGTGAGAGCCTAAATGAACTTTGAATTGCTTTAAATGCATTTTCAGCCCGATTGTACACTTCAGGTGAAACTGTCAAAATCTTCAAAATGAGCAAAAGCACAATGAAATTAATGTTGGAATCATCTTCAAGTTGCTAAAATACACTAATGACAGCAAAAAGTTTGAGTCTACAACATTTAGTTAAGGTTTGAGAGCCTAAATTAACTTTTTATTGCTTTAAACGCGTTTTCAGCCCTTGATTGTACACTTCAGGTGAAACTGTCAAAATCTTCAAAATGAGCAAAAGCACAATGAAATTAATGCTGGAATCATCTTAAAGTTGCTAAAATACACTAATGACAGCAAAAAGTTTGAGTCTACAAAATTTAGTTAAGGTGTGAGAGCCAAAATGAACTTTGTATTGCTTTAAAATTCATTTTCAGCCCGATTGTACACTTCAGATGAAACTGTCAAAATCTTCAAAATGAGCAAAAGCACAATGAAATTAATGCTGGAATCATCTTCAAGTTGCTAAAATACACTAATGACAGCAAAAAGTTTGAGTCTACAACATTTAGTTAAGGTTTGAGAGCCTAAATTAACTTTTTATTGCTTTAAACGCGTTTTCAGCCCTTGATTGTACACTTCAGGTGAAAGTGTCAAAATCTTCAAAATGAGCAAAAGCACAATGAAATTAATGCTGGAATCATCTTCAAGTTGCTAAAATACACTAATGACAGCAAAAAGTTTGAGTCTACAATATTTAGTTAAGGTGTGAGAGCCAAAATGAACTTTGTATTGCTTTAAAATTCATTTTCAGCCCGATTGTACAGTTCAGATGAAACTGTCAAAATCTTCAAAATGAGCAAAAGCACAATGAAATTAATGTTGGAATCATCTTCAAGTTGCTAAAATACACTAATGACAGCAACAAGTTTGAGTCTACAACATTTAGTTGAGGTGTGAGAGCCTAAATGAACTTTGTATTGCTTTAAACGCGTTTTCAGCCCCTGATTGTACACTTCAGGTGAAACTGTCAAAATCTTCAAAATGAGCAAAAGCACAATGAAATTAATGCTGGAATCATCTTCAAGTTGCTAAAATACACTATTGACAGCAAAAAGTTTGAGTCTACAACATTTAGTTAAGGTGTGAGAGCCAAAATTAACTTTGTATTGCTTTAAATGCATTTTCAGCTCGATAGTACACTTCAGGTGAAACTGTCAAAATCTTCAAAATGAGCAAAAGCACAATGAAATTAATGCTGGAATCATCTTCAAGTTGCTAAAATACACTAATGACAGCAAAGAGTTTGAGTTTACAACATTTAGTTAAGGTGTGAGAGCCTAAATTAACTTTTTATTGCTTTAAACGCGTTTTCAGCCCTTGATTGTACACTTCAGGTGAAAGTGTCAAAATCTTCAAAATGAGCAAAAGCACAATGAAATTAATGCTGGAATCATCTTCAAGTTGCTAAAATACACTAATGACAGTAAAAAGTTTGAGTCTACAACATTTAGTTAAGGTGTGAGAGCCTAAATGAACTTTGAATTGCTTTAAATGCATTTTCAGCCCGATTGTACACTTCAGGTGAAACTGTCAAAATCTTCAAAATGAGCAAAAGCACAATGAAATTAATGCTGGAATCATCTTCAAGTTGCTAAAATACAATAATGACAGCAAAGAGTTTGAGTTTACAACATTTAGTTAAGGTGTGAGAGCCTAAATTAACTTTTTATTGCTTTAAACGCGTTTTCAGCCCTTGATTGTACACTTCAGGTGAAAGTGTCAAAATCTTCAAAATGAGCAAAAGCACAATGAAATTAATGCTGGAATCATCTTCAAGTTGCTAAAATACACTAATGACAGCAAAAAGTTTGAGTCTACAACATTTAGTTAAGGTGTGAGAGCCAAAATGAACTTTGTATTGCTTTAAAATTCATTTTCAGCCCGATTGTACACTTCAGGTGAAACTGTCAAAATCTTCAAAATGAGCAAAAGCACAATGAAATTAATGTTGGAATCATCTTCAAGTTGCTAAAATACACTAATGACAGCAAAAAGTTTGAGTCTACAACATTTAGTTAAGGTTTGAGAGCCTAAATTAACTTTTTATTGCTTTAAACGCGTTTTCAGCCCTTGATTGTACACTTCAGGTGAAACTGTCAAAATCTTCAAAATGAGCAAAAGCACAATGAAATTAATGCTGGAATCATCTTAAAGTTGCTAAAATACACTAATGACAGCAAAAAGTTTGAGTCTACAAAATTTAGTTAAGGTGTGAGAGCCAAAATGAACTTTGTATTGCTTTAAAATTCATTTTCAGCCCGATTGTACACTTCAGATGAAACTGTCAAAATCTTCAAAATGAGCAAAAGCACAATGAAATTAATGCTGGAATCATCTTCAAGTTGCTAAAATACACTAATGACAGCAAAAAGTTTGAGTCTACAACATTTAGTTAAGGTTTGAGAGCCTAAATTAACTTTTTATTGCTTTAAACGCGTTTTCAGCCCTTGATTGTACACTTCAGGTGAAAGTGTCAAAATCTTCAAAATGAGCAAAAGCACAATGAAATTAATGCTGGAATCATCTTCAAGTTGCTAAAATACACTAATGACAGCAAAAAGTTTGAGTCTACAATATTTAGTTAAGGTGTGAGAGCCAAAATGAACTTTGTATTGCTTTAAAATTCATTTTCAGCCCGATTGTACACTTCAGATGAAACTGTCAAAATCTTCAAAATGAGCAAAAGCACAATGAAATTAATGTTGGAATCATCTTCAAGTTGCTAAAATACACTAATGACAGCAACAAGTTTGAGTCTACAACATTTAGTTGAGGTGTGAGAGCCTAAATGAACTTTGTATTGCTTTAAACGCGTTTTCAGCCCCTGATTGTACACTTCAGGTGAAACTGTCAAAATCTTCAAAATGAGCAAAAGCACAATGAAATTAATGCTGGAATCATCTTCAAGTTGCTAAAATACACTATTGACAGCAAAAAGTTTGAGTCTACAACATTTAGTTAAGGTGTGAGAGCCAAAATTAACTTTGTATTGCTTTAAATGCATTTTCAGCCCGATTGGACACTTCAGGTGAAACTGTCAAAATCTTCTAAATGAGCAAAAGCACAATGAAATTAATGCTGGAATCATCTTCAAGTTGCTAAAATACACTAATGACAGTAAAAAGTTTAAGTCTACAACATTTAGTTAAGGTGTGAGAGCCTAAATGAACTTTGTATTGCTTTAAACGCGTTTTCAGCCCCTGATTGTACACTTCAGGTGAAACTGTCAAAATCTTCAAAATGAGCAAAAGCACAATGAAATTAATGCTGGAATCATCTTCAAGTTGCTAAAATACACTAATGACAGCAACAAGTTTGAGTCTACAACATTTAGTTAAGGTGTGAGAGCCTAAATGAACTTTGTATTGCTTTAAATGCATTTTCAGCCCGATTGTACACTTCAGGTGAAACTGTCAAAATCTTCAAAATGAGCAAAAGCACAATGAAATTAATGCTGGAATCATCTTCAAGTTGCTAAAATACACTAATGACAGCAAAAAGTTTGAGTCTACAACATTTAGTTAAGGTGTGAGAGCCTAAATGAACTTTGTATTGCTTTAAACGCGTTTTCAGCCCCTGATTGTACACTTCAGGTGAAACTGTCAAAATCTTCAAAATGAGCAAAAGCACAATGAAATTAATGCTGGAATCATCTTCAAGATGCTAAAATACACTAATGACAGCAAAAAGTTTGAGTCTACAACATTTAGTTAAGGTGTGAGAGCCAAAATGAACTTTGTATTGCTTTAAATGCATTTTCAGCCCGATAGTACACTTCAGGTGAAACTGTCAAAATCTTCAAAATGAGCAAAAGCACAATGAAATTAATGCTGGAATCATCTTCAAGTTGCTAAAATACACTAATGACAGCAAAGAGTTTGAGTTTACAACATTTAGTTAAGGTGTGAGAGCCTAAATTAACTTTTTATTGCTTTAAACGCGTTTTCAGCCCTTGATTGTACACTTCAGGTGAAAGTGTCAAAATCTTCAAAATGAGCAAAAGCACAATGAAATTAATGCTGGAATCATCTTCAAGTTGCTAAAATACACTAATGACAGTAAAAAGTTTGAGTCTACAACATTTAGTTAAGGTGTGAGAGCCTAAATGAACTTTGAATTGCTTTAAATGCATTTTCAGCCCGAATGTACACTTCAGGTGAAACTGTCAAAATCTTCAAAATGAGCAAAAGCACAATGAAATTAATGCTGGAATCATCTTCAAGTTGCTAAAATACACTAATGACAGCAAAGAGTTTGAGTTTACAACATTTAGTTAAGGTGTGAGAGCCTAAATTAACTTTTTATTGCTTTAAACGCGTTTTCAGCCCTTGATTGTACACTTCAGGTGAAAGTGTCAAAATCTTCAAAATGAGCAAAAGCACAATGAAATTAATGCTGGAATCATCTTCAAGTTGCTAAAATACACTAATGACAGCAAAAAGTTTGAGTCTACAACATTTAGTTAAGGTGTGAGAGCCAAAATGAACTTTGTATTGCTTTAAAATTCATTTTCAGCCCGATTGTACACTTCAGGTGAAACTGTCAAAATCTTCAAAATGAGCAAAAGCACAATGAAATTAATGTTGGAATCATCTTCAAGTTGCTAAAATACACTAATGACAGCAAAAAGTTTGAGTCTACAACATTTAGTTAAGGTTTGAGAGCCTAAATTAACTTTTTATTGCTTTAAACGCGTTTTCAGCCCTTGATTGTACACTTCAGGTGAAACTGTCAAAATCTTCAAAATGAGCAAAAGCACAATGAAATTAATGCTGGAATCATCTTAAAGTTGCTAAAATACACTAATGACAGCAAAAAGTTTGAGTCTACAAAATTTAGTTAAGGTGTGAGAGCCAAAATGAACTTTGTATTGCTTTAAAATTCATTTTCAGCCCGATTGTACACTTCAGATGAAACTGTCAAAATCTTCAAAATGAGCAAAAGCACAATGAAATTAATGCTGGAATCATCTTCAAGTTGCTAAAATACACTAATGACAGCAAAAAGTTTGAGTCTACAACATTTAGTTAAGGTTTGAGAGCCTAAATTAACTTTTTATTGCTTTAAACGCGTTTTCAGCCCTTGATTGTACACTTCAGGTGAAAGTGTCAAAATCTTCAAAATGAGCAAAAGCACAATGAAATTAATGCTGGAATCATCTTCAAGTTGCTAAAATACACTAATGACAGCAAAAAGTTTGAGTCTACAATATTTAGTTAAGGTGTGAGAGCCAAAATGAACTTTGTATTGCTTTAAAATTCATTTTCAGCCCGATTGTACACTTCAGATGAAACTGTCAAAATCTTCAAAATGAGCAAAAGCACAATGAAATTAATGTTGGAATCATCTTCAAGTTGCTAAAATACACTAATGACAGCAACAAGTTTGAGTCTACAACATTTAGTTGAGGTGTGAGAGCCTAAATGAACTTTGTATTGCTTTAAACGCGTTTTCAGCCCCTGATTGTACACTTCAGGTGAAACTGTCAAAATCTTCAAAATGAGCAAAAGCACAATGAAATTAATGCTGGAATCATCTTCAAGTTGCTAAAATACACTATTGACAGCAAAAAGTTTGAGTCTACAACATTTAGTTAAGGTGTGAGAGCCAAAATTAACTTTGTATTGCTTTAAATGCATTTTCAGCCCGATTGGACACTTCAGGTGAAACTGTCAAAATCTTCTAAATGAGCAAAAGCACAATGAAATTAATGCTGGAATCATCTTCAAGTTGCTAAAATACACTAATGACAGTAAAAAGTTTAAGTCTACAACATTTAGTTAAGGTGTGAGAGCCTAAATGAACTTTGTATTGCTTTAAACGCGTTTTCAGCCCCTGATTGTACACTTCAGGTGAAACTGTCAAAATCTTCAAAATGAGCAAAAGCACAATGAAATTAATGCTGGAATCATCTTCAAGTTGCTAAAATACACTAATGACAGCAACAAGTTTGAGTCTACAACATTTAGTTAAGGTGTGAGAGCCTAAATGAACTTTGTATTGCTTTAAATGCATTTTCAGCCCGATTGTACACTTCAGGTGAAACTGTCAAAATCTTCAAAATGAGCAAAAGCACAATGAAATTAATGCTGGAATCATCTTCAAGTTGCTAAAATACACTAATGACAGCAAAAAGTTTGAGTCTACAACATTTAGTTAAGGTGTGAGAGCCTAAATGAACTTTGTATTGCTTTAAACGCGTTTTCAGCCCCTGATTGTACACTTCAGGTGAAACTGTCAAAATCTTCAAAATGAGCAAAAGCACAATGAAATTAATGCTGGAATCATCTTCAAGATGCTAAAATACACTAATGACAGCAAAAAGTTTGAGTCTACAACATTTAGTTAAGGTGTGAGAGCCAAAATGAACTTTGTATTGCTTTAAATGCATTTTCAGCCCGATAGTACACTTCAGGTGAAACTGTCAAAATCTTCAAAATGAGCAAAAGCACAATGAAATTAATGCTGGAATCATCTTCAAGTTGCTAAAATACACTAATGACAGCAAAGAGTTTGAGTTTACAACATTTAGTTAAGGTGTGAGAGCCTAAATTAACTTTTTATTGCTTTAAACGCGTTTTCAGCCCTTGATTGTACACTTCAGGTGAAAGTGTCAAAATCTTCAAAATGAGCAAAAGCACAATGAAATTAATGCTGGAATCATCTTCAAGTTGCTAAAATACACTAATGACAGCAAAAAGTTTGAGTCTACAACATTTAGTTAAGGTGTGAGAGCCAAAATGAACTTTGTATTGCTTTAAAATTCATTTTCAGCCCGATTGTACACTTCAGGTGAAACTGTCAAAATCTTCAAAATGAGCAAAAGCACAATGAAATTAATGTTGGAATCATCTTCAAGTTGCTAAAATACACTAATGACAGCAAAAAGTTTGAGTCTACAACATTTAGTTAAGGTTTGAGAGCCTAAATTAACTTTTTATTGCTTTAAACGCGTTTTCAGCCCTTGATTGTACACTTCAGGTGAAACTGTCAAAATCTTCAAAATGAGCAAAAGCACAATGAAATTAATGCTGGAATCATCTTAAAGTTGCTAAAATACACTAATGACAGCAAAAAGTTTGAGTCTACAAAATTTAGTTAAGGTGTGAGAGCCAAAATGAACTTTGTATTGCTTTAAAATTCATTTTCAGCCCGATTGTACACTTCAGATGAAACTGTCAAAATCTTCAAAATGAGCAAAAGCACAATGAAATTAATGCTGGAATCATCTTCAAGTTGCTAAAATACACTAATGACAGCAAAGAGTTTGAGTCTACAACATTTAGTTAAGGTGTGAGAGCCTAAATTAACTTTTTATTGCTTTAAACGCGTTTTCAGCCCTTGATTTTACACTTCAGGTGAAAGTGTCAAAATCTTCAAAATGAGCAAAAGCACAATGAAATTAATGCTGGAATCATCTTCAAGTTGCTAAAATACACTAATGACAGTAAAAAGTTTGAGTCTACAACATTTAGTTAAGGTGTGAGAGCCTAAATGAACTTTGAATTGCTTTAAATGCATTTTCAGCCCGATTGTACACTTCAGGTGAAACTGTCAAAATCTTCAAAATGAGCAAAATCACAATGAAATTAATGCTGGAATCATCTTCAAGTTGCTAAAATACACTAATGACAGCAAAAAGTTTGAGTCTACAACATTTAGTTAATGTGTCAGAGCCTAAATTAACTTTGTATTGCTTTAAACGCGTTTTCAGCCCCTGATTGTACACTTCAGGTGAAACTGTCAAAATCTTCAAAATGAGCAAAAGCACAATGAAATTAATGCTGGAATCATCTTCAAGTTGCTGAAATACACTAATGACAGCAAAAAGTTTGAGTCTACAAGATTTAGTTAAGGTGTGAGAGCCAAAATGAACTTTTTATTGCTGTAAACGCGTTTTCAGCACCTGAATGTACACTTCAGGTGAAACTGTCAAAATCTTCAAAATGAGCAAAAGCACAATGAAATTAATGCTGGAATCATCTTCAAGTTGCTAAAATACACTAATGAAAGCAAAAAGTTTTAGTCTACAACATTTAGTTAAGGTGTGAGAGCCAAAATGAACTTTGTATTGCTTTAAAGTTCATTTTCAGCCCGATTGTACACTTCAGGTGAAAGTGTCAAAATCTTTAAAATGAGCAAAAGCACTATGAAATTAATGCTGGAATCATCTTCAAGTTGCTAAAATACACTATTGACAGCAACAAGTTTGAGTCTACAACATTTAGTTGAGGTGTGAGAGCCTAAATGAACTTTGTATTGCTTTAAACGCGTTTTCAGCCCCTGATTGTACACTTCAGGTGAAACTGTCAAAATCTTCAAAATGAGTAAAAGCACAATGAAATTAATGCTGGAATCATCTTCAAGTTGCTAAAATACACTATTGACAGCAAAAAGTTTGAGTCTACAACATTTAGTTAAGGTGTGAGAGCCAAAATTAACTTTGTATTGCTTTAAATGCATTTTCAGCCCGATTGGACACTTCAGGTGAAACTGTCAAAATCTTCTAAATGAGCAAAAGCACAATGAAATTAATGCTGGAATCATCTTCAAGTTGCTAAAATACACTAATGACAGTAAAAAGTTTAAGTCTACAACATTTAGTTAAGGTGTGAGAGCCTAAATGAACTTTGTATTGCTTTAAACGCGTTTTCAGCCCCTGATTGTACACTTCAGGTGAAACTGTCAAAATCTTCAAAATGAGCAAAAGCACAATGAAATTAATGCTGGAATCATCTTCAAGTTGCTAAAATACACTAATGACAGCAACAAGTTTGAGTCTACAACATTTAGTTAAGGTGTGAGAGCCTAAATGAACTTTGTATTGCTTTAAATGCATTTTCAGCCCGATTGTACACTTCAGGTGAAACTGTCAAAATCTTCAAAATGAGCAAAAGCACAATGAAATTAATGCTGGAATCATCTTCAAGTTGCTAAAATACACTAATGACAGCAAAAAGTTTGAGTCTACAACATTTAGTTAAGGTGTGAGAGCCTAAATGAACTTTGTATTGCTTTAAACGCGTTTTCAGCCCCTGATTGTACACTTCAGGTGAAACTGTCAAAATCTTCAAAATGAGCAAAAGCACAATGAAATTAATGCTGGAATCATCTTCAAGATGCTAAAATACACTAATGACAGCAAAAAGTTTGAGTCTACAACATTTAGTTAAGGTGTGAGAGCCAAAATGAACTTTGTATTGCTTTAAATGCATTTTCAGCCCGATAGTACACTTCAGGTGAAACTGTCAAATTCTTCAAAATGAGCAAAAGCACAATGAAATTAATGCTGGAATCATCTTCAAGTTGCTAAAATACACTAATGACAGCAAAGAGTTTGAGTCTACAACATTTAGTTAAGGTGTGAGAGCCTAAATTAACTTTTTATTGCTTTAAACGCGTTTTCAGCCCTTGATTGTACACTTCAGGTGAAAGTGTCAAAATCTTCAAAATGAGCAAAAGCACAATGAAATTAATGCTGGAATCATCTTCAAGTTGCTAAAATACACTAATGACAGTAAAAAGTTTGAGTCTACAACATTTAGTTAAGGTGTGAGAGCCTAAATGAACTTTGAATTGCTTTAAATGCATTTTCAGCCCGATTGTACACTTCAGGTGAAACTGTCAAAATCTTCAAAATGAGCAAAATCACAATGAAATTAATGCTGGAATCATCTTCAAGTTGCTAAAATACACTAATGACAGCAAAAAGTTTGAGTCTACAACATTTAGTTAAGGTGTGAGAGCCAAAATTAACTTTGTATTGCTTTAAATGCATTTTCAGCCCGATAGTACACTTCAGGTGAAACTGTCAAAATCTTCAAAATGAGCAAAAGCACAATTAAATTAATGATGGAATCATCTTCAAGTTGCTAAAATACACTAATGACAAAAAAAGTTTGAGTCTACAACATTTAGTTAAGGTGTGAGAGCCAAAATGAACTTTGTATTGCTGTAAACGCGTTTTCAGCACCTGATTGTACACTTCAGGTGAAACTGTCAAAATCTTCAAAATGAGCAAAAGCACAATGAAATTAATGCTGGAATCATCTTCAAGTTGCTAAAATACACTAATGACAGCAACAAGTTTGAGTCTACAATATTTAGTTAAGGTGTGAGAGCCAAAATGAACTTTGTATTGCTTTACAATTCATTTTCAGCCCGATTGTACACTTCAGGTGAAACTGTCAAAATCTTCAAAATGAGTAAAAACACAATGAAATTAATGTTGGAATCATCTTCAAGTTGCTAAAATACACTAATGACAGCAAAAAGTTTGAGTCTACAACATTTAGTTAAGGTGTGAGAGCCTAAATGAACTTTTTATTGCTTTAAACGCGTTTTCAGCCCTTGATTGTACAATTCAGGTGAAACTGTCAAAATCTTCAAAATGAGCAAAAGCACAATGAAATTAATGCTGGAATCATATTCAAGTTGCTAAAATACACTAATGACAGCAACAATTTTGAGTCTACAAAATTTAGTTAAGGTGTGAGAGCCTAAATGAACTTTGTATTGCTGTAAACGCGTTTTCAGCACCTGATTGTACACTTCAGGTGAAACTGTCAAAATCTTCAAAATGAGCAAAAGCACAATGAAATTAATGCTGGAATCATCTTCAAGTTGCTAAAATACACAATTGACAGCAAAAAGTTTGAGTCTACAACATTTAGTTGAGGTGTGAGAGCCAAAATTAACTTTGTATTGCTTTAAATGCATTTTCAGCCCGATTGGACACTTCAGGTGAAACTGTCAAAATCTTCAAAATGAGCAAAAGCACAATGAAATTAATGCTGGAATCATCTTCAAGTTGCTAAAATACACTAATGACAGTAAAAAGTTTAAGTCTACAACATTTAGTTAAGGTGTGAGAGCCTAAATGAACTTTGTATTGCTTTAAACGCGTTTTCAGCCCCTGATTGTACACTTCAGGTGAAACTGTCAACATCTTCAAAATGAGCAAAAGCACAATGAAATTAATGCTGGAATCATCTTCAAGTTGCTAAAATACACTAATGACAGCAACAAGTTTGAGTCTACAACATTTAGTTAAGGTGTGAGAGCCTAAATGAACTTTGTATTGCTTTAAATGCATTTTCAGCCCGATTGTACACTTCAGATGAAACTGTCAAAATCTTCAAAATGAGCAAAAGCACAATGAAATTTGCTAAAATACACTAATGACAGTAAAAAGTTTAAGTCTACAACATTTAGTTAAGGTGTGAGAGCCAAAATGAACGTTGTATTGCTTTAAATGCATTTTCAGCCCGAATGTACACTTCAGGTGAAACTGTCAAATTCTTCAAAATGAGCAAAAGCACAATGAAATTAATGCTGGAATCATCTTCAAGTTGCTAAAATACACGAATGACAGTAAAAAGTTTGAGTGTACAACATTTAGTTAAGGTGTGAGAGCCAAAATGAACTTTGTATTGCTTTAAATGCACTTTCAGCCCGAATGTACACTTCAGATGAAACTGTCAAAATCTTCAAAATGAGCAAAAGCACAATGAAATTAATGCTGGAAACATCTTCAAGTTGCTAAAATACACTAATGACAGCAACAAGTTTGAGTCTACAACATTTAGTTAAGGTGTGAGAGCCAAAATGAACTTTGTATTGCTGTAAACGCGTTTTCAGCACCTGATTGTACACTTCAGGTGAAACTGTCAAAATCTTCAAAATGAGCAAAAGCACAATGAAATTAATGCTGGAATCATCTTCAAGTTGCTAAAATACACTAATGACAGCAAAAAATTTGAGTCTACAACATTTAGTTAAGGTGTGAGAGCCAAAATGAACTTTGTATTGCTGTAAACGCGTTTTCAGCACCTGAATGTACACTTCAGGTGAAACTGTCAAAATCTTCAAAACGAGCAAAAGCACAATTAAATTAATGTTGGAATCATCTTCAAGTTGCTAAAATACACTAATGACAGCAAAGAGTTTGAGTCTACAACATTTAGTTAAGGTGTGAGAGCCTAAATTAACTTTTTATTGCTTTAAACGCGTTTTCAGCCCTTGATTGTACACTTCAGGTGAAAGTGTCAAAATCTTCAAAATGAGCAAAAGCACAATGAAATTAATGCTGGAATCATCTTCAAGTTGCTAAAATACACTAATGACAGCAAAAAGTTTGAGTGTACAACATTTAGTTAAGGTGTGAGAGCCAAAATGAACTTTGTATTGCTTTAAATGCACTTTCAGCCCGAATGTACACTTCAGATGAAACTGTCAAAATCTTCAAAATGAGCAAAAGCACAATGAAATTAATGCTGGAATAATCTTCAAGTTGCTAAAATACACTAATGACAGCAAAAAGTTTGAGTCTACAACATTTAGTTAAGGTGTGAGAGCCTAAATGAACTTTGTATTGCTGTAAACGCGTTTTCAGCACCTGATTGTACACTTCAGGTGAAAGTGTCAAAATCTTCAAAATGAGCAAAAGCACAATTAAATTAATGCTGGAATCATCTTCAAGTTGCTAAAATACACTAATGACAGCAAAAAGTTTGAGTCTACAACATTTAGTTAAGGTGTGAGAGCCAAAATGAACTTTGTATTGCTTTAAATGCATTTTCAGCCCGATAGTACACTTCAGGTGAAACTGTCAAAATCTTCAAAATGAGCAAAAGCACAATTAAATTAATGATGGAATCATCTTCAAGTTGCTAAAATACACTAATGACAAAAAAAGTTTGAGTCTACAACATTTAGTTAAGGTGTGAGAGCCAAAATGAACTTTGTATTGCTGTAAACGCGTTTTCAGCACCTGATTGTACACTTCAGGTGAAACTGTCAAAATCTTCAAAATGAGCAAAAGCACAATGAAATTAATGCTGGAATCATCTTCAAGTTGCTAAAATACACTAATGACAGCAAAAAGTTTGAGTCTACAATATTTAGTTAAGGTGTGAGAGCCAAAATGAACTTTGTATTGCTTTAAAATTCATTTTCAGCCCGATTGTACACTTCAGGTGAAACTGTCAAAATCTTCAAAATGAGCAAAAGCACAATGAAATTAATGTTGGAATCATCTTCAAGTTGCTAAAATACACTAATGACAGCAAAAAGTTTGAGTCTACAACATTTAGTTGAGGTGTGAGAGCCTAAATGAACTTTTTATTGCTTTAAACGCGTTTTCAGCCCTTGATTGTACAATTCAGGTGAAACTGTCAAAATCTTCAAAATGAGCAAAAGCACAATGAAATTAATGCTGGAATCATATTCAAGTTGCTAAAATACACTAATGACAGCAACAATTTTGAGTCTACAACATTTAGTTAAGGTGTGAGAGCCTAAATGAACTTTGTATTGCTGTAAACGCGTTTTCAGCACCTGATTGTACACTTCAGGTGAAACTGTCAAAATCTTCAAAATGAGCAAAAGCACAATGAAATTAATGCTGGAATCATCTTCAAGTTGCTAAAATACACTATTGACAGCAAAAAGTTTGAGTCTACAACATTTAGTTAAGGTGTGAGAGCCAAAATTAACTTTGTATTGCTTTAAATGCATTTTCAGCCCGATTGGACACTTCAGGTGAAACTGTCAAAATCTTCAAAATGAGCAAAAGCACAATGAAATTAATGCTGGAATCATCTTCAAGATGCTAAAATACACTAATGACAGCAAAAAGTTTGAGTCTACAACATTTAGTTAAGGTGTGAGAGCCAAAATGAACTTTGTATTGCTTTAAATGCATTTTCAGCCCGATAGTACACTTCAGGTGAAACTGTCAAAATCTTCAAAATGAGCAAAAGCACAATGAAATTAATGCTGGAATCATCTTCAAGTTGCTAAAATACACTAATGACAGCAAAGAGTTTGAGTTTACAACATTTAGTTAAGGTGTGAGAGCCTAAATGAACTTTGAATTGCTTTAAATGCATTTTCAGCCCGATTGTACACTTCAGGTGAAACTGTCAAAATCTTCAAAATGAGCAAAATCACAATGAAATTAATGCTGGAATCATCTTCAAGTTGCTAAAATACACTAATGACAGCAAAAAGTTTGAGTCTACAACATTTAGTTAAGGTGTCAGAGCCTAAATGAACTTTGTATTGCTTTAAACGCGTTTTCAGCCCCTGATTGTACACTTCAGGTGAAACTGTCAAAATCTTCAAAATGAGCAAAAGCACAATGAAATTAATGCTGGAATCATCTTCAAGTTGCTGAAATACACTAATGACAGCAAAAAGTTTGAGTCTACAAGATTTAGTTAAGGTGTGAGAGCCAAAATGAACTTTTTATTGCTGTAAACGCGTTTTCAGCACCTGAATGTACACTTCAGGTGAAACTGTCAAAATCTTCAAAATGAGCAAAAGCACAATGAAATTAATGCTGGAATCATCTTCAAGTTGCTAAAATACACTAATGACAGCAAAAAGTTTGAGTCTACAACATTTAGTTAAGGTGTGAGAGCCAAAATGAACTTTGTATTGCTTTAAAATTCATTTTCAGCCCGATTGTACACTTCAGGTGAAACTGTCAAAATCTTCAAAATGAGCAAAAGCACAATGAAATTAATGTTGGAATCATCTTCAAGTTGCTAAAATACACTAATGACAGCAAAAAGTTTGAGTCTACAACATTTAGTTAAGGTTTGAGAGCCTAAATTAACTTTTTATTGCTTTAAACGCGTTTTCAGCCCTCTATTGTACACTTCAGGTGAAAGTGTCAAAATCTTCAAAATGAGCAAAAGCACAATGAAATTAATGCTGGAATCATCTTCAAGTTGCTAAAATACACTAATGACAGCAAAAAGTTTGAGTCTACAATATTTAGTTAAGGTGTGAGAGCCAAAATGAACTTTGTATTGCTTTAAAATTCATTTTCAGCCCGATTGTACACTTCAGATGAAACTGTCAAAATCTTCAAAATGAGCAAAAGCACAATGAAATTAATGTTGGAATCATCTTCAAGTTGCTAAAATACACTAATGACAGCAACAAGTTTGAGTCTACAACATTTAGTTGAGGTGTGAGAGCCTAAATTAACTTTTTATTGCTTTAAATGAGTTTTCAGCCCTTGATTGTACACTTCAGGTGAAACTGTCAAAATCTTCAAAATGAGCAAAAGCACAATGAAATTAATGCTGGAATCATCTTCAAGTTGCTAAAATACACTAATGACAGCAAAAAGTTTGAGTCTACAACATTTAGTTAAGGTGTGAGAGCCTAAATGAACTTTGTATTGCTTTAAACGCGTTTTCAGCCCCTGATTGTACACTTCAGGTGAAACTGTCAAAATCTTCAAAATGAGCAAAAGCACAATGAAATTAATGCTGGAATCATCTTCAAGTTGCTAAAATACACTAATGACAGCAAAAAGTTTGAGTCTACAACATTTAGTTAAGGTGTGAGAGCCTAAATGAACTTTGTATTGCTTTAAACGCGTTTTCAGCCCCTGATTGTACACTTCAGGTGAAACTGTCAAAATCTTCAAAATGAGCAAAAGCACAATGAAATTAATGCTGGAATCATCTTCAAGATGCTAAAATACACTAATGACAGCAAAAAGTTTGAGTCTACAACATTTAGTTAAGGTGTGAGAGCCAAAATGAACTTTGTATTGCTTTAAATGCATTTTCAGCCCGATAGTACACTTCAGGTGAAACTGTCAAAATCTTCAAAATGAGCAAAAGCACAATGAAATTAATGCTGGAATCATCTTCAAGTTGCTAAAATACACTAATGACAGCAAAGAGTTTGAGTTTACAACATTTAGTTAAGGTGTGAGAGCCTAAATTAACTTTTTATTGCTTTAAACGCGTTTTCAGCCCTTGATTGTACACTTCAGGTGAAAGTGTCAAAATCTTCAAAATGAGCAAAAGCACAATGAAATTAATGCTGGAATCATCTTCAAGTTGCTAAAATACACTAATGACAGTAAAAAGTTTGAGTCTACAACATTTAGTTAAGGTGTGAGAGCCTAAATGAACTTTGAATTGCTTTAAATGCATTTTCAGCCCGATTGTACACTTCAGGTGAAACTGTCAAAATCTTCAAAATGAGCAAAAGCACAATGAAATTAATGCTGGAATCATCTTCAAGTTGCTAAAATACACTAATGACAGCAAAGAGTTTGAGTTTACAACATTTAGTTAAGGTGTGAGAGCCTAAATTAACTTTTTATTGCTTTAAACGCGTTTTCAGCCCTTGATTGTACACTTCAGGTGAAAGTGTCAAAATCTTCAAAATGAGCAAAAGCACAATGAAATTAATGCTGGAATCATCTTCAAGTTGCTAAAATACACTAATGACAGCAAAAAGTTTGAGTCTACAACATTTAGTTAAGGTGTGAGAGCCAAAATGAACTTTGTATTGCTTTAAAATTCATTTTCAGCCCGATTGTACACTTCAGGTGAAACTGTCAAAATCTTCAAAATGAGCAAAAGCACAATGAAATTAATGTTGGAATCATCTTCAAGTTGCTAAAATACACTAATGACAGCAAAAAGTTTGAGTCTACAACATTTAGTTAAGGTTTGAGAGCCTAAATTAACTTTTTATTGCTTTAAACGCGTTTTCAGCCCTTGATTGTACACTTCAGGTGAAACTGTCAAAATCTTCAAAATGAGCAAAAGCACAATGAAATTAATGCTGGAATCATCTTAAAGTTGCTAAAATACACTAATGACAGCAAAAAGTTTGAGTCTACAAAATTTAGTTAAGGTGTGAGAGCCAAAATGAACTTTGTATTGCTTTAAAATTCATTTTCAGCCCGATTGTACACTTCAGATGAAACTGTCAAAATCTTCAAAATGAGCAAAAGCACAATGAAATTAATGCTGGAATCATCTTCAAGTTGCTAAAATACACTAATGACAGCAAAAAGTTTGAGTCTACAACATTTAGTTAAGGTTTGAGAGCCTAAATTAACTTTTTATTGCTTTAAACGCGTTTTCAGCCCTTGATTGTACACTTCAGGTGAAACTGTCAAAATCTTCAAAATGAGCAAAAGCACAATGAAATTAATGCTGGAATCATCTTAAAGTTGCTAAAATACACTAATGACAGCAAAAAGTTTGAGTCTACAAAATTTAGTTAAGGTGTGAGAGCCAAAATGAACTTTGTATTGCTTTAAAATTCATTTTCAGCCCGATTGTACACTTCAGATGAAACTGTCAAAATCTTCAAAATGAGCAAAAGCACAATGAAATTAATGCTGGAATCATCTTCAAGTTGCTAAAATACACTAATGACAGCAAAAAGTTTGAGTCTACAACATTTAGTTAAGGTTTGAGAGCCTAAATTAACTTTTTATTGCTTTAAACGCGTTTTCAGCCCTTGATTGTACACTTCAGGTGAAAGTGTCAAAATCTTCAAAATGAGCAAAAGCACAATGAAATTAATGCTGGAATCATCTTCAAGTTGCTAAAATACACTAATGACAGCAAAAAGTTTGAGTCTACAATATTTAGTTAAGGTGTGAGAGCCAAAATGAACTTTGTATTGCTTTAAAATTCATTTTCAGCCCGATTGTACAGTTCAGATGAAACTGTCAAAATCTTCAAAATGAGCAAAAGCACAATGAAATTAATGTTGGAATCATCTTCAAGTTGCTAAAATACACTAATGACAGCAACAAGTTTGAGTCTACAACATTTAGTTGAGGTGTGAGAGCCTAAATGAACTTTGTATTGCTTTAAACGCGTTTTCAGCCCCTGATTGTACACTTCAGGTGAAACTGTCAAAATCTTCAAAATGAGCAAAAGCACAATGAAATTAATGCTGGAATCATCTTCAAGTTGCTAAAATACACTATTGACAGCAAAAAGTTTGAGTCTACAACATTTAGTTAAGGTGTGAGAGCCAAAATTAACTTTGTATTGCTTTAAATGCATTTTCAGCCCGATTGGACACTTCAGGTGAAACTGTCAAAATCTTCTAAATGAGCAAAAGCACAATGAAATTAATGCTGGAATCATCTTCAAGTTGCTAAAATACACTAATGACAGTAAAAAGTTTAAGTCTACAACATTTAGTTAAGGTGTGAGAGCCTAAATGAACTTTGTATTGCTTTAAACGCGTTTTCAGCCCCTGATTGTACACTTCAGGTGAAACTGTCAAAATCTTCAAAATGAGCAAAAGCACAATGAAATTAATGCTGGAATCATCTTCAAGTTGCTAAAATACACTAATGACAGCAACAAGTTTGAGTCTACAACATTTAGTTAAGGTGTGAGAGCCTAAATGAACTTTGTATTGCTTTAAATGCATTTTCAGCCCGATTGTACACTTCAGGTGAAACTGTCAAAATCTTCAAAATGAGCAAAAGCACAATGAAATTAATGCTGGAATCATCTTCAAGTTGCTAAAATACACTAATGACAGCAAAAAGTTTGAGTCTACAACATTTAGTTAAGGTGTGAGAGCCTAAATGAACTTTGTATTGCTTTAAACGCGTTTTCAGCCCCTGATTGTACACTTCAGGTGAAACTGTCAAAATCTTCAAAATGAGCAAAAGCACAATGAAATTAATGCTGGAATCATCTTCAAGATGCTAAAATACACTAATGACAGCAAAAAGTTTGAGTCTACAACATTTAGTTAAGGTGTGAGAGCCAAAATGAACTTTGTATTGCTTTAAATGCATTTTCAGCCCGATAGTACACTTCAGGTGAAACTGTCAAAATCTTCAAAATGAGCAAAAGCACAATGAAATTAATGCTGGAATCATCTTCAAGTTGCTAAAATACACTAATGACAGCAAAGAGTTTGAGTTTACAACATTTAGTTAAGGTGTGAGAGCCTAAATTAACTTTTTATTGCTTTAAACGCGTTTTCAGCCCTTGATTGTACACTTCAGGTGAAAGTGTCAAAATCTTCAAAATGAGCAAAAGCACAATGAAATTAATGCTGGAATCATCTTCAAGTTGCTAAAATACACTAATGACAGCAAAAAGTTTGAGTCTACAACATTTAGTTAAGGTTTGAGAGCCTAAATTAACTTTTTATTGCTTTAAACGCGTTTTCAGCCCTTGATTGTACACTTCAGGTGAAAGTGTCAAAATCTTCAAAATGAGCAAAAGCACAATGAAATTAATGCTGGAATCATCTTCAAGTTGCTAAAATACACTAATGACAGCAAAAAGTTTGAGTCTACAATATTTAGTTAAGGTGTGAGAGCCAAAATGAACTTTGTATTGCTTTAAAATTCATTTTCAGCCCGATTGTACACTTCAGATGAAACTGTCAAAATCTTCAAAATGAGCAAAAGCACAATGAAATTAATGTTGGAATCATCTTCAAGTTGCTAAAATACACTAATGACAGCAACAAGTTTGAGTCTACAACATTTAGTTGAGGTGTGAGAGCCTAAATGAACTTTGTATTGCTTTAAACGCGTTTTCAGCCCCTGATTGTACACTTCAGGTGAAACTGTCAAAATCTTCAAAATGAGCAAAAGCACAATGAAATTAATGCTGGAATCATCTTCAAGTTGCTAAAATACACTATTGACAGCAAAAAGTTTGAGTCTACAACATTTAGTTAAGGTGTGAGAGCCAAAATTAACTTTGTATTGCTTTAAATGCATTTTCAGCCCGATTGGACACTTCAGGTGAAACTGTCAAAATCTTCTAAATGAGCAAAAGCACAATGAAATTAATGCTGGAATCATCTTCAAGTTGCTAAAATACACTAATGACAGTAAAAAGTTTAAGTCTACAACATTTAGTTAAGGTGTGAGAGCCTAAATGAACTTTGTATTGCTTTAAACGCGTTTTCAGCCCCTGATTGTACACTTCAGGTGAAACTGTCAAAATCTTCAAAATGAGCAAAAGCACAATGAAATTAATGCTGGAATCATCTTCAAGTTGCTAAAATACACTAATGACAGCAACAAGTTTGAGTCTACAACATTTAGTAAGGTGTGAGAGCCTAAATGAACTTTGTATTGCTTTAAATGCATTTTCAGCCCGATTGTACACTTCAGGTGAAACTGTCAAAATCTTCAAAATGAGCAAAAGCACAATGAAATTAATGCTGGAATCATCTTCAAGTTGCTAAAATACACTAATGACAGCAAAAAGTTTGAGTCTACAACATTTAGTTAAGGTGTGAGAGCCTAAATGAACTTTGTATTGCTTTAAACGCGTTTTCAGCCCCTGATTGTACACTTCAGGTGAAACTGTCAAAATCTTCAAAATGAGCAAAAGCACAATGAAATTAATGCTGGAATCATCTTCAAGATGCTAAAATACACTAATGACAGCAAAAAGTTTGAGTCTACAACATTTAGTTAAGGTGTGAGAGCCAAAATGAACTTTGTATTGCTTTAAATGCATTTTCAGCCCGATAGTACACTTCAGGTGAAACTGTCAAAATCTTCAAAATGAGCAAAAGCACAATGAAATTAATGCTGGAATCATCTTCAAGTTGCTAAAATACACTAATGACAGCAAAGAGTTTGAGTTTACAACATTTAGTTAAGGTGTGAGAGCCTAAATTAACTTTTTATTGCTTTAAACGCGTTTTCAGCCCTTGATTGTACACTTCAGGTGAAAGTGTCAAAATCTTCAAAATGAGCAAAAGCACAATGAAATTAATGCTGGAATCATCTTCAAGTTGCTAAAATACACTAATGACAGTAAAAAGTTTGAGTCTACAACATTTAGTTAAGGTGTGAGAGCCTAAATGAACTTTGAATTGCTTTAAATGCATTTTCAGCCCGATTGTACACTTCAGGTGAAACTGTCAAAATCTTCAAAATGAGCAAAAGCACAATGAAATTAATGCTGGAATCATCTTCAAGTTGCTAAAATACACTAATGACAGCAAAGAGTTTGAGTTTACAACATTTAGTTAAGGTGTGAGAGCCTAAATTAACTTTTTATTGCTTTAAACGCGTTTTCAGCCCTTGATTGTACACTTCAGGTGAAAGTGTCAAAATCTTCAAAATGAGCAAAAGCACAATGAAATTAATGCTGGAATCATCTTCAAGTTGCTAAAATACACTAATGACAGCAAAAAGTTTGAGTCTACAACATTTAGTTAAGGTGTGAGAGCCAAAATGAACTTTGTATTGCTTTAAACGCGTTTTCAGCCCTTGATTGTACACTTCAGGTGAAACTGTCAAAATCTTCAAAATGAGCAAAAGCACAATGAAATTAATGCTGGAATCATCTTAAAGTTGCTAAAATACACTAATGACAGCAAAAAGTTTGAGTCTACAAAATTTAGTTAAGGTGTGAGAGCCAAAATGAACTTTGTATTGCTTTAAAATTCATTTTCAGCCCGATTGTACACTTCAGATGAAACTGTCAAAATCTTCAAAATGAGCAAAAGCACAATGAAATTAATGCTGGAATCATCTTCAAGTTGCTAAAATACACTAATGACAGCAAAAAGTTTGAGTCTACAACATTTAGTTAAGGTTTGAGAGCCTAAATTAACTTTTTATTGCTTTAAACGCGTTTTCAGCCCTTGATTGTACACTTCAGGTGAAAGTGTCAAAATCTTCAAAATGAGCAAAAGCACAATGAAATTAATGCTGGAATCATCTTCAAGTTGCTAAAATACACTAATGACAGCAAAAAGTTTGAGTCTACAATATTTAGTTAAGGTGTGAGAGCCAAAATGAACTTTGTATTGCTTTAAAATTCATTTTCAGCCCGATTGTACACTTCAGATGAAACTGTCAAAATCTTCAAAATGAGCAAAAGCACAATGAAATTAATGTTGGAATCATCTTCAAGTTGCTAAAATACACTAATGACAGCAACAAGTTTGAGTCTACAACATTTAGTTGAGGTGTGAGAGCCTAAATGAACTTTGTATTGCTTTAAACGCGTTTTCAGCCCCTGATTGTACACTTCAGGTGAAACTGTCAAAATCTTCAAAATGAGCAAAAGCACAATGAAATTAATGCTGGAATCATCTTCAAGTTGCTAAAATACACTATTGACAGCAAAAAGTTTGAGTCTACAACATTTAGTTAAGGTGTGAGAGCCAAAATTAACTTTGTATTGCTTTAAATGCATTTTCAGCCCGATTGGACACTTCAGGTGAAACTGTCAAAATCTTCTAAATGAGCAAAAGCACAATGAAATTAATGCTGGAATCATCTTCAAGTTGCTAAAATACACTAATGACAGTAAAAAGTTTAAGTCTACAACATTTAGTTAAGGTGTGAGAGCCTAAATGAACTTTGTATTGCTTTAAACGCGTTTTCAGCCCCTGATTGTACACTTCAGGTGAAACTGTCAAAATCTTCAAAATGAGCAAAAGCACAATGAAATTAATGCTGGAATCATCTTCAAGTTGCTAAAATACACTAATGACAGCAACAAGTTTGAGTCTACAACATTTAGTTAAGGTGTGAGAGCCTAAATGAACTTTGTATTGCTTTAAATGCATTTTCAGCCCGATTGTACACTTCAGGTGAAACTGTCAAAATCTTCAAAATGAGCAAAAGCACAATGAAATTAATGCTGGAATCATCTTCAAGTTGCTAAAATACACTAATGACAGCAAAAAGTTTGAGTCTACAACATTTAGTTAAGGTGTGAGAGCCTAAATGAACTTTGTATTGCTTTAAACGCGTTTTCAGCCCCTGATTGTACACTTCAGGTGAAACTGTCAAAATCTTCAAAATGAGCAAAAGCACAATGAAATTAATGCTGGAATCATCTTCAAGATGCTAAAATACACTAATGACAGCAAAAAGTTTGAGTCTACAACATTTAGTTAAGGTGTGAGAGCCAAAATGAACTTTGTATTGCTTTAAATGCATTTTCAGCCCGATAGTACACTTCAGGTGAAACTGTCAAAATCTTCAAAATGAGCAAAAGCACAATGAAATTAATGCTGGAATCATCTTCAAGTTGCTAAAATACACTAATGACAGCAAAGAGTTTGAGTTTACAACATTTAGTTAAGGTGTGAGAGCCTAAATGAACTTTGAATTGCTTTAAATGCATTTTCAGCCCGATTGTACACTTCAGGTGAAACTGTCAAAATCTTCAAAATGAGCAAAATCACAATGAAATTAATGCTGGAATCATCTTCAAGTTGCTAAAATACACTAATGACAGCAAAAAGTTTGAGTCTACAACATTTAGTTAAGGTGTCAGAGCCTAAATGAACTTTGTATTGCTTTAAACGCGTTTTCAGCCCCTGATTGTACACTTCAGGTGAAACTGTCAAAATCTTCAAAATGAGCAAAAGCACAATGAAATTAATGCTGGAATCATCTTCAAGTTGCTGAAATACACTAATGACAGCAAAAAGTTTGAGTCTACAAGATTTAGTTAAGGTGTGAGAGCCAAAATGAACTTTTTATTGCTGTAAACGCGTTTTCAGCACCTGAATGTACACTTCAGGTGAAACTGTCAAAATCTTCAAAATGAGCAAAAGCACAATGAAATTAATGCTGGAATCATCTTCAAGTTGCTAAAATACACTAATGACAGCAAAAAGTTTGAGTCTACAACATTTAGTTAAGGTGTGAGAGCCAAAATGAACTTTGTATTGCTTTAAAATTCATTTTCAGCCCGATTGTACACTTCAGGTGAAACTGTCAAAATCTTCAAAATGAGCAAAAGCACAATGAAATTAATGTTGGAATCATCTTCAAGTTGCTAAAATACACTAATGACAGCAAAAAGTTTGAGTCTACAACATTTAGTTAAGGTTTGAGAGCCTAAATTAACTTTTTATTGCTTTAAACGCGTTTTCAGCCCTCTATTGTACACTTCAGGTGAAAGTGTCAAAATCTTCAAAATGAGCAAAAGCACAATGAAATTAATGCTGGAATCATCTTCAAGTTGCTAAAATACACTAATGACAGCAAAAAGTTTGAGTCTACAATATTTAGTTAAGGTGTGAGAGCCAAAATGAACTTTGTATTGCTTTAAAATTCATTTTCAGCCCGATTGTACACTTCAGATGAAACTGTCAAAATCTTCAAAATGAGCAAAAGCACAATGAAATTAATGTTGGAATCATCTTCAAGTTGCTAAAATACACTAATGACAGCAACAAGTTTGAGTCTACAACATTTAGTTGAGGTGTGAGAGCCTAAATTAACTTTTTATTGCTTTAAATGAGTTTTCAGCCCTTGATTGTACACTTCAGGTGAAACTGTCAAAATCTTCAAAATGAGCAAAAGCACAATGAAATTAATGCTGGAATCATCTTCAAGTTGCTAAAATACACTAATGACAGCAAAAAGTTTGAGTCTACAACATTTAGTTAAGGTGTGAGAGCCTAAATGAACTTTGTATTGCTTTAAACGCGTTTTCAGCCCCTGATTGTACACTTCAGGTGAAACTGTCAAAATCTTCAAAATGAGCAAAAGCACAATGAAATTAATGCTGGAATCATCTTCAAGTTGCTAAAATACACTAATGACAGCAAAAAGTTTGAGTCTACAACATTTAGTTAAGGTGTGAGAGCCTAAATGAACTTTGTATTGCTTTAAACGCGTTTTCAGCCCCTGATTGTACACTTCAGGTGAAACTGTCAAAATCTTCAAAATGAGCAAAAGCACAATGAAATTAATGCTGGAATCATCTTCAAGATGCTAAAATACACTAATGACAGCAAAAAGTTTGAGTCTACAACATTTAGTTAAGGTGTGAGAGCCAAAATGAACTTTGTATTGCTTTAAATGCATTTTCAGCCCGATAGTACACTTCAGGTGAAACTGTCAAAATCTTCAAAATGAGCAAAAGCACAATGAAATTAATGCTGGAATCATCTTCAAGTTGCTAAAATACACTAATGACAGCAAAGAGTTTGAGTTTACAACATTTAGTTAAGGTGTGAGAGCCTAAATTAACTTTTTATTGCTTTAAACGCGTTTTCAGCCCTTGATTGTACACTTCAGGTGAAAGTGTCAAAATCTTCAAAATGAGCAAAAGCACAATGAAATTAATGCTGGAATCATCTTCAAGTTGCTAAAATACACTAATGACAGTAAAAAGTTTGAGTCTACAACATTTAGTTAAGGTGTGAGAGCCTAAATGAACTTTGAATTGCTTTAAATGCATTTTCAGCCCGATTGTACACTTCAGGTGAAACTGTCAAAATCTTCAAAATGAGCAAAAGCACAATGAAATTAATGCTGGAATCATCTTCAAGTTGCTAAAATACACTAATGACAGCAAAGAGTTTGAGTTTACAACATTTAGTTAAGGTGTGAGAGCCTAAATTAACTTTTTATTGCTTTAAACGCGTTTTCAGCCCTTGATTGTACACTTCAGGTGAAAGTGTCAAAATCTTCAAAATGAGCAAAAGCACAATGAAATTAATGCTGGAATCATCTTCAAGTTGCTAAAATACACTAATGACAGCAAAAAGTTTGAGTCTACAACATTTAGTTAAGGTGTGAGAGCCAAAATGAACTTTGTATTGCTTTAAAATTCATTTTCAGCCCGATTGTACACTTCAGGTGAAACTGTCAAAATCTTCAAAATGAGCAAAAGCACAATGAAATTAATGTTGGAATCATCTTCAAGTTGCTAAAATACACTAATGACAGCAAAAAGTTTGAGTCTACAACATTTAGTTAAGGTTTGAGAGCCTAAATTAACTTTTTATTGCTTTAAACGCGTTTTCAGCCCTTGATTGTACACTTCAGGTGAAACTGTCAAAATCTTCAAAATGAGCAAAAGCACAATGAAATTAATGCTGGAATCATCTTAAAGTTGCTAAAATACACTAATGACAGCAAAAAGTTTGAGTCTACAAAATTTAGTTAAGGTGTGAGAGCCAAAATGAACTTTGTATTGCTTTAAAATTCATTTTCAGCCCGATTGTACACTTCAGATGAAACTGTCAAAATCTTCAAAATGAGCAAAAGCACAATGAAATTAATGCTGGAATCATCTTCAAGTTGCTAAAATACACTAATGACAGCAAAAAGTTTGAGTCTACAACATTTAGTTAAGGTTTGAGAGCCTAAATTAACTTTTTATTGCTTTAAACGCGTTTTCAGCCCTTGATTGTACACTTCAGGTGAAACTGTCAAAATCTTCAAAATGAGCAAAAGCACAATGAAATTAATGCTGGAATCATCTTAAAGTTGCTAAAATACACTAATGACAGCAAAAAGTTTGAGTCTACAAAATTTAGTTAAGGTGTGAGAGCCAAAATGAACTTTGTATTGCTTTAAAATTCATTTTCAGCCCGATTGTACACTTCAGATGAAACTGTCAAAATCTTCAAAATGAGCAAAAGCACAATGAAATTAATGCTGGAATCATCTTCAAGTTGCTAAAATACACTAATGACAGCAAAAAGTTTGAGTCTACAACATTTAGTTAAGGTTTGAGAGCCTAAATTAACTTTTTATTGCTTTAAACGCGTTTTCAGCCCTTGATTGTACACTTCAGGTGAAAGTGTCAAAATCTTCAAAATGAGCAAAAGCACAATGAAATTAATGCTGGAATCATCTTCAAGTTGCTAAAATACACTAATGACAGCAAAAAGTTTGAGTCTACAATATTTAGTTAAGGTGTGAGAGCCAAAATGAACTTTGTATTGCTTTAAAATTCATTTTCAGCCCGATTGTACAGTTCAGATGAAACTGTCAAAATCTTCAAAATGAGCAAAAGCACAATGAAATTAATGTTGGAATCATCTTCAAGTTGCTAAAATACACTAATGACAGCAACAAGTTTGAGTCTACAACATTTAGTTGAGGTGTGAGAGCCTAAATGAACTTTGTATTGCTTTAAACGCGTTTTCAGCCCCTGATTGTACACTTCAGGTGAAACTGTCAAAATCTTCAAAATGAGCAAAAGCACAATGAAATTAATGCTGGAATCATCTTCAAGTTGCTAAAATACACTATTGACAGCAAAAAGTTTGAGTCTACAACATTTAGTTAAGGTGTGAGAGCCAAAATTAACTTTGTATTGCTTTAAATGCATTTTCAGCCCGATTGGACACTTCAGGTGAAACTGTCAAAATCTTCTAAATGAGCAAAAGCACAATGAAATTAATGCTGGAATCATCTTCAAGTTGCTAAAATACACTAATGACAGTAAAAAGTTTAAGTCTACAACATTTAGTTAAGGTGTGAGAGCCTAAATGAACTTTGTATTGCTTTAAACGCGTTTTCAGCCCCTGATTGTACACTTCAGGTGAAACTGTCAAAATCTTCAAAATGAGCAAAAGCACAATGAAATTAATGCTGGAATCATCTTCAAGTTGCTAAAATACACTAATGACAGCAACAAGTTTGAGTCTACAACATTTAGTTAAGGTGTGAGAGCCTAAATGAACTTTGTATTGCTTTAAATGCATTTTCAGCCCGATTGTACACTTCAGGTGAAACTGTCAAAATCTTCAAAATGAGCAAAAGCACAATGAAATTAATGCTGGAATCATCTTCAAGTTGCTAAAATACACTAATGACAGCAAAAAGTTTGAGTCTACAACATTTAGTTAAGGTGTGAGAGCCTAAATGAACTTTGTATTGCTTTAAACGCGTTTTCAGCCCCTGATTGTACACTTCAGGTGAAACTGTCAAAATCTTCAAAATGAGCAAAAGCACAATGAAATTAATGCTGGAATCATCTTCAAAATGCTAAAATACACTAATGACAGCAAAAAGTTTGAGTCTACAACATTTAGTTAAGGTGTGAGAGCCAAAATGAACTTTGTATTGCTTTAAATGCATTTTCAGCCCGATAGTACACTTCAGGTGAAACTGTCAAAATCTTCAAAATGAGCAAAAGCACAATGAAATTAATGCTGGAATCATCTTCAAGTTGCTAAAATACACTAATGACAGCAAAGAGTTTGAGTTTACAACATTTAGTTAAGGTGTGAGAGCCTAAATTAACTTTTTATTGCTTTAAACGCGTTTTCAGCCCTTGATTGTACACTTCAGGTGAAAGTGTCAAAATCTTCAAAATGAGCAAAAGCACAATGAAATTAATGCTGGAATCATCTTCAAGTTGCTAAAATACACTAATGACAGCAAAAAGTTTGAGTCTACAACATTTAGTTAAGGTTTGAGAGCCTAAATTAACTTTTTATTGCTTTAAACGCGTTTTCAGCCCTTGATTGTACACTTCAGGTGAAAGTGTCAAAATCTTCAAAATGAGCAAAAGCACAATGAAATTAATGCTGGAATCATCTTCAAGTTGCTAAAATACACTAATGACAGCAAAAAGTTTGAGTCTACAATATTTAGTTAAGGTGTGAGAGCCAAAATGAACTTTGTATTGCTTTAAAATTCATTTTCAGCCCGATTGTACACTTCAGATGAAACTGTCAAAATCTTCAAAATGAGCAAAAGCACAATGAAATTAATGTTGGAATCATCTTCAAGTTGCTAAAATACACTAATGACAGCAACAAGTTTGAGTCTACAACATTTAGTTAAGGTGTGAGAGCCAAAATTAACTTTGTATTGCTTTAAATGCATTTTCAGCCCGATTGGACACTTCAGGTGAAACTGTCAAAATCTTCTAAATGAGCAAAAGCACAATGAAATTAATGCTGGAATCATCTTCAAGTTGCTAAAATACACTAATGACAGTAAAAAGTTTAAGTCTACAACATTTAGTTAAGGTGTGAGAGCCTAAATGAACTTTGTATTGCTTTAAACGCGTTTTCAGCCCCTGATTGTACACTTCAGGTGAAACTGTCAAAATCTTCAAAATGAGCAAAAGCACAATGAAATTAATGCTGGAATCATCTTCAAGTTGCTAAAATACACTAATGACAGCAACAAGTTTGAGTCTACAACATTTAGTAAGGTGTGAGAGCCTAAATGAACTTTGTATTGCTTTAAATGCATTTTCAGCCCGATTGTACACTTCAGGTGAAACTGTCAAAATCTTCAAAATGAGCAAAAGCACAATGAAATTAATGCTGGAATCATCTTCAAGTTGCTAAAATACACTAATGACAGCAAAAAGTTTGAGTCTACAACATTTAGTTAAGGTGTGAGAGCCTAAATGAACTTTGTATTGCTTTAAACGCGTTTTCAGCCCCTGATTGTACACTTCAGGTGAAACTGTCAAAATCTTCAAAATGAGCAAAAGCACAATGAAATTAATGCTGGAATCATCTTCAAGATGCTAAAATACACTAATGACAGCAAAAAGTTTGAGTCTACAACATTTAGTTAAGGTGTGAGAGCCAAAATGAACTTTGTATTGCTTTAAATGCATTTTCAGCCCGATAGTACACTTCAGGTGAAACTGTCAAAATCTTCAAAATGAGCAAAAGCACAATGAAATTAATGCTGGAATCATCTTCAAGTTGCTAAAATACACTAATGACAGCAAAGAGTTTGAGTTTACAACATTTAGTTAAGGTGTGAGAGCCTAAATTAACTTTTTATTGCTTTAAACGCGTTTTCAGCCCTTGATTGTACACTTCAGGTGAAAGTGTCAAAATCTTCAAAATGAGCAAAAGCACAATGAAATTAATGCTGGAATCATCTTCAAGTTGCTAAAATACACTAATGACAGTAAAAAGTTTGAGTCTACAACATTTAGTTAAGGTGTGAGAGCCTAAATGAACTTTGAATTGCTTTAAATGCATTTTCAGCCCGATTGTACACTTCAGGTGAAACTGTCAAAATCTTCAAAATGAGCAAAAGCACAATGAAATTAATGCTGGAATCATCTTCAAGTTGCTAAAATACACTAATGACAGCAAAGAGTTTGAGTTTACAACATTTAGTTAAGGTGTGAGAGCCTAAATTAACTTTTTATTGCTTTAAACGCGTTTTCAGCCCTTGATTGTACACTTCAGGTGAAAGTGTCAAAATCTTCAAAATGAGCAAAAGCACAATGAAATTAATGCTGGAATCATCTTCAAGTTGCTAAAATACACTAATGACAGCAAAAAGTTTGAGTCTACAACATTTAGTTAAGGTGTGAGAGCCAAAATGAACTTTGTATTGCTTTAAACGCGTTTTCAGCCCTTGATTGTACACTTCAGGTGAAACTGTCAAAATCTTCAAAATGAGCAAAAGCACAATGAAATTAATGCTGGAATCATCTTAAAGTTGCTAAAATACACTAATGACAGCAAAAAGTTTGAGTCTACAAAATTTAGTTAAGGTGTGAGAGCCAAAATGAACTTTGTATTGCTTTAAAATTCATTTTCAGCCCGATTGTACACTTCAGATGAAACTGTCAAAATCTTCAAAATGAGCAAAAGCACAATGAAATTAATGCTGGAATCATCTTCAAGTTGCTAAAATACACTAATGACAGCAAAAAGTTTGAGTCTACAACATTTAGTTAAGGTTTGAGAGCCTAAATTAACTTTTTATTGCTTTAAACGCGTTTTCAGCCCTTGATTGTACACTTCAGGTGAAAGTGTCAAAATCTTCAAAATGAGCAAAAGCACAATGAAATTAATGCTGGAATCATCTTCAAGTTGCTAAAATACACTAATGACAGCAAAAAGTTTGAGTCTACAATATTTAGTTAAGGTGTGAGAGCCAAAATGAACTTTGTATTGCTTTAAAATTCATTTTCAGCCCGATTGTACACTTCAGATGAAACTGTCAAAATCTTCAAAATGAGCAAAAGCACAATGAAATTAATGTTGGAATCATCTTCAAGTTGCTAAAATACACTAATGACAGCAACAAGTTTGAGTCTACAACATTTAGTTGAGGTGTGAGAGCCTAAATGAACTTTGTATTGCTTTAAACGCGTTTTCAGCCCCTGATTGTACACTTCAGGTGAAACTGTCAAAATCTTCAAAATGAGCAAAAGCACAATGAAATTAATGCTGGAATCATCTTCAAGTTGCTAAAATACACTATTGACAGCAAAAAGTTTGAGTCTACAACATTTAGTTAAGGTGTGAGAGCCAAAATTAACTTTGTATTGCTTTAAATGCATTTTCAGCCCGATTGGACACTTCAGGTGAAACTGTCAAAATCTTCTAAATGAGCAAAAGCACAATGAAATTAATGCTGGAATCATCTTCAAGTTGCTAAAATACACTAATGACAGTAAAAAGTTTAAGTCTACAACATTTAGTTAAGGTGTGAGAGCCTAAATGAACTTTGTATTGCTTTAAACGCGTTTTCAGCCCCTGATTGTACACTTCAGGTGAAACTGTCAAAATCTTCAAAATGAGCAAAAGCACAATGAAATTAATGCTGGAATCATCTTCAAGTTGCTAAAATACACTAATGACAGCAACAAGTTTGAGTCTACAACATTTAGTTAAGGTGTGAGAGCCTAAATGAACTTTGTATTGCTTTAAATGCATTTTCAGCCCGATTGTACACTTCAGGTGAAACTGTCAAAATCTTCAAAATGAGCAAAAGCACAATGAAATTAATGCTGGAATCATCTTCAAGTTGCTAAAATACACTAATGACAGCAAAAAGTTTGAGTCTACAACATTTAGTTAAGGTGTGAGAGCCTAAATGAACTTTGTATTGCTTTAAACGCGTTTTCAGCCCCTGATTGTACACTTCAGGTGAAACTGTCAAAATCTTCAAAATGAGCAAAAGCACAATGAAATTAATGCTGGAATCATCTTCAAGATGCTAAAATACACTAATGACAGCAAAAAGTTTGAGTCTACAACATTTAGTTAAGGTGTGAGAGCCAAAATGAACTTTGTATTGCTTTAAATGCATTTTCAGCCCTTGATTGTACACTTCAGGTGAAAGTGTCAAAATCTTCAAAATGAGCAAAAGCACAATGAAATTAATGCTGGAATCATCTTCAAGTTGCTAAAATACACTAATGACAGTAAAAAGTTTGAGTCTACAACATTTAGTTAAGGTGTGAGAGCCTAAATGAACTTTGAATTGCTTTAAATGCATTTTCAGCCCGATTGTACACTTCAGGTGAAACTGTCAAAATCTTCAAAATGAGCAAAAGCACAATGAAATTAATGCTGGAATCATCTTCAAGTTGCTAAAATACACTAATGACAGCAAAGAGTTTGAGTTTACAACATTTAGTTAAGGTGTGAGAGCCTAAATTAACTTTTTATTGCTTTAAACGCGTTTTCAGCCCTTGATTGTACACTTCAGGTGAAAGTGTCAAAATCTTCAAAATGAGCAAAAGCACAATGAAATTAATGCTGGAATCATCTTCAAGTTGCTAAAATACACTAATGACAGCAAAAAGTTTGAGTCTACAACATTTAGTTAAGGTGTGAGAGCCAAAATGAACTTTGTATTGCTTTAAAATTCATTTTCAGCCCGATTGTACACTTCAGGTGAAACTGTCAAAATCTTCAAAATGAGCAAAAGCACAATGAAATTAATGTTGGAATCATCTTCAAGTTGCTAAAATACACTAATGACAGCAAAAAGTTTGAGTCTACAACATTTAGTTAAGGTTTGAGAGCCTAAATTAACTTTTTATTGCTTTAAACGCGTTTTCAGCCCTTGATTGTACACTTCAGGTGAAACTGTCAAAATCTTCAAAATGAGCAAAAGCACAATGAAATTAATGCTGGAATCATCTTAAAGTTGCTAAAATACACTAATGACAGCAAAAAGTTTGAGTCTACAAAATTTAGTTAAGGTGTGAGAGCCAAAATGAACTTTGTATTGCTTTAAAATTCATTTTCAGCCCGATTGTACACTTCAGATGAAACTGTCAAAATCTTCAAAATGAGCAAAAGCACAATGAAATTAATGCTGGAATCATCTTCAAGTTGCTAAAATACACTAATGACAGCAAAAAGTTTGAGTCTACAACATTTAGTTAAGGTTTGAGAGCCTAAATTAACTTTTTATTGCTTTAAACGCGTTTTCAGCCCTTGATTGTACACTTCAGGTGAAAGTGTCAAAATCTTCAAAATGAGCAAAAGCACAATGAAATTAATGCTGGAATCATCTTCAAGTTGCTAAAATACACTAATGACAGCAAAAAGTTTGAGTCTACAATATTTAGTTAAGGTGTGAGAGCCAAAATGAACTTTGTATTGCTTTAAAATTCATTTTCAGCCCGATTGTACAGTTCAGATGAAACTGTCAAAATCTTCAAAATGAGCAAAAGCACAATGAAATTAATGTTGGAATCATCTTCAAGTTGCTAAAATACACTAATGACAGCATTAAGTTTGAGTCTACAACATTTAGTTGAGGTGTGAGAGCCTAAATGAACTTTGTATTGCTTTAAACGCGTTTTCAGCCCCTGATTGTACACTTCAGGTGAAACTGTCAAAATCTTCAAAATGAGCAAAAGCACAATGAAATTAATGCTGGAATCATCTTCAAGTTGCTAAAATACACTATTGACAGCAAAAAGTTTGAGTCTACAACATTTAGTTAAGGTGTGAGAGCCAAAATTAACTTTGTATTGCTTTAAATGCATTTTCAGCCCGATTGGACACTTCAGGTGAAACTGTCAAAATCTTCTAAATGAGCAAAAGCACAATGAAATTAATGCTGGAATCATCTTCAAGTTGCTAAAATACACTAATGACAGTAAAAAGTTTAAGTCTACAACATTTAGTTAAGGTGTGAGAGCCTAAATGAACTTTGTATTGCTTTAAACGCGTTTTCAGCCCCTGATTGTACACTTCAGGTGAAACTGTCAAAATCTTCAAAATGAGCAAAAGCACAATGAAATTAATGCTGGAATCATCTTCAAGTTGCTAAAATACACTAATGACAGTAACAAGTTTGAGTCTACAACATTTAGTTAAGGTGTGAGAGCCTAAATGAACTTTGTATTGCTTTAAATGCATTTTCAGCCCGATTGTACACTTCAGGTGAAACTGTCAAAATCTTCAAAATGAGCAAAAGCACAATGAAATTAATGCTGGAATCATCTTCAAGTTGCTAAAATACACTAATGACAGCAAAAAGTTTGAGTCTACAACATTTAGTTAAGGTGTGAGAGCCTAAATGAACTTTGTATTGCTTTAAACGCGTTTTCAGCCCCTGATTGTACACTTCAGGTGAAACTGTCAAAATCTTCAAAATGAGCAAAAGCACAATGAAATTAATGCTGGAATCATCTTCAAGATGCTAAAATACACTAATGACAGCAAAAAGTTTGAGTCTACAACATTTAGTTAAGGTGTGAGAGCCAAAATGAACTTTGTATTGCTTTAAATGCATTTTCAGCCCGATAGTACACTTCAGGTGAAACTGTCAAAATCTTCAAAATGAGCAAAAGCACAATGAAATTAATGCTGGAATCATCTTCAAGTTGCTAAAATACACTAATGACAGCAAAGAGTTTGAGTCTACAACATTTAGTTAAGGTGTGAGAGCCTAAATTAACTTTTTATTGCTTTAAACGCGTTTTCAGCCCTTGATTGTACACTTCAGGTGAAAGTGTCAAAATCTTCAAAATGAGCAAAAGCACAATGAAATTAATGCTGGAATCATCTTCAAGTTGCTAAAATACACTAATGACAGTAAAAAGTTTGAGTCTACAACATTTAGTTAAGGTGTGAGAGCCTAAATGAACTTTGAATTGCTTTAAATGCATTTTCAGCCCGATTGTACACTTCAGGTGAAACTGTCAAAATCTTCAAAATGAGCAAAATCACAATGAAATTAATGCTGGAATCATCTTCAAGTTGCTAAAATACACTAATGACAGCAAAAAGTTTGAGTCTACAACATTTAGTTAATGTGTCAGAGCCTAAATTAACTTTGTATTGCTTTAAACGCGTTTTCAGCCCCTGATTGTACACTTCAGGTGAAACTGTCAAAATCTTCAAAATGAGCAAAAGCACAATGAAATTAATGCTGGAATCATCTTCAAGTTGCTGAAATACACTAATGACAGCAAAAAGTTTGAGTCTACAAGATTTAGTTAAGGTGTGAGAGCCAAAATGAACTTTTTATTGCTGTAAACGCGTTTTCAGCACCTGAATGTACACTTCAGGTGAAACTGTCAAAATCTTCAAAATGAGCAAAAGCACAATGAAATTAATGCTGGAATCATCTTCAAGTTGCTAAAATACACTAATGAAAGCAAAAAGTTTTAGTCTACAACATTTAGTTAAGGTGTGAGAGCCAAAATGAACTTTGTATTGCTTTAAAGTTCATTTTCAGCCCGATTGTACACTTCAGGTGAAAGTGTCAAAATCTTTAAAATGAGCAAAAGCACTATGAAATTAATGCTGGAATCATCTTCAAGTTGCTAAAATACACTAATGACAGCAACAAGTTTGAGTCTACAACATTTAGTTGAGGTGTGAGAGCCTAAATGAACTTTGTATTGCTTTAAACGCATTTTCAGCCCCTGATTGTACACTTCAGGTGAAACTGTCAAAATCTTCAAAATGAGCAAAAGCACAATGAAATTAATGCTGGAATCATCTTCAAGTTGCTAAAATACACTATTGACAGCAAAAAGTTTGAGTCTACAACATTTAGTTAAGGTGTGAGAGCCAAAATTAACTTTGTATTGCTTTAAATGCATTTTCAGCCCGATTGGACACTTCAGGTGAAACTGTCAAAATCTTCTAAATGAGCAAAAGCACAATGAAATTAATGCTGGAATCATCTTCAAGTTGCTAAAATACACTAATGACAGTAAAAAGTTTAAGTCTACAACATTTAGTTAAGGTGTGAGAGCCTAAATGAACTTTGTATTGCTTTAAACGCGTTTTCAGCCCCTGATTGTACACTTCAGGTGAAACTGTCAAAATCTTCAAAATGAGCAAAAGCACAATGAAATTAATGCTGGAATCATCTTCAAGTTGCTAAAATACACTAATGACAGCAACAAGTTTGAGTCTACAACATTTAGTTAAGGTGTGAGAGCCTAAATGAACTTTGTATTGCTTTAAATGCATTTTCAGCCCGATTGTACACTTCAGGTGAAACTGTCAAAATCTTCAAAATGAGCAAAAGCACAATGAAATTAATGCTGGAATCATCTTCAAGTTGCTAAAATACACTAATGACAGCAAAAAGTTTGAGTCTACAACATTTAGTTAAGGTGTGAGAGCCTAAATGAACTTTGTATTGCTTTAAACGCGTTTTCAGCCCCTGATTGTACACTTCAGGTGAAACTGTCAAAATCTTCAAAATGAGCAAAAGCACAATGAAATTAATGCTGGAATCATCTTCAAGATGCTAAAATACACTAATGACAGCAAAAAGTTTGAGTCTACAACATTTAGTTAAGGTGTGAGAGCCAAAATGAACTTTGTATTGCTTTAAATGCATTTTCAGCCCGATAGTACACTTCAGGTGAAACTGTCAAATTCTTCAAAATGAGCAAAAGCACAATGAAATTAATGCTGGAATCATCTTCAAGTTGCTAAAATACACTAATGACAGCAAAGAGTTTGAGTCTACAACATTTAGTTAAGGTGTGAGAGCCTAAATTAACTTTTTATTGCTTTAAACGCGTTTTCAGCCCTTGATTGTACACTTCAGGTGAAAGTGTCAAAATCTTCAAAATGAGCAAAAGCACAATGAAATTAATGCTGGAATCATCTTCAAGTTGCTAAAATACACTAATGACAGTAAAAAGTTTGAGTCTACAACATTTAGTTAAGGTGTGAGAGCCTAAATGAACTTTGAATTGCTTTAAATGCATTTTCAGCCCGATTGTACACTTCAGGTGAAACTGTCAAAATCTTCAAAATGAGCAAAATCACAATGAAATTAATGCTGGAATCATCTTCAAGTTGCTAAAATACACTAATGACAGCAAAAAGTTTGAGTCTACAACATTTAGTTAATGTGTCAGAGCCTAAATTAACTTTGTATTGCTTTAAACGCGTTTTCAGCCCCTGATTGTACACTTCAGGTGAAACTGTCAAAATCTTCAAAATGAGCAAAAGCACAATGAAATTAATGCTGGAATCATCTTCAAGTTGCTGAAATACACTAATGACAGCAAAAAGTTTGAGTCTACAAGATTTAGTTAAGGTGTGAGAGCCAAAATGAACTTTTTATTGCTGTAAACGCGTTTTCAGCACCTGAATGTACACTTCAGGTGAAACTGTCAAAATCTTCAAAATGAGCAAAAGCACAATGAAATTAATGCTGGAATCATCTTCAAGTTGCTAAAATACACTAATGAAAGCAAAAAGTTTGAGTCTACAACATTTAGTTAAGGTGTGAGAGCCAAAATGAACTTTGTATTGCTTTAAAGTTCATTTTCAGCCCGATTGTACACTTCAGGTGAAAGTGTCAAAATCTTTAAAATGAGCAAAAGCACTATGAAATTAATGCTGGAATCATCTTCAAGTTGCTAAAATACACTAATGACAGTAAAAAGTTTAAGTCTACAACATTTAGTTAAGGTGTGAGAGCCAAAATGAACTTTGTATTGCTTTAAATGCATTTTCAGCCCGATTGGACACTTCAGGTGAAACTGTCAAAATCTTCAAAATGAGCAAAAGCACAATGAAATTAATGCTGGAATCATCTTCAAGTTGCTAAAATACACTAATGACAGTAAAAAGTTTAAGTCTACAACATTTAGTTAAGGTGTGAGAGCCAAAATGAACGTTGTATTGCTTTAAATGCATTTTCAGCCCGAATGTACACTTCAGGTGAAACTGTCAAATTCTTCAAAATGAGCAAAAGCACAATGAAATTAATGCTGGAAACATCTTCAAGTTGCTAAAATACACTAATGACAGCAACAAGTTTGAGTCTACAACATTTAGTTAAGGTGTGAGAGCCAAAATGAACTTTGTATTGCTGTAAACGCGTTTTCAGCACCTGATTGTACACTTCAGGTGAAACTGTCAAAATATTCAAAATGAGCAAAAGCACAATGAAATTAATGCTGGAATCATCTTCAAGTTGCTAAAATACACTAATGACAGCAAAAAGTTTGAGTCTACAACATTTAGTTAAGGTGTGAGAGCCAAAATGAACTTTGTATTGCTGTAAACGCGTTTTCAGCACCTGAATGTACACTTCAGGTGAAACTGTCAAAATCTTCAAAATGAGCAAAAGCACAATTAAATTAATGTTGGAATCATCTTCAAGTTGCTAAAATACACTAATGACAGCAAAGAGTTTGAGTCTACAACATTTAGTTAAGGTGTGAGAGCCTAAATTAACTTTTTATTGCTTTAAACGCGTTTTCAGCCCTTGATTGTACACTTCAGGTGAAAGTGTCAAAATCTTCAAAATGAGCAAAAGCACAATGAAATTAATGCTGGAATCATCTTCAAGTTGCTAAAATACACTAATGACAGCAAAAAGTTTGAGTGTACAACATTTAGTTAAGGTGTGAGAGCCAAAATGAACTTTGTATTGCTTTAAATGCACTTTCAGCCCGAATGTACACTTCAGATGAAACTGTCAAAATCTTCAAAATGAGCAAAAGCACAATGAAATTAATGCTGGAATAATCTTCAAGTTGCTAAAATACACTAATGACAGCAAAAAGTTTGAGTCTACAACATTTAGTTAAGGTGTGAGAGCCTAAATGAACTTTGTATTGCTGTAAACGCGTTTTCAGCACCTGATTGTACACTTCAGGTGAAACTGTCAAAATCTTCAAAATGAGCAAAAGCACAATGAAATTAATGCTGGAATCATCTTCAAGTTGCTAAAATACACTAATAACAGCAAAAAAGTTTGAGTCTACAACATTTAGTTAAGGTGTGAGAGCCAAAATGAACTTTGTATTGCTTTAAATGCATTTTCAGCCCGATAGTACACTTCAGGTGAAACTGTCAAAATCTTCAAAATGAGCAAAAGCACAATTAAATTAATGATGGAATCATCTTCAAGTTGCTAAAATACACTAATGACAAAAAAAGTTTGAGTCTACAACATTTAGTTAAGGTGTGAGAGCCAAAATGAACTTTGTATTGCTGTAAACGCGTTTTCAGCACCTGATTGTACACTTCAGGTGAAACTCTCAAAATCTTCAAAATGAGCAAAAGCACAATGAAATTAATGCTGGAATCATCTTCAAGTTGCTAAAATACACTAATGACAGCAAAAAGTTTGAGTCTACAATATTTAGTTAAGGTGTGAGAGCCAAAATGAACTTTGTATTGCTTTAAAATTCATTTTCAGCCCGATTGTACACTTCAGGTGAAACTGTCAAAATCTTCAAAATGAGCAAAAGCACAATGAAATTAATGTTGGAATCATCTTCAAGTTGCTAAAATACACTAATGACAGCAAAAAGTTTGAGTCTACAACATTTAGTTGAGGTGTGAGAGCCTAAATTAACTTTTTATTGCTTTAAACGCGTTTTCAGCCCTTGATTGTACAATTCAGGTGAAACTGTCAAAATCTTCAAAATGAGCAAAAGCACAATGAAATTAATGCTGGAATCATATTCAAGTTGCTAAAATACACTAATGACAGCAACAATTTTGAGTCTACAACATTTAGTTAAGGTGTGAGAGCCTAAATGAACTTTGTATTGCTGTAAACGCGTTTTCAGCACCTGATTGTACACTTCAGGTGAAACTGTCAAAATCTTCAAAATGAGCAAAAGCACAATGAAATTAATGCTGGAATCATCTTCAAGTTGCTAAAATACACTATTGACAGCAAAAAGTTTGAGTCTACAACATTTAGTTAAGGTGTGAGAGCCAAAATTAACTTTGTATTGCTTTAAATGCATTTTCAGCCCGATTGGACACTTTAGGTGAAACTGTCAAAATCTTCAAAATGAGCAAAAGCACAATGAAATTAATGCTGGAATCATCTTCAAGTTGCTAAAATATATTAATGACAGTAAAAAGTTTAAGTCTACAACATTTAGTTAAGGTGTGAGAGCCTAAATGAACTTTGTATTGCTTTAAACGCGTTTTCAGCCCCTGATTGTACACTTCAGGTGAAACTGTCAAAATCTTCAAAATGAGCAAAAGCACAATGAAATTAATGCTGGAATCATCTTCAAGTTGCTAAAATACACTAATGACAGCAACAAGTTTGAGTCTACAACATTTAGTTAAGGTGTGAGAGCCTAAATGAACTTTGTATTGCTTTAAATGCATTTTCAGCCCGATTGTACACTTCAGGTGAAACTGTCAAAATCTTCAAAATGAGCAAAAGCACAATGAAATTAATGCTGGAATCATCTTCAAGTTGCTAAAATACACTAATGACAGCAAAGAGTTTGAGTCTACAACATTTAGTTAAGGTGTGAGAGCCTAAATTAACTTTTTATTGCTTTAAACGCGTTTTCAGCCCTTGATTGTACACTTCAGGTGAAAGTGTCAAAATCTTCAAAATGAGCAAAAGCACAATGAAATTAATGCTGGAATCATCTTCAAGTTGCTAAAATACACTAATGACAGTAAAAAGTTTGAGTCTACAACATTTAGTTAAGGTGTGAGAGCCTAAATGAACTTTGAATTGCTTTAAATGCATTTTCAGCCCGATTGTACACTTCAGGTGAAACTGTCAAAATCTTCAAAATGAGCAAAATCACAATGAAATTAATGCTGGAATCATCTTCAAGTTGCTAAAATACACTAATGACAGCAAAAAGTTTGAGTCTACAACATTTAGTTAAGGTGTCAGAGCCTAAATGAACTTTGTATTGCTTTAAACGCGTTTTCAGCCCCTGATTGTACACTTCAGGTGAAACTGTCAAAATCTTCAAAATGAGCAAAAGCACAATGAAATTAATGCTGGAATCATCTTCAAGTTGCTGAAATACACTAATGACAGCAAAAAGTTTGAGTCTACAAGATTTAGTTAAGGTGTGAGAGCCAAAATGAACTTTTTATTGCTGTAAACGCGTTTTCAGCACCTGAATGTACACTTCAGGTGAAACTGTCAAAATCTTCAAAATGAGCAAAAGCACAATGAAATTAATGCTGGAATCATATTCAAGTTGCTAAAATACACTAATGACAGCAACAATTTTGAGTCTACAACATTTAGTTAAGGTGTGAGAGCCTAAATGAACTTTGTATTGCTGTAAACGCATTTTCAGCACCTGATTGTACACTTCAGGTGAAACTGTCAAAATCTTCAAAATGAGCAAAAGCACAATGAAATTAATGCTGGAATCATCTTCAAGTTGCTAAAATACACTAATGACAGCAAAAAGTTTGAGTCTACAATATTTAGTTAAGGTGTGAGAGCCAAAATGAACTTTGTATTGCTTTAAAATTCATTTTCAGCCCGATTGTACACTTCAGATGAAACTGTCAAAATCTTCAAAATGAGCAAAAGCACAATGAAATTAATGTTGGAATCATCTTCAAGTTGCTAAAATACACTAATGACAGCAACAAGTTTGAGTCTACAACATTTAGTTGAGGTGTGAGAGCCTAAATTAACTTTTTATTGCTTTAAATGCGTTTTCAGCCCTTGATTGTACACTTCAGGTGAAACTGTCAAAATCTTCAAAATGAGCAAAAGCACAATGAAATTAATGCTGGAATCATCTTCAAGTTGCTAAAATACACTAATGACAGCAAAAAGTTTGAGTCTACAACATTTAGTTAAGGTTTGAGAGCCTAAATTAACTTTTTATTGCTTTAAACGCGTTTTCAGCCCTTGATTGTACACTTCAGGTGAAAGTGTCAAAATCTTCAAAATGAGCAAAAGCACAATGAAATTAATGCTGGAATCATCTTCAAGTTGCTAAAATACACTAATGACAGCAAAAAGTTTGAGTCTACAATATTTAGTTAAGGTGTGAGAGCCAAAATGAACTTTGTATTGCTTTAAAATTCATTTTCAGCCCGATTGTACACTTCAGATGAAACTGTCAAAATCTTCAAAATGAGCATAAGCACAATGAAATTAATGTTGGAATCATCTTCAAGTTGCTAAAATACACTAATGACAGCAACAAGTTTGAGTCTACAACATTTAGTTGAGGTGTGAGAGCCTAAATGAACTTTGTATTGCTTTAAATGCGTTTTCAGCCCTTGATTGTACACTTCAGGTGAAACTGTCAAAATCTTCAAAATGAGCAAAAGCACAATGAAATTAATGCTGGAATCATCTTCAAGTTGCTAAAATACACTAATGACAGCAAAAAGTTTGAGTCTACAACATTTAGTTAAGGTGTGAGAGCCTAAATGAACTTTGTATTGCTTTAAACGCGTTTTCAGCCCCTGATTGTACACTTCAGGTGAAACTGTCAAAATCTTCAAAATGAGCAAAAGCACAATGAAATTAATGCTGGAATCATCTTCAAGTTGCTAAAATACACTATTGACAGCAAAAAGTTTGAGTCTACAACATTTAGTTAAGGTGTGAGAGCCAAAATTAACTTTGTATTGCTTTAAATGCATTTTCAGCCCGATTGGACACTTCAGGTGAAACTGTCAAAATCTTCTAAATGAGCAAAAGCACAATGAAATTAATGCTGGAATCATCTTCAAGTTGCTAAAATACACTAATGACAGTAAAAAGTTTAAGTCTACAACATTTAGTTAAGGTGTGAGAGCCTAAATGAACTTTGTATTGCTTTAAACGCGTTTTCAGCCCCTGATTGTACACTTCAGGTGAAACTGTCAAAATCTTCAAAATGAGCAAAAGCACAATGAAATTAATGCTGGAATCATCTTCAAGTTGCTAAAATACACTAATGACAGCAACAAGTTTGAGTCTACAACATTTAGTTAAGGTGTGAGAGCCTAAATGAACTTTGTATTGCTTTAAATGCATTTTCAGCCCGATTGTACACTTCAGGTGAAACTGTCAAAATCTTCAAAATGAGCAAAAGCACAATGAAATTAATGCTGGAATCATCTTCAAGTTGCTAAAATACACTAATGACAGCAAAAAGTTTGAGTCTACAACATTTAGTTAAGGTGTGAGAGCCTAAATGAACTTTGTATTGTTTTAAACGCGTTTTCAGCCCCTGATTGTACACTTCAGGTGAAACTGTCAAAATCTTCAAAATGAGCAAAAGCACAATGAAATTAATGCTGGAATCATCTTCAAGATGCTAAAATACACTAATGACAGCAAAAAGTTTGAGTCTACAACATTTAGTTAAGGTGTGAGAGCCAAAATGAACTTTGTATTGCTTTAAATGCATTTTCAGCCCGATAGTACACTTCAGGTGAAACTGTCAAAATCTTCAAAATGAGCAAAAGCACAATGAAATTAATGCTGGAATCATCTTCAAGTTGCTAAAATACACTAATGACAGCAAAGAGTTTGAGTCTACAACATTTAGTTAAGGTGTGAGAGCCTAAATTAACTTTTTATTGCTTTAAACGCGTTTTCAGCCCTTGATTGTACACTTCAGGTGAAAGTGTCAAAATCTTCAAAATGAGCAAAAGCACAATGAAATTAATGCTGGAATCATCTTCAAGTTGCTAAAATACACTAATGACAGTAAAAAGTTTGAGTCTACAACATTTAGTTAAGGTGTGAGAGCCTAAATGAACTTTGAATTGCTTTAAATGCATTTTCAGCCCGATTGTACACTTCAGGTGAAACTGTCAAAATCTTCAAAATGAGCAAAATCACAATGAAATTAATGCTGGAATCATCTTCAAGTTGCTAAAATACACTAATGACAGCAAAAAGTTTGAGTCTACAACATTTAGTTAAGGTGTCAGAGCCTAAATGAACTTTGTATTGCTTTAAACGCGTTTTCAGCCCCTGATTGTACACTTCAGGTGAAACTGTCAAAATCTTCAAAATGAGCAAAAGCACAATGAAATTAATGCTGGAATCATCTTCAAGTTGCTGAAATACACTAATGACAGCAAAAAGTTTGAGTCTACAAGATTTAGTTAAGGTGTGAGAGCCAAAATGAACTTTGTATTGCTGTAAACGCGTTTTCAGCACCTGAATGTACACTTCAGGTGAAACTGTCAAAATCTTCAAAATGAGCAAAAGCACAATGAAATTAATGCTGGAATCATATTCAAGTTGCTAAAATACACTAATGACAGCAACAATTTTGAGTCTACAACATTTAGTTAAGGTGTGAGAGCCTAAATGAACTTTGTATTGCTGTAAACGCATTTTCAGCACCTGATTGTACACTTCAGGTGAAACTGTCAAAATCTTCAAAATGAGCAAAAGCACAATGAAATTAATGCTGGAATCATCTTCAAGTTGCTAAAATACACTAATGACAGCAAAAAGTTTGAGTCTACAATATTTAGTTAAGGTGTGAGAGCCAAAATGAACTTTGTATTGCTTTAAAATTCATTTTCAGCCCGATTGTACACTTCAGATGAAACTGTCAAAATCTTCAAAATGAGCAAAAGCACAATGAAATTAATGTTGGAATCATCTTCAAGTTGCTAAAATACACTAATGACAGCAACAAGTTTGAGTCTACAACATTTAGTTGAGGTGTGAGAGCCTAAATTAACTTTGTATTGCTTTAAATGCGTTTTCAGCCCTTGATTGTACACTTCAGGTGAAACTGTCAAAATCTTCAAAATGAGCAAAAGCACAATGAAATTAATGCTGGAATCATCTTCAAGTTGCTAAAATACACTAATGACAGCAAAAAGTTTGAGTCTACAACATTTAGTTAAGGTTTGAGAGCCTAAATTAACTTTTTATTGCTTTAAACGCGTTTTCAGCCCTTGATTGTACACTTCAGGTGAAAGTGTCAAAATCTTCAAAATGAGCAAAAGCACAATGAAATTAATGCTGGAATCATCTTCAAGTTGCTAAAATACACTAATGACAGCAAAAAGTTTGAGTCTACAATATTTAGTTAAGGTGTGAGAGCCAAAATGAACTTTGTATTGCTTTAAAATTCATTTTCAGCCCGATTGTACACTTCAGATGAAACTGTCAAAATCTTCAAAATGAGCAAAAGCACAATGAAATTAATGTTGGAATCATCTTCAAGTTGCTAAAATACACTAATGACAGCAACAAGTTTGAGTCTACAACATTTAGTTGAGGTGTGAGAGCCTAAATGAACTTTGTATTGCTTTAAATGCGTTTTCAGCCCTTGATTGTACACTTCAGGTGAAACTGTCAAAATCTTCAAAATGAGCAAAAGCACAATGAAATTAATGCTGGAATCATCTTCAAGTTGCTAAAATACACTAATGACAGCAAAAAGTTTGAGTCTACAACATTTAGTTAAGGTGTGAGAGCCTAAATGAACTTTGTATTGCTTTAAACGCGTTTTCAGCCCCTGATTGTACACTTCAGGTGAAACTGTCAAAATCTTCAAAATGAGCAAAAGCACAATGAAATTAATGCTGGAATCATCTTCAAGTTGCTAAAATACACTATTGACAGCAAAAAGTTTGAGTCTACAACATTTAGTTAAGGTGTGAGAGCCAAAATTAACTTTGTATTGCTTTAAATGCATTTTCAGCCCGATTGGACACTTCAGGTGAAACTGTCAAAATCTTCTAAATGAGCAAAAGCACAATGAAATTAATGCTGGAATCATCTTCAAGTTGCTAAAATACACTAATGACAGTAAAAAGTTTAAGTCTACAACATTTAGTTAAGGTGTGAGAGCCTAAATGAACTTTGTATTGCTTTAAACGCGTTTTCAGCCCCTGATTGTACACTTCAGGTGAAACTGTCAAAATCTTCAAAATGAGCAAAAGCACAATGAAATTAATGCTGGAATCATCTTCAAGTTGCTAAAATACACTAATGACAGCAAAAAGTTTGAGTCTACAACATTTAGTTAAGGTGTGAGAGCCTAAATTAACTTTGAATTGCTTTAAATGCATTTTCAGCCCGATTGTACACTTCAGGTGAAACTGTCAAAATCTTCAAAATGAGCAAAATCACAATGAAATTAATGCTGGAATCATCTTCAAGTTGCTAAAATACACTAATGACAGCAAAAAGTTTGAGTCTACAACATTTAGTTAAGGTGTCAGAGCCTAAATGAACTTTGTATTGCTTTAAACGCGTTTTCAGCCCCTGATTGTACACTTCAGGTGAAACTGTCAAAATCTTCAAAATGAGCAAAAGCACAATGAAATTAATGCTGGAATCATCTTCAAGTTGCTGAAATACACTAATGACAGCAAAAAGTTTGAGTCTACAAGATTTAGTTAAGGTGTGAGAGCCAAAATGAACTTTTTATTGCTGTAAACGCGTTTTCAGCACCTGAATGTACACTTCAGGTGAAACTGTCAAAATCTTCAAAATGAGCAAAAGCACAATGAAATTAATGCTGGAATCATATTCAAGTTGCTAAAATACACTAATGACAGCAACAATTTTCAGTCTACAACATTTAGTTAAGGTGTGAGAGCCTAAATGAACTTTGTATTGCTGTAAACGCATTTTCAGCACCTGATTGTACACTTCAGGTGAAACTGTCAAAATCTTCAAAATGAGCAAAAGCACAATGAAATTAATGCTGGAATCATCTTCAAGTTGCTAAAATACACTAATGACAGCAAAAAGTTTGAGTCTACAATATTTAGTTAAGGTGTGAGAGCCAAAATGAACTTTGTATTGCTTTAAAATTCATTTTCAGCCCGATTGTACACTTCAGATGAAACTGTCAAAATCTTCAAAATGAGCAAAAGCACAATGAAATTAATGTTGGAATCATCTTCAAGTTGCTAAAATACACTAATGACAGCAACAAGTTTGAGTCTACAACATTTAGTTGAGGTGTGAGAGCCTAAATTAACTTTGTATTGCTTTAAATGCGTTTTCAGCCCTTGATTGTACACTTCAGGTGAAACTGTCAAAATCTTCAAAATGAGCAAAAGCACAATGAAATTAATGCTGGAATCATCTTCAAGTTGCTAAAATACACTAATGACAGCAAAAAGTTTGAGTCTACAACATTTAGTTAAGGTTTGAGAGCCTAAATTAACTTTTTATTGCTTTAAACGCGTTTTCAGCCCTTGATTGTACACTTCAGGTGAAAGTGTCAAAATCTTCAAAATGAGCAAAAGCACAATGAAATTAATGCTGGAATCATCTTCAAGTTGCTAAAATACACTAATGACAGTAAAAAGTTTGAGTCTACAACATTTAGTTAAGGTGTGAGAGCCTAAATGAACTTTGAATTGCTTTAAATGCATTTTCAGCCCGATTGTACACTTCAGGTGAAACTGTCAAAATCTTCAAAATGAGCAAAATCACAATGAAATTAATGCTGGAATCATCTTCAAGTTGCTAAAATACACTAATGACAGCAAAAAGTTTGAGTCTACAACATTTAGTTAAGGTGTCAGAGCCTAAATGAACTTTGTATTGCTTTAAACGCGTTTTCAGCCCCTGATTGTACACTTCAGGTGAAACTGTCAAAATCTTCAAAATGAGCAAAAGCACAATGAAATTAATGCTGGAATCATCTTCAAGTTGCTGAAATACACTAATGACAGCAAAAAGTTTGAGTCTACAAGATTTAGTTAAGGTGTGAGAGCCAAAATGAACTTTGTATTGCTGTAAACGCGTTTTCAGCACCTGAATGTACACTTCAGGTGAAACTGTCAAAATCTTCAAAATGAGCAAAAGCACAATGAAATTAATGCTGGAATCATATTCAAGTTGCTAAAATACACTAATGACAGCAACAATTTTGAGTCTACAACATTTAGTTAAGGTGTGAGAGCCTAAATGAACTTTGTATTGCTGTAAACGCATTTTCAGCACCTGATTGTACACTTCAGGTGAAACTGTCAAAATCTTCAAAATGAGCAAAAGCACAATGAAATTAATGCTGGAATCATCTTCAAGTTGCTAAAATACACTAATGACAGCAAAAAGTTTGAGTCTACAATATTTAGTTAAGGTGTGAGAGCCAAAATGAACTTTGTATTGCTTTAAAATTCATTTTCAGCCCGATTGTACACTTCAGATGAAACTGTCAAAATCTTCAAAATGAGCAAAAGCACAATGAAATTAATGTTGGAATCATCTTCAAGTTGCTAAAATACACTAATGACAGCAACAAGTTTGAGTCTACAACATTTAGTTGAGGTGTGAGAGCCTAAATTAACTTTGTATTGCTTTAAATGCGTTTTCAGCCCTTGATTGTACACTTCAGGTGAAACTGTCAAAATCTTCAAAATGAGCAAAAGCACAATGAAATTAATGCTGGAATCATCTTCAAGTTGCTAAAATACACTAATGACAGCAAAAAGTTTGAGTCTACAACATTTAGTTAAGGTTTGAGAGCCTAAATTAACTTTTTATTGCTTTAAACGCGTTTTCAGCCCTTGATTGTACACTTCAGGTGAAAGTGTCAAAATCTTCAAAATGAGCAAAAGCACAATGAAATTAATGCTGGAATCATCTTCAAGTTGCTAAAATACACTAATGACAGCAAAAAGTTTGAGTCTACAATATTTAGTTAAGGTGTGAGAGCCAAAATGAACTTTGTATTGCTTTAAAATTCATTTTCAGCCCGATTGTACACTTCAGATGAAACTGTCAAAATCTTCAAAATGAGCAAAAGCACAATGAAATTAATGTTGGAATCATCTTCAAGTTGCTAAAATACACTAATGACAGCAACAAGTTTGAGTCTACAACATTTAGTTGAGGTGTGAGAGCCTAAATGAACTTTGTATTGCTTTAAATGCGTTTTCAGCCCTTGATTGTACACTTCAGGTGAAACTGTCAAAATCTTCAAAATGAGCAAAAGCACAATGAAATTAATGCTGGAATCATCTTCAAGTTGCTAAAATACACTAATGACAGCAAAAAGTTTGAGTCTACAACATTTAGTTAAGGTGTGAGAGCCTAAATGAACTTTGTATTGCTTTAAACGCGTTTTCAGCCCCTGATTGTACACTTCAGGTGAAACTGTCAAAATCTTCAAAATGAGCAAAAGCACAATGAAATTAATGCTGGAATCATCTTCAAGTTGCTAAAATACACTATTGACAGCAAAAAGTTTGAGTCTACAACATTTAGTTAAGGTGTGAGAGCCAAAATTAACTTTGTATTGCTTTAAATGCATTTTCAGCCCGATTGGACACTTCAGGTGAAACTGTCAAAATCTTCTAAATGAGCAAAAGCACAATGAAATTAATGCTGGAATCATCTTCAAGTTGCTAAAATACACTAATGACAGTAAAAAGTTTAAGTCTACAACATTTAGTTAAGGTGTGAGAGCCTAAATGAACTTTGTATTGCTTTAAACGCGTTTTCAGCCCCTGATTGTACACTTCAGGTGAAACTGTCAAAATCTTCAAAATGAGCAAAAGCACAATGAAATTAATGCTGGAATCATCTTCAAGTTGCTAAAATACACTAATGACAGCAAAAAGTTTGAGTCTACAACATTTAGTTAAGGTGTGAGAGCCTAAATTAACTTTGAATTGCTTTAAATGCATTTTCAGCCCGATTGTACACTTCAGGTGAAACTGTCAAAATCTTCAAAATGAGCAAAATCACAATGAAATTAATGCTGGAATCATCTTCAAGTTGCTAAAATACACTAATGACAGCAAAAAGTTTGAGTCTACAACATTTAGTTAAGGTGTCAGAGCCTAAATGAACTTTGTATTGCTTTAAACGCGTTTTCAGCCCCTGATTGTACACTTCAGGTGAAACTGTCAAAATCTTCAAAATGAGCAAAAGCACAATGAAATTAATGCTGGAATCATCTTCAAGTTGCTGAAATACACTAATGACAGCAAAAAGTTTGAGTCTACAAGATTTAGTTAAGGTGTGAGAGCCAAAATGAACTTTTTATTGCTGTAAACGCGTTTTCAGCACCTGAATGTACACTTCAGGTGAAACTGTCAAAATCTTCAAAATGAGCAAAAGCACAATGAAATTAATGCTGGAATCATATTCAAGTTGCTAAAATACACTAATGACAGCAACAATTTTCAGTCTACAACATTTAGTTAAGGTGTGAGAGCCTAAATGAACTTTGTATTGCTGTAAACGCATTTTCAGCACCTGATTGTACACTTCAGGTGAAACTGTCAAAATCTTCAAAATGAGCAAAAGCACAATGAAATTAATGCTGGAATCATCTTCAAGTTGCTAAAATACACTAATGACAGCAAAAAGTTTGAGTCTACAATATTTAGTTAAGGTGTGAGAGCCAAAATGAACTTTGTATTGCTTTAAAATTCATTTTCAGCCCGATTGTACACTTCAGATGAAACTGTCAAAATCTTCAAAATGAGCAAAAGCACAATGAAATTAATGTTGGAATCATCTTCAAGTTGCTAAAATACACTAATGACAGCAACAAGTTTGAGTCTACAACATTTAGTTGAGGTGTGAGAGCCTAAATTAACTTTGTATTGCTTTAAATGCGTTTTCAGCCCTTGATTGTACACTTCAGGTGAAACTGTCAAAATCTTCAAAATGAGCAAAAGCACAATGAAATTAATGCTGGAATCATCTTCAAGTTGCTAAAATACACTAATGACAGCAAAAAGTTTGAGTCTACAACATTTAGTTAAGGTTTGAGAGCCTAAATTAACTTTTTATTGCTTTAAACGCGTTTTCAGCCCTTGATTGTACACTTCAGGTGAAAGTGTCAAAATCTTCAAAATGAGCAAAAGCACAATGAAATTAATGCTGGAATCATCTTCAAGTTGCTAAAATACACTAATGACAGCAAAAAGTTTGAGTCTACAATATTTAGTTAAGGTGTGAGAGCCAAAATGAACTTTGTATTGGTTTAAATCCATTTTCAGCCCGAAAGTACACTTCAGGTGAAACTGTCAAAATCTTCAAAATGAGCAAAAGCACAATGAAATTAATGCTGGAATCATCTTCAAGTTGCTAAAATACACTACTGACAGCAAAAAGTTTGAGTCTACAACATTTAGTTAAGGTGTGAGAGCCTAAATGAACTTTGTATTGTTTTAAACGCGTTTTCAGCCCCTGATTGTACACTTCAGGTGAAACTGTCAAAATCTTCAAAATCAGCAAAAGCACAATGAAATTAATGCTGGAATCATCTTCAAGATGCTAAAATACACTAATGACAGCAAAAAGTTTGAGTCTACAACATTTAGTTAAGGTGTGAGAGCCTAAATGAACTTTGAATTGCTTTAAATGCATTTTCAGCCCGATTGTACACTTCAGGTGAAACTGTCAAAATCTTCAAAATGAGCAAAATCACAATGAAATTAATGCTGGAATCATCTTCAAGTAGCTAAAATACACTAATGACAGCAAAGAGTTTGAGTCTACAACATTTAGTTAAGGTGTGAGAGCCTAAATTAACTTTTTATTGCTTTAAACGCGTTTTCAGCCCTTGATTGTACACTTCAGGTGAAAGTGTCAAAATCTTCAAAATGAGCAAAAGCACAATGAAATTAATGCTGGAATCATCTTCAAGTTGATAAAATACACTAATGACAGTAAAAAGTTTGAGTCTACAACATTTAGTTAAGGTGTGAGAGCCTAAATGAACTTTGAATTGCTTTAAATGCATTTTCAGCCCGATTGTACACTTCAGGTGAAACTGTCAAAATCTTCAAAATGAGCAAAATCACAATGAAATTAATGCTGGAATCATCTTCAAGTTGCTAAAATACACTAATGACAGCAAAAAGTTTGAGTCTACAACATTTAGTTAAGGTGTCAGAGCCTAAATGAACTTTGTATTGCTTTAAACGCGTTTTCAGCCCCTGATTGTACACTTCAGGTGAAACTGTCAAAATCTTCAAAATGAGCAAAAGCACAATGAAATTAATGCTGGAATCATCTTCAAGTTGCTGAAATACACTAATGACAGCAAAAAGTTTGAGTCTACAAGATTTAGTTAAGGTGTGAGAGCCAAAATGAACTTTTTATTGCTGTAAACGCGTTTTCAGCACCTGAATGTACACTTCAGGTGAAACTGTCAAAATCTTCAAAATGAGCAAAAGCACAATGAAATTAATGCTGGAATCATCTTCAAGTTGCTAAAATACACTAATGACAGCAAAAAGTTTGAGTCTACAATATTTAGTTAAGGTGTGAGAGCCAAAATGAACTTTGTATTGGTTTAAATCCATTTTCAGCCCGAAAGTACACTTCAGGTGAAACTGTCAAAATCTTCAAAATGAGCAAAAGCACAATGAAATTAATGCTGGAATCATCTTCAAGTTGCTAAAATACACTACTGACAGCAAAAAGTTTGAGTCTACAACATTTAGTTAAGGTGTGAGAGCCTAAATGAACTTTGTATTGTTTTAAACGCGTTTTCAGCCCCTGATTGTACACTTCAGGTGAAACTGTCAAAATCTTCAAAATCAGCAAAAGCACAATGAAATTAATGCTGGAATCATCTTCAAGATGCTAAAATACACTAATGACAGCAAAAAGTTTGAGTCTACAACATTTAGTTAAGGTGTGAGAGCCAAAATGAACTTTGTATTGCTTTAAATGCATTTTCAGCCCGATAGTACACTTCAGGTGAAACTGTCAAAATCTTCAAAATGAGCAAAAGCACAATGAAATTAATGCTGGAATCATCTTCAAGTAGCTAAAATACACTAATGACAGCAAAGAGTTTGAGTCTACAACATTTAGTTAAGGTGTGAGAGCCTAAATTAACTTTTTATTGCTTTAAACGCGTTTTCAGCCCTTGATTGTACACTTCAGGTGAAAGTGTCAAAATCTTCAAAATGAGCAAAAGCACAATGAAATTAATGCTGGAATCATCTTCAAGTTGATAAAATACACTAATGACAGTAAAAAGTTTGAGTCTACAACATTTAGTTAAGGTGTGAGAGCCTAAATGAACTTTGAATTGCTTTAAATGCATTTTCAGCCCGATTGTACACTTCAGGTGAAACTGTCAAAATCTTCAAAATGAGCAAAATCACAATGAAATTAATGCTGGAATCATCTTCAAGTTGCTAAAATACACTAATGACAGCAAAAAGTTTGAGTCTACAACATTTAGTTAAGGTGTCAGAGCCTAAATGAACTTTGTATTGCTTTAAACGCGTTTTCAGCCCCTGATTGTACACTTCAGGTGAAACTGTCAAAATCTTCAAAATGAGCAAAAGCACAATGAAATTAATGCTGGAATCATCTTCAAGTTGCTGAAATACACTAATGACAGCAAAAAGTTTGAGTCTACAAGATTTAGTTAAGGTGTGAGAGCCAAAATGAACTTTTTATTGCTGTAAACGCGTTTTCAGCACCTGAATGTACACTTCAGGTGAAACTGTCAAAATCTTCAAAATGAGCAAAAGCACAATGAAATTAATGCTGGAATCATATTCAAGTTGCTAAAATACACTAATGACAGCAACAATTTTGAGTCTACAACATTTAGTTAAGGTGTGAGAGCCTAAATGAACTTTGTATTGCTGTAAACGCATTTTCAGCACCTGATTGTACACTTCAGGTGAAACTGTCAAAATCTTCAAAATGAGCAAAAGCACAATGAAATTAATGCTGGAATCATCTTCAAGTTGCTAAAATACACTAATGACAGCAAAAAGTTTGAGTCTACAATAATTAGTTAAGGTGTGAGAGCCAAAATGAACTTTGTATTGCTTTAAAATTCATTTTCAGCCCGATTGTACACTTCAGATGAAACTGTCAAAATCTTCAAAATGAGCAAAAGCACAATGAAATTAATGTTGGAATCATCTTCAAGTTGCTAAAATACACTAATGACAGCAACAAGTTTGAGTCTACAACATTTAGTTGAGGTGTGAGAGCCTAAATTAACTTTGTATTGCTTTAAATGCCTTTTCAGCCCTTGATTGTACACTTCAGGTGAAACTGTCAAAATCTTCAAAATGAGCAAAAGCACAATGAAATTAATGCTGGAATCATCTTCAAGTTGCTAAAATACACTAATGACAGCAAAAAGTTTGAGTCTACAACATTTAGTTAAGGTTTGAGAGCCTAAATTAACTTTTTATTGCTTTAAACGCGTTTTCAGCCCTTGATTGTACACTTCAGGTGAAAGTGTCAAAATCTTCAAAATGAGCAAAAGCACAATGAAATTAATGCTGGAATCATCTTCAAGTTGCTAAAATACACTAATGACAGCAAAAAGTTTGAGTCTACAATATTTAGTTAAGGTGTGAGAGCCAAAATGAACTTTGTATTGGTTTAAATCCATTTTCAGCCCGAAAGTACACTTCAGGTGAAACTGTCAAAATCTTCAAAATGAGCAAAAGCACAATGAAATTAATGCTGGAATCATCTTCAAGTTGCTAAAATACACTAATGACAGCAAAAAGTTTGAGTCTACAACATTTAGTTAAGGTGTGAGAGCCTAAATGAACTTTGTATTGTTTTAAACGCGTTTTCAGCCCCTGATTGTACACTTCAGGTGAAACTGTCAAAATCTTCAAAATCAGCAAAAGCACAATGAAATTAATGCTGGAATCATCTTCAAGATGCTAAAATACACTAATGACAGCAAAAAGTTTGAGTCTACAACATTTAGTTAAGGTGTGAGAGCCAAAATGAACTTTGTATTGCTTTAAATGCATTTTCAGCCCGATAGTACACTTCAGGTGAAACTGTCAAAATCTTCAAAATGAGCAAAAGCACAATGAAATTAATGCTGGAATCATCTTCAAGTAGCTAAAATACACTAATGACAGCAAAGAGTTTGAGTCTACAACATTTAGTTAAGGTGTGAGAGCCTAAATTAACTTTTTATTGCTTTAAACGCGTTTTCAGCCCTTGATTGTACACTTCAGGTGAAAGTGTCAAAATCTTCAAAATGAGCAAAAGCACAATGAAATTAATGCTGGAATCATCTTCAAGTTGATAAAATACACTAATGACAGTAAAAAGTTTGAGTCTACAACATTTAGTTAAGGTGTGAGAGCCTAAATGAACTTTGAATTGCTTTAAATGCATTTTCAGCCCGATTGTACACTTCAGGTGAAACTGTCAAAATCTTCAAAATGAGCAAAATCACAATGAAATTAATGCTGGAATCATCTTCAAGTTGCTAAAATACACTAATGACAGCAAAAAGTTTGAGTCTACAACATTTAGTTAAGGTGTCAGAGCCTAAATGAACTTTGTATTGCTTTAAACGCGTTTTCAGCCCCTGATTGTACACTTCAGGTGAAACTGTCAAAATCTTCAAAATGAGCAAAAGCACAATGAAATTAATGCTGGAATCATCTTCAAGTTGCTGAAATACACTAATGACAGCAAAAAGTTTGAGTCTACAAGATTTAGTTAAGGTGTGAGAGCCAAAATGAACTTTTTATTGCTGTAAACGCGTTTTCAGCACCTGAATGTACACTTCAGGTGAAACTGTCAAAATCTTCAAAATGAGCAAAAGCACAATGAAATTAATGCTGGAATCATATTCAAGTTGCTAAAATACACTAATGACAGCAACAAGTTTGAGTCTACAACATTTAGTTGAGGTGTGAGAGCCTAAATGAACTTTGTATTGCTTTAAATGCGTTTTCAGCCCTTGATTGTACACTTCAGGTGAAACTGTCAAAATCTTCAAAATGAGCAAAAGCACAATGAAATTAATGCTGGAATCATCTTCAAGTTGCTAAAATACACTAATGACAGCAAAAAGTTTGAGTCTACAACATTTAGTTAAGGTGTGAGAGCCTAAATGAACTTTGTATTGCTTTAAACGCGTTTTCAGCCCCTGATTGTACACTTCAGGTGAAACTGTCAAAATCTTCAAAATGAGCAAAAGCACAATGAAATTAATGCTGGAATCATCTTCAAGTTGCTAAAATACACTATTGACAGCAAAAAGTTTGAGTCTACAACATTTAGTTAAGGTGTGAGAGCCAAAATTAACTTTGTATTGCTTTAAATGCATTTTCAGCCCGATTGGACACTTCAGGTGAAACTGTCAAAATCTTCTAAATGAGCAAAAGCACAATGAAATTAATGCTGGAATCATCTTCAAGTTGCTAAAATACACTAATGACAGTAAAAAGTTTAAGTCTACAACATTTAGTTAAGGTGTGAGAGCCTAAATGAACTTTGTATTGCTTTAAACGCGTTTTCAGCCCCTGATTGTACACTTCAGGTGAAACTGTCAAAATCTTCAAAATGAGCAAAAGCACAATGAAATTAATGCTGGAATCATCTTCAAGTTGCTAAAATACACTAATGACAGCAACAAGTTTGAGTTTACAACATTTAGTTAAGGTGTGAGAGCCTAAATGAACTTTGTATTGCTTTAAATGCATTTTCAGCCCGATTGTACACGTCAGGTGAAACTGTCAAAATCTTCAAAATGAGCAAAAGCACAATGAAATTAATGCTGGAATCATCTTCAAGTTGCTAAAATACACTAATGACAGCAAAAAGTTTGAGTCTACAACATTTAGTTAAGGTGTGAGAGCCTAAATGAACTTTGTATTGCTTTAAACGCGTTTTCAGCCCCTGATTGTACACTTCAGGTGAAACTGTCAAAATCTTCAAAATGAGCAAAAGCACAATGAAATTAATGCTGGAATCATCTTCAAGTTGCTAAAATACACTAATGACAGCAACAAGTTTGAGTCTACAACATTTAGTTAAGGTGTGAGAGCCTAAATGAACTTTGTATTGCTTTAAATGCATTTTCAGCCCGATTGTACACTTCAGGTGAAACTGTCAAAATCTTCAAAATGAGCAAAAGCACAATGAAATTAATGCTGGAATCATCTTCAAGTTGCTAAAATACACTAATGACAGCAAAAAGTTTGAGTCTACAATATTTAGTTAAGGTGTGAGAGCCAAAATGAACTTTGTATTGCTTTAAAATTCATTTTCAGCCCGATTGTACACTTCAGATGAAACTGTCAAAATCTTCAAAATGAGCAAAAGCACAATGAAATTAATGTTGGAATCATCTTCAAGTTGCTAAAATACACTAATGACAGCAACAAGTTTGAGTCTACAACATTTAGTTGAGGTGTGAGAGCCTAAATTAACTTTGTATTGCTTTAAATGCGTTTTCAGCCCTTGATTGTACACTTCAGGTGAAACTGTCAAAATCTTCAAAATGAGCAAAAGCACAATGAAATTAATGCTGGAATCATCTTCAAGTTGCTAAAATACACTAATGACAGCAACAAGTTTGAGTCTACAACATTTAGTTAAGGTTTGAGAGCCTAAATTAACTTTTTATTGCTTTAAACGCGTTTTCAGCCCTTGATTGTACACTTCAGGTGAAAGTGTCAAAATCTTCAAAATGAGCAAAAGCACAATGAAATTAATGCTGGAATCATCTTCAAGTTGCTAAAATACACTAATGACAGCAAAAAGTTTGAGTCTACAATATTTAGTTAAGGTGTGAGAGCCAAAATGAACTTTGTATTGCTTTAAAATTCATTTTCAGCCCGATTGTACACTTCAGATGAAACTGTAAAAATCTTCAAAATGAGCAAAAGCACAATGAAATTAATGTTGGAATCATCTTCAAGTTGCTAAAATACACTAATGACAGCAACAAGTTTGAGTCTACAACATTTAGTTGAGGTGTGAGAGCCTAAATGAACTTTGTATTGCTTTAAATGCGTTTTCAGCCCTTGATTGTACACTTCAGGTGAAACTGTCAAAATCTTCAAAATGAGCAAAAGCACAATGAAATTAATGCTGGAATCATCTTCAAGTTGCTAAAATACACTAATGACAGCAAAAAGTTTGAGTCTACAACATTTAGTTAAGGTGTGAGAGCCTAAATGAACTTTGTATTGCTTTAAACGCGTTTTCAGCCCCTGATTGTACACTTCAGGTGAAACTGTCAAAATCTTCAAAATGAGCAAAAGCACAATGAAATTAATGCTGGAATCATCTTCAAGTTGCTAAAATACACTATTGACAGCAAAAAGTTTGAGTCTACAACATTTAGTTAAGGTGTGAGAGCCAAAATTAACTTTGTATTGCTTTAAATGCATTTTCAGCCCGATTGGACACTTCAGGTGAAACTGTCAAAATCTTCTAAATGAGCAAAAGCACAATGAAATTAATGCTGGAATCATCTTCAAGTTGCTAAAATACACTAATGACAGTAAAAAGTTTAAGTCTACAACATTTAGTTAAGGTGTGAGAGCCTAAATGAACTTTGTATTGCTTTAAACGCGTTTTCAGCCCCTGATTGTACACTTCAGGTGAAACTGTCAAAATCTTCAAAATGAGCAAAAGCACAATGAAATTAATGCTGGAATCATCTTCAAGTTGCTAAAATACACTAATGACAGCAACAAGTTTGAGTTTACAACATTTAGTTAAGGTGTGAGAGCCTAAATGAACTTTGTATTGCTTTAAATGCATTTTCAGCCCGATTGTACACGTCAGGTGAAACTGTCAAAATCTTCAAAATGAGCAAAAGCACAATGAAATTAATGCTGGAATCATCTTCAAGTTGCTAAAATACACTAATGACAGCAAAAAGTTTGAGTCTACAACATTTAGTTAAGGTGTGAGAGCCTAAATGAACTTTGTATTGCTTTAAACGCGTTTTCAGCCCCTGATTGTACACTTCAGGTGAAACTGTCAAAATCTTCAAAATGAGCAAAAGCACAATGAAATTAATGCTGGAATCATCTTCAAGATGCTAAAATACACTAATGACAGCAAAAAGTTTGAGTCTACAACATTTAGTTAAGGTGTGAGAGCCAAAATGAACTTTGTATTGCTTTAAATGCATTTTCAGCCCGATAGTACACTTCAGGTGAAACTGTCAAAGTCTTCAAAATGAGCAAAAGCACAATGAAATTAATGCTGGAATCATCTTCAAGTTGCTAAAATACACTAATGACAGCAAAGAGTTTGAGTCTACAACATTTAGTTAAGGTGTGAGAGCCTAAATTAACTTTTTATTGCTTTAAACGCGTTTTCAGCCCTTGATTGTACACTTCAGGTGAAAGTGTCAAAATCTTCAAAATGAGCAAAAGCACAATGAAATTAATGCTGGAATCATCTTCAAGTTGCTAAAATACACTAATGACAGTAAAAAGTTTGAGTCTACAACATTTAGTTAAGGTGTGAGAGCCTAAATGAACTTTGAATTGCTTTAAATGCATTTTCAGCCCGATTGTACACTTCAGGTGAAACTGTCAAAATCTTCAAAATGAGCAAAATCACAATGAAATTAATGCTGGAATCATCTTCAAGTTGCTAAAATACACTAATGACAGCAAAAAGTTTGAGTCTACAACATTTAGTTAAGGTGTCAGAGCCTAAATGAACTTTGTATTGCTTTAAACGCGTTTTCAGCCCCTGATTGTACACTTCAGGTGAAACTGTCAAAATCTTCAAAATGAGCAAAAGCACAATGAAATTAATGCTGGAATCATCTTCAAGTTGCTGAAATACACTAATGACAGCAAAAAGTTTGAGTCTACAAGATTTAGTTAAGGTGTGAGAGCCAAAATGAACTTTTTATTGCTGTAAACGCGTTTTCAGCACCTGAATGTACACTTCAGGTGAAACTGTCAAAATCTTCAAAATGAGCAAAAGCACAATGAAATTAATGCTGGAATCATATTCAAGTTGCTAAAATACACTAATGACAGCAACAATTTTGAGTCTACAACATTTAGTTAAGGTGTGAGAGCCTAAATGAACTTTGTATTGCTGTAAACGCATTTTCAGCACCTGATTGTACACTTCAGGTGAAACTGTCAAAATCTTCAAAATGAGCAAAAGCACAATGAAATTAATGCTGGAATCATCTTCAAGTTGCTAAAATACACTAATGACAGCAAAAAGTTTGAGTCTACAATATTTAGTTAAGGTGTGAGAGCCAAAATGAACTTTGTATTGCTTTAAAATTCATTTTCAGCCCGATTGTACACTTCAGATGAAACTGTCAAAATCTTCAAAATGAGCAAAAGCACAATGAAATTAATGTTGGAATCATCTTCAAGTTGCTAAAATACACTAATGACAGCAACAAGTTTGAGTCTACAACATTTAGTTGAGGTGTGAGAGCCTAAATTAACTTTGTATTGCTTTAAATGCGTTTTCAGCCCTTGATTGTACACTTCAGGTGAAACTGTCAAAATCTTCAAAATGAGCAAAAGCACAATGAAATTAATGCTGGAATCATCTTCAAGTTGCTAAAATACACTAATGACAGCAAAAAGTTTGAGTCTACAACATTTAGTTAAGGTTTGAGAGCCTAAATTAACTTTTTATTGCTTTAAACGCGTTTTCAGCCCTTGATTGTACACTTCAGGTGAAAGTGTCAAAATCTTCAAAATGAGCAAAAGCACAATGAAATTAATGCTGGAATCATCTTCAAGTTGCTAAAATACACTAATGACAGCAAAAAGTTTGAGTCTACAATATTTAGTTAAGGTGTGAGAGCCAAAATGAACTTTGTATTGGTTTAAATCCATTTTCAGCCCGAAAGTACACTTCAGGTGAAACTGTCAAAATCTTCAAAATGAGCAAAAGCACAATGAAATTAATGCTGGAATCATCTTCAAGTTGCTAAAATACACTAATGACAGCAAAAAGTTTGAGTCTACAACATTTAGTTAAGGTGTGAGAGCCTAAATGAACTTTGTATTGTTTTAAACGCGTTTTCAGCCCCTGATTGTACACTTCAGGTGAAACTGTCAAAATCTTCAAAATCAGCAAAAGCACAATGAAATTAATGCTGGAATCATCTTCAAGATGCTAAAATACACTAATGACAGCAAAAAGTTTGAGTCTACAACATTTAGTTAAGGTGTGAGAGCCAAAATGAACTTTGTATTGCTTTAAATGCATTTTCAGCCCGATAGTACACTTCAGGTGAAACTGTCAAAATCTTCAAAATGAGCAAAAGCACAATGAAATTAATGCTGGAATCATCTTCAAGTAGCTAAAATACACTAATGACAGCAAAGAGTTTGAGTCTACAACATTTAGTTAAGGTGTGAGAGCCTAAATTAACTTTTTATTGCTTTAAACGCGTTTTCAGCCCTTGATTGTACACTTCAGGTGAAAGTGTCAAAATCTTCAAAATGAGCAAAAGCACAATGAAATTAATGCTGGAATCATCTTCAAGTTGATAAAATACACTAATGACAGTAAAAAGTTTGAGTCTACAACATTTAGTTAAGGTGTGAGAGCCTAAATGAACTTTGAATTGCTTTAAATGCATTTTCAGCCCGATTGTACACTTCAGGTGAAACTGTCAAAATCTTCAAAATGAGCAAAATCACAATGAAATTAATGCTGGAATCATCTTCAAGTTGCTAAAATACACTAATGACAGCAAAAAGTTTGAGTCTACAACATTTAGTTAAGGTGTCAGAGCCTAAATGAACTTTGTATTGCTTTAAACGCGTTTTCAGCCCCTGATTGTACACTTCAGGTGAAACTGTCAAAATCTTCAAAATGAGCAAAAGCACAATGAAATTAATGCTGGAATCATCTTCAAGTTGCTGAAATACACTAATGACAGCAAAAAGTTTGAGTCTACAAGATTTAGTTAAGGTGTGAGAGCCAAAATGAACTTTTTATTGCTGTAAACGCGTTTTCAGCACCTGAATGTACACTTCAGGTGAAACTGTCAAAATCTTCAAAATGAGCAAAAGCACAATGAAATTAATGCTGGAATCATATTCAAGTTGCTAAAATACACTAATGACAGCAACAATTTTGAGTCTACAACATTTAGTTAAGGTGTGAGAGCCTAAATGAACTTTGTATTGCTGTAAACGCATTTTCAGCACCTGATTGTACACTTCAGGTGAAACTGTCAAAATCTTCAAAATGAGCAAAAGCACAATGAAATTAATGCTGGAATCATCTTCAAGTTGCTAAAATACACTAATGACAGCAAAAAGTTTGAGTCTACAATATTTAGTTAAGGTGTGAGAGCCAAAATGAACTTTGTATTGCTTTAAAATTCATTTTCAGCCCGATTGTACACTTCAGATGAAACTGTCAAAATCTTCAAAATGAGCAAAAGCACAATGAAATTAATGTTGGAATCATCTTCAAGTTGCTAAAATACACTAATGACAGCAACAAGTTTGAGTCTACAACATTTAGTTGAGGTGTGAGAGCCTAAATTAACTTTGTATTGCTTTAAATGCGTTTTCAGCCCTTGATTGTACACTTCAGGTGAAACTGTCAAAATCTTCAAAATGAGCAAAAGCACAATGAAATTAATGCTGGAATCATCTTCAAGTTGCTAAAATACAATAATGACAGCAACAAGTTTGAGTCTACAACATTTAGTTAAGGTTTGAGAGCCTAAATTAACTTTTTATTGCTTTAAACGCGTTTTCAGCCCTTGATTGTACACTTCAGGTGAAAGTGTCAAAATCTTCAAAATGAGCAAAAGCACAATGAAATTAATGCTGGAATCATCTTCAAGTTGCTAAAATACACTAATGACAGCAAAAAGTTTGAGTCTACAATATTTAGTTAAGGTGTGAGAGCCAAAATGAACTTTGTATTGCTTTAAAATTCATTTTCAGCCCGATTGTACACTTCAGATGAAACTGTAAAAATCTTCAAAATGAGCAAAAGCACAATGAAATTAATGTTGGAATCATCTTCAAGTTGCTAAAATACACTAATGACAGCAACAAGTTTGAGTCTACAACATTTAGTTGAGGTGTGAGAGCCTAAATGAACTTTGTATTGCTTTAAATGCGTTTTCAGCCCTTGATTGTACACTTCAGGTGAAACTGTCAAAATCTTCAAAATGAGCAAAAGCACAATGAAATTAATGCTGGAATCATCTTCAAGTTGCTAAAATACACTAATGACAGCAAAAAGTTTGAGTCTACAACATTTAGTTAAGGTGTGAGAGCCTAAATGAACTTTGTATTGCTTTAAACGCGTTTTCAGCCCCTGATTGTACACTTCAGGTGAAACTGTCAAAATCTTCAAAATGAGCAAAAGCACAATGAAATTAATGCTGGAATCATCTTCAAGTTGCTAAAATACACTATTGACAGCAAAAAGTTTGAGTCTACAACATTTAGTTAAGGTGTGAGAGCCAAAATTAACTTTGTATTGCTTTAAATGCATTTTCAGCCCGATTGGACACTTCAGGTGAAACTGTCAAAATCTTCTAAATGAGCAAAAGCACAATGAAATTAATGCTGGAATCATCTTCAAGTTGCTAAAATACACTAATGACAGTAAAAAGTTTAAGTCTACAACATTTAGTTAAGGTGTGAGAGCCTAAATGAACTTTGTATTGCTTTAAACGCGTTTTCAGCCCCTGATTGTACACTTCAGGTGAAACTGTCAAAATCTTCAAAATGAGCAAAAGCACAATGAAATTAATGCTGGAATCATCTTCAAGTTGCTAAAATACACTAATGACAGCAACAAGTTTGAGTTTACAACATTTAGTTAAGGTGTGAGAGCCTAAATGAACTTTGTATTGCTTTAAATGCATTTTCAGCCCGATTGTACACGTCAGGTGAAACTGTCAAAATCTTCAAAATGAGCAAAAGCACAATGAAATTAATGCTGGAATCATCTTCAAGTTGCTAAAATACACTAATGACAGCAAAAAGTTTGAGTCTACAACATTTAGTTAAGGTGTGAGAGCCTAAATGAACTTTGTATTGCTTTAAACGCGTTTTCAGCCCCTGATTGTACACTTCAGGTGAAACTGTCAAAATCTTCAAAATGAGCAAAAGCACAATGAAATTAATGCTGGAATCATCTTCAAGTTGCTAAAATACACTAATGACAGCAACAAGTTTGAGTCTACAACATTTAGTTAAGGTGTGAGAGCCTAAATGAACTTTGTATTGCTTTAAATGCATTTTCAGCCCGATTGTACACTTCAGGTGAAACTGTCAAAATCTTCAAAATGAGCAAAAGCACAATGAAATTAATGCTGGAATCATCTTCAAGTTGCTAAAATACACTAATGACAGCAAAAAGTTTGAGTCTACAATATTTAGTTAAGGTGTGAGAGCCAAAATGAACTTTGTATTGCTTTAAAATTCATTTTCAGCCCGATTGTACACTTCAGATGAAACTGTCAAAATCTTCAAAATGAGCAAAAGCACAATGAAATTAATGTTGGAATCATCTTCAAGTTGCTAAAATACACTAATGACAGCAACAAGTTTGAGTCTACAACATTTAGTTGAGGTGTGAGAGCCTAAATTAACTTTGTATTGCTTTAAATGCGTTTTCAGCCCTTGATTGTACACTTCAGGTGAAACTGTCAAAATCTTCAAAATGAGCAAAAGCACAATGAAATTAATGCTGGAATCATCTTCAAGTTGCTAAAATACACTAATGACAGCAACAAGTTTGAGTCTACAACATTTAGTTAAGGTTTGAGAGCCTAAATTAACTTTTTATTGCTTTAAACGCGTTTTCAGCCCTTGATTGTACACTTCAGGTGAAAGTGTCAAAATCTTCAAAATGAGCAAAAGCACAATGAAATTAATGCTGGAATCATCTTCAAGTTGCTAAAATACACTAATGACAGCAAAAAGTTTGAGTCTACAATATTTAGTTAAGGTGTGAGAGCCAAAATGAACTTTGTATTGCTTTAAAATTCATTTTCAGCCCGATTGTACACTTCAGATGAAACTGTAAAAATCTTCAAAATGAGCAAAAGCACAATGAAATTAATGTTGGAATCATCTTCAAGTTGCTAAAATACACTAATGACAGCAACAAGTTTGAGTCTACAACATTTAGTTGAGGTGTGAGAGCCTAAATGAACTTTGTATTGCTTTAAATGCGTTTTCAGCCCTTGATTGTACACTTCAGGTGAAACTGTCAAAATCTTCAAAATGAGCAAAAGCACAATGAAATTAATGCTGGAATCATCTTCAAGTTGCTAAAATACACTAATGACAGCAAAAAGTTTGAGTCTACAACATTTAGTTAAGGTGTGAGAGCCTAAATGAACTTTGTATTGCTTTAAACGCGTTTTCAGCCCCTGATTGTACACTTCAGGTGAAACTGTCAAAATCTTCAAAATGAGCAAAAGCACAATGAAATTAATGCTGGAATCATCTTCAAGTTGCTAAAATACACTATTGACAGCAAAAAGTTTGAGTCTACAACATTTAGTTAAGGTGTGAGAGCCAAAATTAACTTTGTATTGCTTTAAATGCATTTTCAGCCCGATTGGACACTTCAGGTGAAACTGTCAAAATCTTCTAAATGAGCAAAAGCACAATGAAATTAATGCTGGAATCATCTTCAAGTTGCTAAAATACACTAATGACAGTAAAAAGTTTAAGTCTACAACATTTAGTTAAGGTGTGAGAGCCTAAATGAACTTTGTATTGCTTTAAACGCGTTTTCAGCCCCTGATTGTACACTTCAGGTGAAATTGTCAAAATCTTCAAAATGAGCAAAAGCACAATGAAATTAATGCTGGAATCATCTTCAAGTTGCTAAAATACACTAATGACAGCAACAAGTTTGAGTTTACAACATTTAGTTAAGGTGTGAGAGCCTAAATGAACTTTGTATTGCTTTAAATGCATTTTCAGCCCGATTGTACACGTCAGGTGAAACTGTCAAAATCTTCAAAATGAGCAAAAGCACAATGAAATTAATGCTGGAATCATCTTCAAGTTGCTAAAATACACTAATGACAGCAAAAAGTTTGAGTCTACAACATTTAGTTAAGGTGTGAGAGCCTAAATGAACTTTGTATTGCTTTAAACGCGTTTTCAGCCCCTGATTGTACACTTCAGGTGAAACTGTCAAAATCTTCAAAATGAGCAAAAGCACAATGAAATTAATGCTGGAATCATCTTCAAGATGCTAAAATACACTAATGACAGCAAAAAGTTTGAGTCTACAACATTTAGTTAAGGTGTGAGAGCCAAAATGAACTTTGTATTGCTTTAAATGCATTTTCAGCCCGATAGTACACTTCAGGTGAAACTGTCAAAGTCTTCAAAATGAGCAAAAGCACAATGAAATTAATGCTGGAATCATCTTCAAGTTGCTAAAATACACTAATGACAGCAAAGAGTTTGAGTCTACAACATTTAGTTAAGGTGTGAGAGCCTAAATTAACTTTTTATTGCTTTAAACGCGTTTTCAGCCCTTGATTGTACACTTCAGGTGAAAGTGTCAAAATCTTCAAAATGAGCAAAAGCACAATGAAATTAATGCTGGAATCATCTTCAAGTTGCTAAAATACACTAATGACAGTAAAAAGTTTGAGTCTACAACATTTAGTTAAGGTGTGAGAGCCTAAATGAACTTTGAATTGCTTTAAATGCATTTTCAGCCCGATTGTACACTTCAGGTGAAACTGTCAAAATCTTCAAAATGAGCAAAATCACAATGAAATTAATGCTGGAATCATCTTCAAGTTGCTAAAATACACTAATGACAGCAAAAAGTTTGAGTCTACAACATTTAGTTAAGGTGTCAGAGCCTAAATGAACTTTGTATTGCTTTAAACGCGTTTTCAGCCCCTGATTGTACACTTCAGGTGAAACTGTCAAAATCTTCAAAATGAGCAAAAGCACAATGAAATTAATGCTGGAATCATCTTCAAGTTGCTGAAATACACTAATGACAGCAAAAAGTTTGAGTCTACAAGATTTAGTTAAGGTGTGAGAGCCAAAATGAACTTTTTATTGCTGTAAACGCGTTTTCAGCACCTGAATGTACACTTCAGGTGAAACTGTCAAAATCTTCAAAATGAGCAAAAGCACAATGAAATTAATGCTGGAATCATATTCAAGTTGCTAAAATACACTAATGACAGCAACAATTTTGAGTCTACAACATTTAGTTAAGGTGTGAGAGCCTAAATGAACTTTGTATTGCTGTAAACGCATTTTCAGCACCTGATTGTACACTTCAGGTGAAACTGTCAAAATCTTCAAAATGAGCAAAAGCACAATGAAATTAATGCTGGAATCATCTTCAAGTTGCTAAAATACACTAATGACAGCAAAAAGTTTGAGTCTACAATATTTAGTTAAGGTGTGAGAGCCAAAATGAACTTTGTATTGCTTTAAAATTCATTTTCAGCCCGATTGTACACTTCAGATGAAACTGTCAAAATCTTCAAAATGAGCAAAAGCACAATGAAATTAATGTTGGAATCATCTTCAAGTTGCTAAAATACACTAATGACAGCAACAAGTTTGAGTCTACAACATTTAGTTGAGGTGTGAGAGCCTAAATTAACTTTGTATTGCTTTAAATGCGTTTTCAGCCCTTGATTGTACACTTCAGGTGAAACTGTCAAAATCTTCAAAATGAGCAAAAGCACAATGAAATTAATGCTGGAATCATCTTCAAGTTGCTAAAATACACTAATGACAGCAAAAAGTTTGAGTCTACAACATTTAGTTAAGGTTTGAGAGCCTAAATTAACTTTGTATTGCTTTAAACGCGTTTTCAGCCCTTGATTGTACACTTCAGGTGAAAGTGTCAAAATCTTCAAAATGAGCAAAAGCACAATGAAATTAATGCTGGAATCATCTTCAAGTTGCTAAAATACACTAATGACAGCAAAAAGTTTGAGTCTACAATATTTAGTTAAGGTGTGAGAGCCAAAATGAACTTTGTATTGCTTTAAAATTCATTTTCAGCCCGATTGTACACTTCAGATGAAACTGTCAAAATCTTCAAAATGAGCAAAAGCACAATGAAATTAATGTTGGAATCATCTTCAAGTTGCTAAAATACACTAATGACAGCAACAAGTTTGAGTCTACAACATTTAGTTGAGGTGTGAGAGCCTAAATTAACTTTTTATTGCTTTAAATGCGTTTTCAGCCCTTGATTGTACACTTCAGGTGAAACTGTCAAAATCTTCAAAATGAGCAAAAGCACAATGAAATTAATGCTGGAATCATCTTCAAGTTGCTAAAATACACTAATGACAGCAAAAAGTTTGAGTCTACAACATTTAGTTAAGGTTTGAGAGCCTAAATTAACTTTTTATTGCTTTAAACGCGTTTTCAGCCCTTGATTGTACACTTCAGGTGAAAGTGTCAAAATCTTCAAAATGAGCAAAATCACAATGAAATTAATGCTGGAATCATCTTCAAGTTGCTAAAATACACTAATGACAGCAAAAAGTTTGAGTCTACAACATTTAGTTAAGGTGTCAGAGCCTAAATGAACTTTGTATTGCTTTAAACGCGTTTTCAGCCCCTGATTGTACACTTCAGGTGAAACTGTCAAAATCTTCAAAATGAGCAAAAGCACAATGAAATTAATGCTGGAATCATCTTCAAGTTGCTGAAATACACTAATGACAGCAACAAGTTTGAGTCTACAAGATTTAGTTAAGGTGTGAGAGCCAAAATGAACTTTTTATTGCTGTAAACGCGTTTTCAGCACCTGAATGTACACTTCAGGTGAAACTGTCAAAATCTTCAAAATGAGCAAAAGCACAATGAAATTAATGCTGGAATCATATTCAAGTTGCTAAAATACACTAATGACAGCAACAATTTTGAGTCTACAACATTTAGTTAAGGTGTGAGAGCCTAAATGAACTTTGTATTGCTGTAAACGCATTTTCAGCACCTGATTGTACACTTCAGGTGAAACTGTCAAAATCTTCAAAATGAGCAAAAGCACAATGAAATTAATGCTGGAATCATCTTCAAGTTGCTAAAATACACTAATGACAGCAAAAAGTTTGAGTCTACAATATTTAGTTAAGGTGTGAGAGCCAAAATGAACTTTGTATTGCTTTAAAATTCATTTTCAGCCCGATTGTACACTTCAGATGAAACTGTCAAAATCTTCAAAATGAGCAAAAGCACAATGAAATTAATGTTGGAATCATCTTCAAGTTGCTAAAATACACTAATGACAGCAACAAGTTTGAGTCTACAACATTTAGTTGAGGTGTGAGAGCCTAAATTAACTTTGTATTGCTTTAAATGCGTTTTCAGCCCTTGATTGTACACTTCAGGTGAAACTGTCAAAATCTTCAAAATGAGCAAAAGCACAATGAAATTAATGCTGGAATCATCTTCAAGTTGCTAAAATACACTAATGACAGCAACAAGTTTGAGTCTACAACATTTAGTTAAGGTTTGAGAGCCTAAATTAACTTTTTATTGCTTTAAACGCGTTTTCAGCCCTTGATTGTACACTTCAGGTGAAAGTGTCAAAATCTTCAAAATGAGCAAAAGCACAATGAAATTAATGCTGGAATCATCTTCAAGTTGCTAAAATACACTAATGACAGCAAAAAGTTTGAGTCTACAATATTTAGTTAAGGTGTGAGAGCCAAAATGAACTTTGTATTGCTTTAAAATTCATTTTCAGCCCGATTGTACACTTCAGATGAAACTGTAAAAATCTTCAAAATGAGCAAAAGCACAATGAAATTAATGTTGGAATCATCTTCAAGTTGCTAAAATACACTAATGACAGCAACAAGTTTGAGTCTACAACATTTAGTTGAGGTGTGAGAGCCTAAATGAACTTTGTATTGCTTTAAATGCGTTTTCAGCCCTTGATTGTACACTTCAGGTGAAACTGTCAAAATCTTCAAAATGAGCAAAAGCACAATGAAATTAATGCTGGAATCATCTTCAAGTTGCTAAAATACACTAATGACAGCAAAAAGTTTGAGTCTACAACATTTAGTTAAGGTGTGAGAGCCTAAATGAACTTTGTATTGCTTTAAACGCGTTTTCAGCCCCTGATTGTACACTTCAGGTGAAACTGTCAAAATCTTCAAAATGAGCAAAAGCACAATGAAATTAATGCTGGAATCATCTTCAAGTTGCTAAAATACACTAATGACAGCAACAAGTTTGAGTTTACAACATTTAGTTAAGGTGTGAGAGCCTAAATGAACTTTGTATTGCTTTAAATGCATTTTCAGCCCGATTGTACACTTCAGGTGAAACTGTCAAAATCTTCAAAATGAGCAAAAGCACAATGAAATTAATGCTGGAATCATCTTCAAGTTGCTAAAATACACTAATGACAGCAAAAAGTTTGAGTCTACAACATTTAGTTAAGGTGTGAGAGCCTAAATGAACTTTGTATTGCTTTAAACGCGTTTTCAGCCCCTGATTGTACACTTCAGGTGAAACTGTCAAAATCTTCAAAATGAGCAAAAGCACAATGAAATTAATGCTGGAATCATCTTCAAGATGCTAAAATACACTAATGACAGCAAAAAGTTTGAGTCTACAACATTTAGTTAAGGTGTGAGAGCCAAAATGAACTTTGTATTGCTTTAAATGCATTTTCAGCCCGATAGTACACTTCAGGTGAAACTGTCAAAGTCTTCAAAATGAGCAAAAGCACAATGAAATTAATGCTGGAATCATCTTCAAGTTGCTAAAATACACTAATGACAGCAAAGAGTTTGAGTCTACAACATTTAGTTAAGGTGTGAGAGCCTAAATTAACTTTTTATTGCTTTAAACGCGTTTTCAGCCCTTGATTGTACACTTCAGGTGAAAGTGTCAAAATCTTCAAAATGAGCAAAAGCACAATGAAATTAATGCTGGAATCATCTTCAAGTTGCTAAAATACACTAATGACAGTAAAAAGTTTGAGTCTACAACATTTAGTTAAGGTGTGAGAGCCTAAATGAACTTTGAATTGCTTTAAATGCATTTTCAGCCCGATTGTACACTTCAGGTGAAACTGTCAAAATCTTCAAAATGAGCAAAATCACAATGAAATTAATGCTGGAATCATCTTCAAGTTGCTAAAATACACTAATGACAGCAAAAAGTTTGAGTCTACAACATTTAGTTAAGGTGTCAGAGCCTAAATGAACTTTGTATTGCTTTAAACGCGTTTTCAGCCCCTGATTGTACACTTCAGGTGAAACTGTCAAAATCTTCAAAATGAGCAAAAGCACAATGAAATTAATGCTGGAATCATCTTCAAGTTGCTGAAATACACTAATGACAGCAAAAAGTTTGAGTCTACAAGATTTAGTTAAGGTGTGAGAGCCAAAATGAACTTTTTATTGCTGTAAACGCGTTTTCAGCACCTGAATGTACACTTCAGGTGAAACTGTCAAAATCTTCAAAATGAGCAAAAGCACAATGAAATTAATGCTGGAATCATATTCAAGTTGCTAAAATACACTAATGACAGCAACAATTTTGAGTCTACAACATTTAGTTAAGGTGTGAGAGCCTAAATGAACTTTGTATTGCTGTAAACGCATTTTCAGCACCTGATTGTACACTTCAGGTGAAACTGTCAAAATCTTCAAAATGAGCAAAAGCACAATGAAATTAATGCTGGAATCATCTTCAAGTTGCTAAAATACACTAATGACAGCAAAAAGTTTGAGTCTACAATATTTAGTTAAGGTGTGAGAGCCAAAATGAACTTTGTATTGCTTTAAAATTCATTTTCAGCCCGATTGTACACTTCAGATGAAACTGTCAAAATCTTCAAAATGAGCAAAAGCACAATGAAATTAATGTTGGAATCATCTTCAAGTTGCTAAAATACACTAATGACAGCAACAAGTTTGAGTCTACAACATTTAGTTGAGGTGTGAGAGCCTAAATTAACTTTGTATTGCTTTAAATGCGTTTTCAGCCCTTGATTGTACACTTCAGGTGAAACTGTCAAAATCTTCAAAATGAGCAAAAGCACAATGAAATTAATGCTGGAATCATCTTCAAGTTGCTAAAATACACTAATGACAGCAAAAAGTTTGAGTCTACAACATTTAGTTAAGGTTTGAGAGCCTAAATTAACTTTTTATTGCTTTAAACGCGTTTTCAGCCCTTGATTGTACACTTCAGGTGAAAGTGTCAAAATCTTCAAAATGAGCAAAAGCACAATGAAATTAATGCTGGAATCATCTTCAAGTTGCTAAAATACACTAATGACAGCAACAAGTTTGAGTTTACAACATTTAGTTAAGGTGTGAGAGCCTAAATGAACTTTGTATTGCTTTAAATGCATTTTCAGCCCGATTGTACACTTCAGGTGAAACTGTCAAAATCTTCAAAATGAGCAAAAGCACAATGAAATTAATGCTGGAATCATCTTCAAGTTGCTAAAATACACTAATGACAGCAAAAAGTTTGAGTCTACAACATTTAGTTAAGGTGTGAGAGCCTAAATGAACTTTGTATTGCTTTAAACGCGTTTTCAGCCCCTGATTGTACACTTCAGGTGAAACTGTCAAAATCTTCAAAATGAGCAAAAGCACAATGAAATTAATGCTGGAATCATCTTCAAGATGCTAAAATACACTAATGACAGCAAAAAGTTTGAGTCTACAACATTTAGTTAAGGTGTGAGAGCCAAAATGAACTTTGTATTGCTTTAAATGCATTTTCAGCCCGATAGTACACTTCAGGTGAAACTGTCAAAGTCTTCAAAATGAGCAAAAGCACAATGAAATTAATGCTGGAATCATCTTCAAGTTGCTAAAATACACTAATGACAGCAAAGAGTTTGAGTCTACAACATTTAGTTAAGGTGTGAGAGCCTAAATTAACTTTTTATTGCTTTAAACGCGTTTTCAGCCCTTGATTGTACACTTCAGGTGAAAGTGTCAAAATCTTCAAAATGAGCAAAAGCACAATGAAATTAATGCTGGAATCATCTTCAAGTTGCTAAAATACACTAATGACAGTAAAAAGTTTGAGTCTACAACATTTAGTTAAGGTGTGAGAGCCTAAATGAACTTTGAATTGCTTTAAATGCATTTTCAGCCCGATTGTACACTTCAGGTGAAACTGTCAAAATCTTCAAAATGAGCAAAAGCACAATGAAATTAATGCTGGAATCATCTTCAAGTTGCTAAAATACACTAATGACAGCAAAAAGTTTGAGTCTACAACATTTAGTTAAGGTGTCAGAGCCTAAATGAACTTTGTATTGCTTTAAACGCGTTTTCAGCCCCTGATTGTACACTTCAGGTGAAACTGTCAAAATCTTCAAAATGAGCAAAAGCACAATGAAATTAATGCTGGAATCATCTTCAAGTTGCTGAAATACACTAATGACAGCAAAAAGTTTGAGTCTACAAGATTTAGTTAAGGTGTGAGAGCCAAAATGAACTTTTTATTGCTGTAAACGCGTTTTCAGCACCTGAATGTACACTTCAGGTGAAACTGTCAAAATCTTCAAAATGAGCAAAAGCACAATGAAATTAATGCTGGAATCATATTCAAGTTGCTAAAATACACTAATGACAGCAACAATTTTGAGTCTACAACATTTAGTTAAGGTGTGAGAGCCTAAATGAACTTTGTATTGCTGTAAACGCATTTTCAGCACCTGATTGTACACTTCAGGTGAAACTGTCAAAATCTTCAAAATGAGCAAAAGCACAATGAAATTAATGCTGGAATCATCTTCAAGTTGCTAAAATACACTAATGACAGCAAAAAGTTTGAGTCTACAATATTTAGTTAAGGTGTGAGAGCCAAAATGAACTTTGTATTGCTTTAAAATTCATTTTCAGCCCGATTGTACACTTCAGATGAAACTGTCAAAATCTTCAAAATGAGCAAAAGCACAATGAAATTAATGTTGGAATCATCTTCAAGTTGCTAAAATACACTAATGACAGCAACAAGTTTGAGTCTACAACATTTAGTTGAGGTGTGAGAGCCTAAATTAACTTTGTATTGCTTTAAATGCGTTTTCAGCCCTTGATTGTACACTTCAGGTGAAACTGTCAAAATCTTCAAAATGAGCAAAAGCACAATGAAATTAATGCTGGAATCATCTTCAAGTTGCTAAAATACACTAATGACAGCAAAAAGTTTGAGTCTACAACATTTAGTTAAGGTTTGAGAGCCTAAATTAACTTTTTATTGCTTTAAACGCGTTTTCAGCCCTTGATTGTACACTTCAGGTGAAAGTGTCAAAATCTTCAAAATGAGCAAAAGCACAATGAAATTAATGCTGGAATCATCTTCAAGTTGCTAAAATACACTAATGACAGCAAAAAGTTTGAGTCTACAATATTTAGTTAAGGTGTGAGAGCCAAAATGAACTTTGTATTGCTTTAAAATTCATTTTCAGCCTGATTGTACACTTCAGATGAAACTGTCAAAATCTTCAAAATGAGCAAAAGCACAATGAAATTAATGTTGGAATCATCTTCAAGTTGCTAAAATACACTAATGACAGCAACAATTTTGAGTCTACAACATTTAGTTAAGGTGTGAGAGCCTAAATGAACTTTGTATTGCTGTAAACGCATTTTCAGCACCTGATTGTACACTTCAGGTGAAACTGTCAAAATCTTCAAAATGAGCAAAAGCACAATGAAATTAATGCTGGAATCATCTTCAAGTTGCTAAAATACACTAATGACAGCAAAAAAGTTTGAGTCTACAATATTTAGTTAAGGTGTGAGAGCCAAAATGAACTTTGTATTGCTTTAAAATTCATTTTCAGCCCGATTGTACACTTCAGATGAAACTGTCAAAATCTTCAAAATGAGCAAAAGCACAATGAAATTAATGTTGGAATCATCTTCAAGTTGCTAAAATACACTAATGACAGCAACAAGTTTGAGTCTACAACATTTAGTTGAGGTGTGAGAGCCTAAATTAACTTTTTATTGCTTTAAATGCGTTTTCAGCCCTTGATTGTACACTTCAGGTGAAACTGTCAAAATCTTCAAAATGAGCAAAAGCACAATGAAATTAATGCTGGAATCATCTTCAAGTTGCTAAAATACACTAATGACAGCAAAAAGTTTGAGTCTACAACATTTAGTTAAGGTTTGAGAGCCTAAATTAACTTTTTATTGCTTTAAACGCGTTTTCAGCCCTTGATTGTACACTTCAGGTGAAACTGTCAAAATCTTCAAAATGAGCAAAAGCACAATGAAATTAATGCTGGAATCATCTTCAAGTTGCTAAAATACACTAATGACAGCAAAAAGTTTGAGTCTACAATATTTAGTTAAGGTGTGAGAGCCAAAATGAACTTTTAATGGCTTTAAATGCATTTTCAGCCCGATTGGACACTTCAGGTGAAACTGTCAAAATCTTCTAAATGAGCAAAAGCACAATGAAATTAATGCTGGAATCATCTTCAAGTTGCTAAAATACACTAATGACAGTAAAAAGTTTAAGTCTACATTATTTAGTTAAGGTGTGAGAGCCTAAATGAACTTTGTATTGCTTTAAACGCGTTTTCAGCCCCTGATTGTACACTTCAGGTGAAACTGTCAAAATCTTCAAAATGAGCAAAAGCACAATGAAATTAATGCTGGAATCATCTTCAAGTTGCTAAAATACACTAATGACAGCAACAAGTTTGAGTTTACAACATTTAGTTAAGGTGTGAGAGCCTAAATGAACTTTTTATTGCTTTAAATGCATTTTCAGCCCGATTGTACACTTCAGGTGAAACTGTCAAAATCTTCAAAATGAGCAAAAGCACAATGAAATTAATGCTGGAATCATCTTCAAGTTGCTAAAATACACTAATGACAGCAAAAAGTTTGAGTCTACAACATTTAGTTAAGGTGTGAGAGCCTAAATGAACTTTGTATTGCTTTAAACGCGTTTTCAGCCCCTGATTGTACACTTCAGGTGAAACTGTCAAAATCTTCAAAATGAGCAAAAGCACAATGAAATTAATGCTGGAATCATCTTCAAGATGCTAAAATACACTAATGACAGCAAAAAGTTTGAGTCTACAACATTTAGTTAAGGTGTGAGAGCCAAAATGAACTTTGTATTGCTTTAAATGCATTTTCAGCCCGATAGTACACTTCAGGTGAAACTGTCAAAATCTTCAAAATGAGCAAAAGCACAATGAAATTAATGCTGGAATCATCTTCAAGTTGCTAAAATACACTAATGACAGCAAAGAGTTTGAGTCTACAACATTTAGTTAAGGTGTGAGAGCCTAAATTAACTTTTTATTGCTTTAAACGCGTTTTCAGCCCTTGATTGTACACTTCAGGTGAAAGTGTCAAAATCTTCAAAATGAGCAAAAGCACAATGAAATTAATGCTGGAATCATCTTCAAGTTGCTAAAATACACTAATGACAGTAAAAAGTTTGAGTCTACAACATTTAGTTAAGGTGTGAGAGCCTAAATGAACTTTGAATTGCTTTAAATGCATTTTCAGCCCGATTGTACACTTCAGGTGAAACTGTCAAAATCTTCAAAATGAGCAAAATCACAATGAAATTAATGCTGGAATCATCTTCAAGTTGCTAAAATACACTAATGACAGCAAAAAGTTTGAGTCTACAACATTTAGTTAAGGTGTCAGAGCCTAAATGAACTTTGTATTGCTTTAAACGCGTTTTCAGCCCCTGATTGTACACTTCAGGTGAAACTGTCAAAATCTTCAAAATGAGCAAAAGCACAATGAAATTAATGCTGGAATCATCTTCAAGTTGCTGAAATACACTAATGACAGCAAAAAGTTTGAGTCTACAAGATTTAGTTAAGGTGTGAGAGCCAAAATGAACTTTTTATTGCTGTAAACGCATTTTCAGCACCTGATTGTACACTTCAGGTGAAACTGTCAAAATCTTCAAAATGAGCAAAAGCACAATGAAATTAATGTTGGAATCATCTTCAAGTTGCTAAAATACACTAATGACAGCAACAAGTTTGAGTCTACAACATTTAGTTGAGGTGTGAGAGCCTAAATTAACTTTGTATTGCTTTAAATGCGTTTTCAGCCCTTGATTGTACACTTCAGGTGAAACTGTCAAAATCTTCAAAATGAGCAAAAGCACAATGAAATTAATGCTGGAATCATCTTCAAGTTGCTAAAATACACTAATGACAGCAAAAAGTTTGAGTCTACAACATTTAGTTAAGGTTTGAGAGCCTAAATTAACTTTTTATTGCTTTAAACGCGTTTTCAGCCCTTGATTGTACACTTCAGGTGAAAGTGTCAAAATCTTCAAAATGAGCAAAAGCACAATGAAATTAATGCTGGAATCATCTTCAAGTTGCTAAAATACACTAATGACAGCAAAAAGTTTGAGTCTACAATATTTAGTTAAGGTGTGAGAGCCAAAATAAACTTTGTATTGGTTTAAATCCATTTTCAGCCCGAAAGTACACTTCAGGTGAAACTGTCAAAATCTTCAAAATGAGCAAAAGCACAATGAAATTAATACTGGAATCATCTTCAAGTTGCTAAAATACACTAATGACAGCAAAGAGTTTGAGTCTACAACATTTAGTTAAGGTGTGAGAGCCTAAATTAACTTTTTATTGCTTTAAACGCGTTTTCAGCCCTTGATTGTACACTTCAGGTGAAAGTGTCAAAATCTTCAAAATGAGCAAAAGCACAATGAAATTAATGCTGGAATCATCTTCAAGTTGATAAAATACACTAATGACAGTAAAAAGTTTGAGTCTACAACATGTAGTTAAGGTCTGAGAGCCTAAATGAACTTTGAATTGCTTTAAATGCATTTTCAGCCCGATTGTACACTTCAGGTGAAACTGTCAAAATCTTCAAAATGAGCAAAATCACAATGAAATTAATGCTGGAATCATCTTCAAGTTGCTAAAATACACTAATGACAGCAAAAAGTTTGAGTCTACAACATTTAGTTAAGGTGTCAGAGCCTAAATGAACTTTGTATTGCTTTAAACGCGTTTTCAGCCCCTGATTGTACACTTCAGGTGAAACTGTCAAAATCTTCAAAATGAGCAAAAGCACAATGAAATTAATGCTGGAATCATCTTCAAGTTGCTGAAATACACTAATGACAGCAAAAAGTTTGAGTCTACAAGATTTAGTTAAGGTGTGAGAGCCAAAATGAACTTTTTATTGCTGTAAACGCGTTTTCAGCACCTGAATGTACACTTCAGGTGAAACTGTCAAAATCTTCAAAATGAGCAAAAGCACAATGAAATTAATGCTGGAATCATATTCAAGTTGCTAAAATACACTAATGACAGCAACAATTTTGAGTCTACAACATTTAGTTAAGGTGTGAGAGCCTAAATGAACTTTGTATTGCTGTAAACGCATTTTCAGCACCTGATTGTACACTTCAGGTGAAACTGTCAAAATCTTCAAAATGAGCAAAAGCACAATGAAATTAATGCTGGAATCATCTTCAAGTTGCTAAAATACACTAATGACAGCAAAAAGTTTGAGTCTACAATATTTAGTTAAGGTGTGAGAGCCAAAATGAACTTTGTATTGCTTTAAAATTCATTTTCAGCCCGATTGTACACTTCAGATGAAACTGTCAAAATCTTCAAAATGAGCAAAAGCACAATGAAATTAATGTTGGAATCATCTTCAAGTTGCTAAAATACACTAATGACAGCAACAAGTTTGAGTCTACAACATTTAGTTGAGGTGTGAGAGCCTAAATTAACTTTGTATTGCTTTAAATGCGTTTTCAGCCCTTGATTGTACACTTCAGGTGAAACTGTCAAAATCTTCAAAATGAGCAAAAGCACAATGAAATTAATGCTGGAATCATCTTCAAGTTGCTAAAATACACTAATGACAGCAAAAAGTTTGAGTCTACAACATTTAGTTAAGGTTTGAGAGCCTAAATTAACTTTTTATTGCTTTAAACGCGTTTTCAGCCCTTGATTGTACACTTCAGGTGAAAGTGTCAAAATCTTCAAAATGAGCAAAAGCACAATGAAATTAATGCTGGAATCATCTTCAAGTTGCTAAAATACACTAATGACAGCAAAAAGTTTGAGTCTACAATATTTAGTTAAGGTGTGAGAGCCAAAATGAACTTTGTATTGCTTTAAAATTCATTTTCAGCCCGATTGTACACTTCAGATGAAACTGTAAAAATCTTCAAAATGAGCAAAAGCACAATGAAATTAATGTTGGAATCATCTTCAAGTTGCTAAAATACACTAATGACAGCAACAAGTTTGAGTCTACAACATTTAGTTGAGGTGTGAGAGCCTAAATGAACTTTGTATTGCTTTAAATGCGTTTTCAGCCCTTGATTGTACACTTCAGGTGAAACTGTCAAAATCTTCAAAATGAGCAAAAGCACAATGAAATTAATGCTGGAATCATCTTCAAGTTGCTAAAATACACTAATGACAGCAAAAAGTTTGAGTCTACAACATTTAGTTAAGGTGTGAGAGCCTAAATGAACTTTGTATTGCTTTAAACGCGTTTTCAGCCCCTGATTGTACACTTCAGGTGAAACTGTCAAAATCTTCAAAATGAGCAAAAGCACAATGAAATTAATGCTGGAATCATCTTCAAGTTGCTAAAATACACTATTGACAGCAAAAAGTTTGAGTCTACAACATTTAGTTAAGGTGTGAGAGCCAAAATTAACTTTGTATTGCTTTAAATGCATTTTCAGCCCGATTGGACACTTCAGGTGAAACTGTCAAAATCTTCTAAATGAGCAAAAGCACAATGAAATTAATGCTGGAATCATCTTCAAGTTGCTAAAATACACTAATGACAGTAAAAAGTTTAAGTCTACAACATTTAGTTAAGGTGTGAGAGCCTAAATGAACTTTGTATTGCTTTAAACGCGTTTTCAGCCCCTGATTGTACACTTCAGGTGAAACTGTCAAAATCTTCAAAATGAGCAAAAGCACAATGAAATTAATGCTGGAATCATCTTCAAGTTGCTAAAATACACTAATGACAGCAACAAGTTTGAGTTTACAACATTTAGTTAAGGTGTGAGAGCCTAAATGAACTTTGTATTGCTTTAAATGCATTTTCAGCCCGATTGTACACTTCAGGTGAAACTGTCAAAATCTTCAAAATGAGCAAAAGCACAATGAAATTAATGCTGGAATCATCTTCAAGTTGCTAAAATACACTAATGACAGCAAAAAGTTTGAGTCTACAACATTTAGTTAAGGTGTGAGAGCCTAAATGAACTTTGTATTGCTTTAAACGCGTTTTCAGCCCCTGATTGTACACTTCAGGTGAAACTGTCAAAATCTTCAAAATGAGCAAAAGCACAATGAAATTAATGCTGGAATCATCTTCAAGATGCTAAAATACACTAATGACAGCAAAAAGTTTGAGTCTACAACATTTAGTTAAGGTGTGAGAGCCAAAATGAACTTTGTATTGCTTTAAATGCATTTTCAGCCCGATAGTACACTTCAGGTGAAACTGTCAAAATCTTCAAAATGAGCAAAAGCACAATGAAATTAATGCTGGAATCATCTTCAAGTTGCTGAAATACACTAATGACAGCAAAAAGTTTGAGTCTACAAGATTTAGTTAAGGTGTGAGAGCCTAAATTAACTTTTTATTGCTTTAAACGCGTTTTCAGCCCTTGATTGTACACTTCAGGTGAAAGTGTCAAAATCTTCAAAATGAGCAAAAGCACAATGAAATTAATGCTGGAATCATCTTCAAGTTGATAAAATACACTAATGACAGTAAAAAGTTTGAGTCTACAACATGTAGTTAAGGTCTGAGAGCCTAAATGAACTTTGAATTGCTTTAAATGCATTTTCAGCCCGATTGTACACTTCAGGTGAAACTGTCAAAATCTTCAAAATGAGCAAAATCACAATGAAATTAATGCTGGAATCATCTTCAAGTTGCTAAAATACACTAATGACAGCAAAAAGTTTGAGTCTACAACATTTAGTTAAGGTGTCAGAGCCTAAATGAACTTTGTATTGCTTTAAACGCGTTTTCAGCCCCTGATTGTACACTTCAGGTGAAACTGTCAAAATCTTCAAAATGAGCAAAAGCACAATGAAATTAATGCTGGAATCATCTTCAAGTTGCTGAAATACACTAATGACAGCAAAAAGTTTGAGTCTACAAGATTTAGTTAAGGTGTGAGAGCCAAAATGAACTTTTTATTGCTGTAAACGCGTTTTCAGCACCTGAATGTACACTTCAGGTGAAACTGTCAAAATCTTCAAAATGAGCAAAAGCACAATGAAATTAATGCTGGAATCATATTCAAGTTGCTAAAATACACTAATGACAGCAACAATTTTGAGTCTACAACATTTAGTTAAGGTGTGAGAGCCTAAATGAACTTTGTATTGCTGTAAACGCATTTTCAGCACCTGATTGTACACTTCAGGTGAAACTGTCAAAATCTTCAAAATGAGCAAAAGCACAATGAAATTAATGCTGGAATCATCTTCAAGTTGCTAAAATACACTAATGACAGCAAAAAGTTTGAGTCTACAATATTTAGTTAAGGTGTGAGAGCCAAAATGAACTTTGTATTGCTTTAAAATTCATTTTCAGCCCGATTGTACACTTCAGATGAAACTGTCAAAATCTTCAAAATGAGCAAAAGCACAATGAAATTAATGTTGGAATCATCTTCAAGTTGCTAAAATACACTAATGACAGCAACAAGTTTGAGTCTACAACATTTAGTTGAGGTGTGAGAGCCTAAATTAACTTTGTATTGCTTTAAATGCGTTTTCAGCCCTTGATTGTACACTTCAGGTGAAACTGTCAAAATCTTCAAAATGAGCAAAAGCACAATGAAATTAATGCTGGAATCATCTTCAAGTTGCTAAAATACACTAATGACAGCAAAAAGTTTGAGTCTACAACATTTAGTTAAGGTTTGAGAGCCTAAATTAACTTTTTATTGCTTTAAACGCGTTTTCAGCCCTTGATTGTACACTTCAGGTGAAAGTGTCAAAATCTTCAAAATGAGCAAAAGCACAATGAAATTAATGCTGGAATCATCTTCAAGTTGCTAAAATACACTAATGACAGCAAAAAGTTTGAGTCTACAATATTTAGTTAAGGTGTGAGAGCCAAAATGAACTTTGTATTGCTTTAAAATTCATTTTCAGCCCGATTGTACACTTCAGATGAAACTGTAAAAATCTTCAAAATGAGCAAAAGCACAATGAAATTAATGTTGGAATCATCTTCAAGTTGCTAAAATACACTAATGACAGCAACAAGTTTGAGTCTACAACATTTAGTTGAGGTGTGAGAGCCTAAATGAACTTTGTATTGCTTTAAATGCGTTTTCAGCCCTTGATTGTACACTTCAGGTGAAACTGTCAAAATCTTCAAAATGAGCAAAAGCACAATGAAATTAATGCTGGAATCATCTTCAAGTTGCTAAAATACACTAATGACAGCAAAAAGTTTGAGTCTACAACATTTAGTTAAGGTGTGAGAGCCTAAATGAACTTTGTATTGCTTTAAACGCGTTTTCAGCCCCTGATTGTACACTTCAGGTGAAACTGTCAAAATCTTCAAAATGAGCAAAAGCACAATGAAATTAATGCTGGAATCATCTTCAAGTTGCTAAAATACACTATTGACAGCAAAAAGTTTGAGTCTACAACATTTAGTTAAGGTGTGAGAGCCAAAATTAACTTTGTATTGCTTTAAATGCATTTTCAGCCCGATTGGACACTTCAGGTGAAACTGTCAAAATCTTCTAAATGAGCAAAAGCACAATGAAATTAATGCTGGAATCATCTTCAAGTTGCTAAAATACACTAATGACAGTAAAAAGTTTAAGTCTACAACATTTAGTTAAGGTGTGAGAGCCTAAATGAACTTTGTATTGCTTTAAACGCGTTTTCAGCCCCTGATTGTACACTTCAGGTGAAACTGTCAAAATCTTCAAAATGAGCAAAAGCACAATGAAATTAATGCTGGAATCATCTTCAAGTTGCTAAAATACACTAATGACAGCAACAAGTTTGAGTTTACAACATTTAGTTAAGGTGTGAGAGCCTAAATGAACTTTGTATTGCTTTAAATGCATTTTCAGCCCGATTGTACACTTCAGGTGAAACTGTCAAAATCTTCAAAATGAGCAAAAGCACAATGAAATTAATGCTGGAATCATCTTCAAGTTGCTAAAATACACTAATGACAGCAAAAAGTTTGAGTCTACAACATTTAGTTAAGGTGTGAGAGCCTAAATGAACTTTGTATTGCTTTAAACGCGTTTTCAGCCCCTGATTGTACACTTCAGGTGAAACTGTCAAAATCTTCAAAATGAGCAAAAGCACAATGAAATTAATGCTGGAATCATCTTCAAGATGCTAAAATACACTAATGACAGCAAAAAGTTTGAGTCTACAACATTTAGTTAAGGTGTGAGAGCCAAAAGGAACTTTGTATTGCTTTAAATGCATTTTCAGCCCGATAGTACACTTCAGGTGAAACTGTCAAAATCTTCAAAATGAGCAAAAGCACAATGAAATTAATGCTGGAATCATCTTCAAGTTGCTAAAATACACTAATGACAGCAAAGAGTTTGAGTCTACAACATTTAGTTAAGGTGTGAGAGCCTAAATTAACTTTTTATTGCTTTAAACGCGTTTTCAGCCCTTGATTGTACACTTCAGGTGAAAGTGTCAAAATCTTCAAAATGAGCAAAAGCACAATGAAATTAATGCTGGAATCATCTTCAAGTTGATAAAATACACTAATGACAGTAAAAAGTTTGAGTCTACAACATGTAGTTAAGGTCTGAGAGCCTAAATGAACTTTGAATTGCTTTAAATGCATTTTCAGCCCGATTGTACACTTCAGGTGAAACTGTCAAAATCTTCAAAATGAGCAAAATCACAATGAAATTAATGCTGGAATCATCTTCAAGTTGCTAAAATACACTAATGACAGCAAAAAGTTTGAGTCTACAACATTTAGTTAAGGTGTCAGAGCCTAAATGAACTTTGTATTGCTTTAAACGCGTTTTCAGCCCCTGATTGTACACTTCAGGTGAAACTGTCAAAATCTTCAAAATGAGCAAAAGCACAATGAAATTAATGCTGGAATCATCTTCAAGTTGCTGAAATACACTAATGACAGCAAAAAGTTTGAGTCTACAAGATTTAGTTAAGGTGTGAGAGCCAAAATGAACTTTTTATTGCTGTAAACGCGTTTTCAGCACCTGAATGTACACTTCAGGTGAAACTGTCAAAATCTTCAAAATGAGCAAAAGCACAATGAAATTAATGCTGGAATCATATTCAAGTTGCTAAAATACACTAATGACAGCAACAATTTTGAGTCTACAACATTTAGTTAAGGTGTGAGAGCCTAAATGAACTTTGTATTGCTGTAAACGCATTTTCAGCACCTGATTGTACACTTCAGGTGAAACTGTCAAAATCTTCAAAATGAGCAAAAGCAAAATGAAATTAATGCTGGAATCATCTTCAAGTTGCTAAAATACACTAATGACAGCAAAAAGTTTGAGTCTACAATATTTAGTTAAGGTGTGAGAGCCAAAATGAACTTTGTATTGCTTTAAAATTCATTTTCAGCCCGATTGTACACTTCAGATGAAACTGTCAAAATCTTCAAAATGAGCAAAAGCACAATGAAATTAATGTTGGAATCATCTTCAAGTTGCTAAAATACACTAATGACAGCAACAAGTTTGAGTCTACAACATTTAGTTGAGGTGTGAGAGCCTAAATTAACTTTGTATTGCTTTAAATGCGTTTTCAGCCCTTGATTGTACACTTCAGGTGAAACTGTCAAAATCTTCAAAATGAGCAAAAGCACAATGAAATTAATGCTGGAATCATCTTCAAGTTGCTAAAATACACTAATGACAGCAAAAAGTTTGAGTCTACAACATTTAGTTAAGGTTTGAGAGCCTAAATTAACTTTTTATTGCTTTAAACGCGTTTTCAGCCCTTGATTGTACACTTCAGGTGAAAGTGTCAAAATCTTCAAAATGAGCAAAAGCACAATGAAATTAATGCTGGAATCATCTTCAAGTTGCTAAAATACACTAATGACAGCAAAAAGTTTGAGTCTACAATATTTAGTTAAGGTGTGAGAGCCAAAATGAACTTTGTATTGCTTTAAAATTCATTTTCAGCCCGATTGTACACTTCAGATGAAACTGTAAAAATCTTCAAAATGAGCAAAAGCACAATGAAATTAATGTTGGAATCATCTTCAAGTTGCTAAAATACACTAATGACAGCAACAAGTTTGAGTCTACAACATTTAGTTGAGGTGTGAGAGCCTAAATGAACTTTGTATTGCTTTAAATGCGTTTTCAGCCCTTGATTGTACACTTCAGGTGAAACTGTCAAAATCTTCAAAATGAGCAAAAGCACAATGAAATTAATGCTGGAATCATCTTCAAGTTGCTAAAATACACTAATGACAGCAAAAAGTTTGAGTCTACAACATTTAGTTAAGGTGTGAGAGCCTAAATGAACTTTGTATTGCTTTAAACGCGTTTTCAGCCCCTGATTGTACACTTCAGGTGAAACTGTCAAAATCTTCAAAATGAGCAAAAGCACAATGAAATTAATGCTGGAATCATCTTCAAGTTGCTAAAATACACTATTGACAGCAAAAAGTTTGAGTCTACAACATTTAGTTAAGGTGTGAGAGCCAAAATTAACTTTGTATTGCTTTAAATGCATTTTCAGCCCGATTGGACACTTCAGGTGAAACTGTCAAAATCTTCTAAATGAGCAAAAGCACAATGAAATTAATGCTGGAATCATCTTCAAGTTGCTAAAATACACTAATGACAGTAAAAAGTTTAAGTCTACAACATTTAGTTAAGGTGTGAGAGCCTAAATGAACTTTGTATTGCTTTAAACGCGTTTTCAGCCCCTGATTGTACACTTCAGGTGAAACTGTCAAAATCTTCAAAATGAGCAAAAGCACAATGAAATTAATGCTGGAATCATCTTCAAGTTGCTAAAATACACTAATGACAGCAACAAGTTTGAGTTTACAACATTTAGTTAAGGTGTGAGAGCCTAAATGAACTTTGTATTGCTTTAAATGCATTTTCAGCCCGATTGTACACTTCAGGTGAAACTGTCAAAATCTTCAAAATGAGCAAAAGCACAATGAAATTAATGCTGGAATCATCTTCAAGATGCTAAAATACACTAATGACAGCAAAAAGTTTGAGTCTACAACATTTAGTTAAGGTGTGAGAGCCAAAATGAACTTTGTATTGCTTTAAATGCATTTTCAGCCCGATAGTACACTTCAGGTGAAACTGTCAAAATCTTCAAAATGAGCAAAAGCACAATGAAATTAATGCTGGAATCATCTTCAAGTTGCTGAAATACACTAATGACAGCAAAAAGTTTGAGTCTACAAGATTTAGTTAAGGTGTGAGAGCCTAAATTAACTTTTTATTGCTTTAAACGCGTTTTCAGCCCTTGATTGTACACTTCAGGTGAAAGTGTCAAAATCTTCAAAATGAGCAAAAGCACAATGAAATTAATGCTGGAATCATCTTCAAGTTGATAAAATACACTAATGACAGTAAAAAGTTTGAGTCTACAACATGTAGTTAAGGTCTGAGAGCCTAAATGAACTTTGAATTGCTTTAAATGCATTTTCAGCCCGATTGTACACTTCAGGTGAAACTGTCAAAATCTTCAAAATGAGCAAAATCACAATGAAATTAATGCTGGAATCATCTTCAAGTTGCTAAAATACACTAATGACAGCAAAAAGTTTGAGTCTACAACATTTAGTTAAGGTGTCAGAGCCTAAATGAACTTTGTATTGCTTTAAACGCGTTTTCAGCCCCTGATTGTACACTTCAGGTGAAACTGTCAAAATCTTCAAAATGAGCAAAAGCACAATGAAATTAATGCTGGAATCATCTTCAAGTTGCTGAAATACACTAATGACAGCAAAAAGTTTGAGTCTACAAGATTTAGTTAAGGTGTGAGAGCCAAAATGAACTTTTTATTGCTGTAAACGCGTTTTCAGCACCTGAATGTACACTTCAGGTGAAACTGTCAAAATCTTCAAAATGAGCAAAAGCACAATGAAATTAATGCTGGAATCATATTCAAGTTGCTAAAATACACTAATGACAGCAACAATTTTGAGTCTACAACATTTAGTTAAGGTGTGAGAGCCTAAATGAACTTTGTATTGCTGTAAACGCATTTTCAGCACCTGATTGTACACTTCAGGTGAAACTGTCAAAATCTTCAAAATGAGCAAAAGCACAATGAAATTAATGCTGGAATCATCTTCAAGTTGCTAAAATACACTAATGACAGCAAAAAGTTTGAGTCTACAATATTTAGTTAAGGTGTGAGAGCCAAAATGAACTTTGTATTGCTTTAAAATTCATTTTCAGCCCGATTGTACACTTCAGATGAAACTGTCAAAATCTTCAAAATGAGCAAAAGCACAATGAAATTAATGTTGGAATCATCTTCAAGTTGCTAAAATACACTAATGACAGCAACAAGTTTGAGTCTACAACATTTAGTTGAGGTGTGAGAGCCTAAATTAACTTTGTATTGCTTTAAATGCGTTTTCAGCCCTTGATTGTACACTTCAGGTGAAACTGTCAAAATCTTCAAAATGAGCAAAAGCACAATGAAATTAATGCTGGAATCATCTTCAAGTTGCTAAAATACACTAATGACAGCAAAAAGTTTGAGTCTACAACATTTAGTTAAGGTTTGAGAGCCTAAATTAACTTTTTATTGCTTTAAACGCGTTTTCAGCCCTTGATTGTACACTTCAGGTGAAAGTGTCAAAATCTTCAAAATGAGCAAAAGCACAATGAAATTAATGCTGGAATCATCTTCAAGTTGCTAAAATACACTAATGACAGCAAAAAGTTTGAGTCTACAATATTTAGTTAAGGTGTGAGAGCCAAAATGAACTTTGTATTGCTTTAAAATTCATTTTCAGCCCGATTGTACACTTCAGATGAAACTGTAAAAATCTTCAAAATGAGCAAAAGCACAATGAAATTAATGTTGGAATCATCTTCAAGTTGCTAAAATACACTAATGACAGCAACAAGTTTGAGTCTACAACATTTAGTTGAGGTGTGAGAGCCTAAATGAACTTTGTATTGCTTTAAATGCGTTTTCAGCCCATGATTGTACACTTCAGGTGAAACTGTCAAAATCTTCAAAATGAGCAAAAGCACAATGAAATTAATGCTGGAATCATCTTCAAGTTGCTAAAATACACTAATGACAGCAAAAAGTTTGAGTCTACAACATTTAGTTAAGGTGTGAGAGCCTAAATGAACTTTGTATTGCTTTAAACGCGTTTTCAGCCCCTGATTGTACACTTCAGGTGAAACTGTCAAAATCTTCAAAATGAGCAAAAGCACAATGAAATTAATGCTGGAATCATCTTCAAGTTGCTAAAATACACTATTGACAGCAAAAAGTTTGAGTCTACAACATTTAGTTAAGGTGTGAGAGCCAAAATTAACTTTGTATTGCTTTAAATGCATTTTCAGCCCGATTGGACACTTCAGGTGAAACTGTCAAAATCTTCTAAATGAGCAAAAGCACAATGAAATTAATGCTGGAATCATCTTCAAGTTGCTAAAATACACTAATGACAGTAAAAAGTTTAAGTCTACAACATTTAGTTAAGGTGTGAGAGCCTAAATGAACTTTGTATTGCTTTAAACGCGTTTTCAGCCCCTGATTGTACACTTCAGGTGAAACTGTCAAAATCTTCAAAATGAGCAAAAGCACAATGAAATTAATGCTGGAATCATCTTCAAGTTGCTAAAATACACTAATGACAGCAACAAGTTTGAGTTTACAACATTTAGTTAAGGTGTGAGAGCCTAAATGAACTTTGTATTGCTTTAAATGCATTTTCAGCCCGATTGTACACTTCAGGTGAAACTGTCAAAATCTTCAAAATGAGCAAAAGCACAATGAAATTAATGCTGGAATCATCTTCAAGTTGCTAAAATACACTAATGACAGCAAAAAGTTTGAGTCTACAACATTTAGTTAAGGTGTGAGAGCCTAAATGAACTTTGTATTGCTTTAAACGCGTTTTCAGCCCCTGATTGTACACTTTAGGTGAAACTGTCAAAATCTTCAAAATGAGCAAAAGCACAATGAAATTAATGCTGGAATCATCTTCAAGATGCTAAAATACACTAATGACAGCAAAAAGTTTGAGTCTACAACATTTAGTTAAGGTGTGAGAGCCAAAATGAACTTTGTATTGCTTTAAATGCATTTTCAGCCCGATAGTACACTTCAGGTGAAACTGTCAAAATCTTCAAAATGAGCAAAAGCACAATGAAATTAATGCTGGAATCATCTTCAAGTTGCTAAAATACACTAATGACAGCAAAGAGTTTGAGTCTACAACATTTAGTTAAGGTGTGAGAGCCTAAATTAACTTTTTATTGCTTTAAACGCGTTTTCAGCCCTTGATTGTACACTTCAGGTGAAAGTGTCAAAATCTTCAAAATGAGCAAAAGCACAATGAAATTAATGCTGGAATCATCTTCAAGTTGCTAAAATACACTAATGACAGTAAAAAGTTTGAGTCTACAACATTTAGTTAAGGTGTGAGAGCCTAAATGAACTTTGAATTGCTTTAAATGCATTTTCAGCCCGATTGTACACTTCAGGTGAAACTGTCAAAATCTTCAAAATGAGCAAAATCACAATGAAATTAATGCTGGAATCATCTTCAAGTTGCTAAAATACACTAATGACAGCAAAAAGTTTGAGTCTACAACATTTAGTTAAGGTGTCAGAGCCTAAATGAACTTTGTATTGCTTTAAACGCGTTTTCAGCCCCTGATTGTACACTTCAGGTGAAACTGTCAAAATCTTCAAAATGAGCAAAAGCACAATGAAATTAATGCTGGAATCATCTTCAAGTTGCTGAAATACACTAATGACAGCAAAAAGTTTGAGTCTACAAGATTTAGTTAAGGTGTGAGAGCCAAAATGAACTTTTTATTGCTGTAAACGCGTTTTCAGCACCTGAATGTACACTTCAGGTGAAACTGTCAAAATCTTCAAAATGAGCAAAAGCACAATGAAATTAATGCTGGAATCATATTCAAGTTGCTAAAATACACTAATGACAGCAACAATTTTGAGTCTACAACATTTAGTTAAGGTGTGAGAGCCTAAATGAACTTTGTATTGCTGTAAACGCATTTTCAGCACCTGATTGTACACTTCAGGTGAAACTGTCAAAATCTTCAAAATGAGCAAAAGCACAATGAAATTAATGCTGGAATCATCTTCAAGTTGCTAAAATACACTAATGACAGCAAAAAGTTTGAGTCTACAATATTTAGTTAAGGTGTGAGAGCCAAAATGAACTTTGTATTGCTTTAAAATTCATTTTCAGCCCGATTGTACACTTCAGATGAAACTGTCAAAATCTTCAAAATGAGCAAAAGCACAATGAAATTAATGTTGGAATCATCTTCAAGTTGCTAAAATACACTAATGACAGCAACAAGTTTGAGTCTACAACATTTAGTTGAGGTGTGAGAGCCTAAATTAACTTTGTATTGCTTTAAATGCGTTTTCAGCCCTTGATTGTACACTTCAGGTGAAACTGTCAAAATCTTCAAAATGAGCAAAAGCACAATGAAATTAATGCTGGAATCATCTTCAAGTTGCTAAAATACACTAATGACAGCAAAAAGTTTGAGTCTACAACATTTAGTTAAGGTTTGAGAGCCTAAATTAACTTTTTATTGCTTTAAACGCGTTTTCAGCCCTTGATTGTACACTTCAGGTGAAAGTGTCAAAATCTTCAAAATGAGCAAAAGCACAATGAAATTAATGCTGGAATCATCTTCAAGTTGCTAAAATACACTAATGACAGCAAAAAGTTTGAGTCTACAATATTTAGTTAAGGTGTGAGAGCCAAAATGAACTTTGTATTGCTTTAAAATTCATTTTCAGCCCGATTGTACACTTCAGATGAAACTGTAAAAATCTTCAAAATGAGCAAAAGCACAATGAAATTAATGTTGGAATCATCTTCAAGTTGCTAAAATACACTAATGACAGCAACAAGTTTGAGTCTACAACATTTAGTTGAGGTGTGAGAGCCTAAATGAACTTTGTATTGCTTTAAATGCGTTTTCAGCCCTTGATTGTACACTTCAGGTGAAACTGTCAAAATCTTCAAAATGAGCAAAAGCACAATGAAATTAATGCTGGAATCATCTTCAAGTTGCTAAAATACACTAATGACAGCAAAAAGTTTGAGTCTACAACATTTAGTTAAGGTGTGAGAGCCTAAATGAACTTTGTATTGCTTTAAACGCGTTTTCAGCCCCTGATTGTACACTTCAGGTGAAACTGTCAAAATCTTCAAAATGAGCAAAAGCACAATGAAATTAATGCTGGAATCATCTTCAAGTTGCTAAAATACACTATTGACAGCAAAAAGTTTGAGTCTACAACATTTAGTTAAGGTGTGAGAGCCAAAATTAACTTTGTATTGCTTTAAATGCATTTTCAGCCCGATTGGACACTTCAGGTGAAACTGTCAAAATCTTCTAAATGAGCAAAAGCACAATGAAATTAATGCTGGAATCATCTTCAAGTTGCTAAAATACACTAATGACAGTAAAAAGTTTAAGTCTACAACATTTAGTTAAGGTGTGAGAGCCTAAATGAACTTTGTATTGCTTTAAACGCGTTTTCAGCCCCTGATTGTACACTTCAGGTGAAACTGTCAAAATCTTCAAAATGAGCAAAAGCACAATGAAATTAATGCTGGAATCATCTTCAAGTTGCTAAAATACACTAATGACAGCAACAAGTTTGAGTTTACAACATTTAGTTAAGGTGTGAGAGCCTAAATGAACTTTGTATTGCTTTAAATGCATTTTCAGCCCGATTGTACACTTCAGGTGAAACTGTCAAAATCTTCAAAATGAGCAAAAGCACAATGAAATTAATGCTGGAATCATCTTCAAGTTGCTAAAATACACTAATGACAGCAAAAAGTTTGAGTCTACAACATTTAGTTAAGGTGTGAGAGCCTAAATGAACTTTGTATTGCTTTAAACGCGTTTTCAGCCCCTGATTGTACACTTCAGGTGAAACTGTCAAAATCTTCAAAATGAGCAAAAGCACAATGAAATTAATGCTGGAATCATCTTCAAGATGCTAAAATACACTAATGACAGCAAAAAGTTTGAGTCTACAACATTTAGTTAAGGTGTGAGAGCCAAAATGAACTTTGTATTGCTTTAAATGCATTTTCAGCCCGATAGTACACTTCAGGTGAAACTGTCAAAATCTTCAAAATGAGCAAAAGCACAATGAAATTAATGCTGGAATCATCTTCAAGTTGCTAAAATACACTAATGACAGCAAAGAGTTTGAGTCTACAACATTTAGTTAAGGTGTGAGAGCCTAAATTAACTTTTTATTGCTTTAAACGCGTTTTCAGCCCTTGATTGTACACTTCAGGTGAAAGTGTCAAAATCTTCAAAATGAGCAAAAGCACAATGAAATTAATGCTGGAATCATCTTCAAGTTGATAAAATACACTAATGACAGTAAAAAGTTTGAGTCTACAACATGTAGTTAAGGTCTGAGAGCCTAAATGAACTTTGAATTGCTTTAAATGCATTTTCAGCCCGATTGTACACTTCAGGTGAAACTGTCAAAATCTTCAAAATGAGCAAAATCACAATGAAATTAATGCTGGAATCATCTTCAAGTTGCTAAAATACACTAATGACAGCAAAAAGTTTGAGTCTACAACATTTAGTTAAGGTGTCAGAGCCTAAATGAACTTTGTATTGCTTTAAACGCGTTTTCAGCCCCTGATTGTACACTTCAGGTGAAACTGTCAAAATCTTCAAAATGAGCAAAAGCACAATGAAATTAATGCTGGAATCATCTTCAAGTTGCTGAAATACACTAATGACAGCAAAAAGTTTGAGTCTACAAGATTTAGTTAAGGTGTGAGAGCCAAAATGAACTTTTTATTGCTGTAAACGCGTTTTCAGCACCTGAATGTACACTTCAGGTGAAACTGTCAAAATCTTCAAAATGAGCAAAAGCACAATGAAATTAATGCTGGAATCATATTCAAGTTGCTAAAATACACTAATGACAGCAACAATTTTGAGTCTACAACATTTAGTTAAGGTGTGAGAGCCTAAATGAACTTTGTATTGCTGTAAACGCATTTTCAGCACCTGATTGTACACTTCAGGTGAAACTGTCAAAATCTTCAAAATGAGCAAAAGCACAATGAAATTAATGCTGGAATCATCTTCAAGTTGCTAAAATACACTAATGACAGCAAAAAGTTTGAGTCTACAATATTTAGTTAAGGTGTGAGAGCCAAAATGAACTTTGTATTGCTTTAAAATTCATTTTCAGCCCGATTGTACACTTCAGATGAAACTGTCAAAATCTTCAAAATGAGCAAAAGCACAATGAAATTAATGTTGGAATCATCTTCAAGTTGCTAAAATACACTAATGACAGCAACAAGTTTGAGTCTACAACATTTAGTTGAGGTGTGAGAGCCTAAATTAACTTTGTATTGCTTTAAATGCGTTTTCAGCCCTTGATTGTACACTTCAGGTGAAACTGTCAAAATCTTCAAAATGAGCAAAAGCACAATGAAATTAATGCTGGAATCATCTTCAAGTTGCTAAAATACACTAATGACAGCAAAAAGTTTGAGTCTACAACATTTAGTTAAGGTTTGAGAGCCTAAATTAACTTTTTATTGCTTTAAACGCGTTTTCAGCCCTTGATTGTACACTTCAGGTGAAAGTGTCAAAATCTTCAAAATGAGCAAAAGCACAATGAAATTAATGCTGGAATCATCTTCAAGTTGCTAAAATACACTAATGACAGCAAAAAGTTTGAGTCTACAATATTTAGTTAAGGTGTGAGAGCCAAAATGAACTTTGTATTGCTTTAAAATTCATTTTCAGCCCGATTGTACACTTCAGATGAAACTGTAAAAATCTTCAAAATGAGCAAAAGCACAATGAAATTAATGTTGGAATCATCTTCAAGTTGCTAAAATACACTAATGACAGCAACAAGTTTGAGTCTACAACATTTAGTTGAGGTGTGAGAGCCTAAATGAACTTTGTATTGCTTTAAATGCGTTTTCAGCCCTTGATTGTACACTTCAGGTGAAACTGTCAAAATCTTCAAAATGAGCAAAAGCACAATGAAATTAATGCTGGAATCATCTTCAAGTTGCTAAAATACACTAATGACAGCAAAAAGTTTGAGTCTACAACATTTAGTTAAGGTGTGAGAGCCTAAATGAACTTTGTATTGCTTTAAACGCGTTTTCAGCCCCTGATTGTACACTTCAGGTGAAACTGTCAAAATCTTCAAAATGAGCAAAAGCACAATGAAATTAATGCTGGAATCATCTTCAAGTTGCTAAAATACACTATTGACAGCAAAAAGTTTGAGTCTACAACATTTAGTTAAGGTGTGAGAGCCAAAATTAACTTTGTATTGCTTTACATGCATTTTCAGCCCGATTGGACACTTCAGGTGAAACTGTCAAAATCTTCTAAATGAGCAAAAGCACAATGAAATTAATGCTGGAATCATCTTCAAGTTGCTAAAATACACTAATGACAGTAAAAAGTTTAAGTCTACAACATTTAGTTAAGGTGTGAGAGCCTAAATGAACTTTGTATTGCTTTAAACGCGTTTTCAGCCCCTGATTGTACACTTCAGGTGAAACTGTCAAAATCTTCAAAATGAGCAAAAGCACAATGAAATTAATGCTGGAATCATCTTCAAGTTGCTAAAATACACTAATGACAGCAACAAGTTTGAGTTTACAACATTTAGTTAAGGTGTGAGAGCCTAAATGAACTTTGTATTGCTTTAAATGCATTTTCAGCCCGATTGTACACTTCAGGTGAAACTGTCAAAATCTTCAAAATGAGCAAAAGCACAATGAAATTAATGCTGGAATCATCTTCAAGTTGCTAAAATACACTAATGACAGCAAAAAGTTTGAGTCTACAACATTTAGTTAAGGTGTGAGAGCCTAAATGAACTTTGTATTGCTTTAAACGCGTTTTCAGCCCCTGATTGTACACTTCAGGTGAAACTGTCAAAATCTTCAAAATGAGCAAAAGCACAATGAAATTAATGCTGGAATCATCTTCAAGATGCTAAAATACACTAATGACAGCAAAAAGTTTGAGTCTACAACATTTAGTTAAGGTGTGAGAGCCAAAATGAACTTTGTATTGCTTTAAATGCATTTTCAGCCCGATAGTACACTTCAGGTGAAACTGTCAAAATCTTCAAAATGAGCAAAAGCACAATGAAATTAATGCTGGAATCATCTTCAAGTTGCTGAAATACACTAATGACAGCAAAAAGTTTGAGTCTACAAGATTTAGTTAAGGTGTGAGAGCCTAAATTAACTTTTTATTGCTTTAAACGCGTTTTCAGCCCTTGATTGTACACTTCAGGTGAAAGTGTCAAAATCTTCAAAATGAGCAAAAGCACAATGAAATTAATGCTGGAATCATCTTCAAGTTGATAAAATACACTAATGACAGTAAAAAGTTTGAGTCTACAACATGTAGTTAAGGTCTGAGAGCCTAAATGAACTTTGAATTGCTTTAAATGCATTTTCAGCCCGATTGTACACTTCAGGTGAAACTGTCAAAATCTTCAAAATGAGCAAAATCACAATGAAATTAATGCTGGAATCATCTTCAAGTTGCTAAAATACACTAATGACAGCAAAAAGTTTGAGTCTACAACATTTAGTTAAGGTGTCAGAGCCTAAATGAACTTTGTATTGCTTTAAACGCGTTTTCAGCCCCTGATTGTACACTTCAGGTGAAACTGTCAAAATCTTCAAAATGAGCAAAAGCACAATGAAATTAATGCTGGAATCATCTTCAAGTTGCTGAAATACACTAATGACAGCAAAAAGTTTGAGTCTACAAGATTTAGTTAAGGTGTGAGAGCCAAAATGAACTTTTTATTGCTGTAAACGCGTTTTCAGCACCTGAATGTACACTTCAGGTGAAACTGTCAAAATCTTCAAAATGAGCAAAAGCACAATGAAATTAATGCTGGAATCATATTCAAGTTGCTAAAATACACTAATGACAGCAACAATTTTGAGTCTACAACATTTAGTTAAGGTGTGAGAGCCTAAATGAACTTTGTATTGCTGTAAACGCATTTTCAGCACCTGATTGTACACTTCAGGTGAAACTGTCAAAATCTTCAAAATGAGCAAAAGCACAATGAAATTAATGCTGGAATCATCTTCAAGTTGCTAAAATACACTAATGACAGCAAAAAGTTTGAGTCTACAATATTTAGTTAAGGTGTGAGAGCCAAAATGAACTTTGTATTGCTTTAAAATTCATTTTCAGCCCGATTGTACACTTCAGATGAAACTGTCAAAATCTTCAAAATGAGCAAAAGCACAATGAAATTAATGTTGGAATCATCTTCAAGTTGCTAAAATACACTAATGACAGCAACAAGTTTGAGTCTACAACATTTAGTTGAGGTGTGAGAGCCTAAATTAACTTTGTATTGCTTTAAATGCGTTTTCAGCCCTTGATTGTACACTTCAGGTGAAACTGTCAAAATCTTCAAAATGAGCAAAAGCACAATGAAATTAATGCTGGAATCATCTTCAAGTTGCTAAAATACACTAATGACAGCAAAAAGTTTGAGTCTACAACATTTAGTTAAGGTTTGAGAGCCTAAATTAACTTTTTATTGCTTTAAACGCGTTTTCAGCCCTTGATTGTACACTTCAGGTGAAAGTGTCAAAATCTTCAAAATGAGCAAAAGCACAATGAAATTAATGCTGGAATCATCTTCAAGTTGCTAAAATACACTAATGACAGCAAAAAGTTTGAGTCTACAATATTTAGTTAAGGTGTGAGAGCCAAAATGAACTTTGTATTGCTTTAAAATTCATTTTCAGCCCGATTGTACACTTCAGATGAAACTGTAAAAATCTTCAAAATGAGCAAAAGCACAATGAAATTAATGTTGGAATCATCTTCAAGTTGCTAAAATACACTAATGACAGCAACAAGTTTGAGTCTACAACATTTAGTTGAGGTGTGAGAGCCTAAATGAACTTTGTATTGCTTTAAATGCGTTTTCAGCCCTTGATTGTACACTTCAGGTGAAACTGTCAAAATCTTCAAAATGAGCAAAAGCACAATGAAATTAATGCTGGAATCATCTTCAAGTTGCTAAAATACACTAATGACAGCAAAAAGTTTGAGTCTACAACATTTAGTTAAGGTGTGAGAGCCTAAATGAACTTTGTATTGCTTTAAACGCGTTTTCAGCCCCTGATTGTACACTTCAGGTGAAACTGTCAAAATCTTCAAAATGAGCAAAAGCACAATGAAATTAATGCTGGAATCATCTTCAAGTTGCTAAAATACACTATTGACAGCAAAAAGTTTGAGTCTACAACATTTAGTTAAGGTGTGAGAGCCAAAATTAACTTTGTATTGCTTTAAATGCATTTTCAGCCCGATTGGACACTTCAGGTGAAACTGTCAAAATCTTCTAAATGAGCAAAAGCACAATGAAATTAATGCTGGAATCATCTTCAAGTTGCTAAAATACACTAATGACAGTAAAAAGTTTAAGTCTACAACATTTAGTTAAGGTGTGAGAGCCTAAATGAACTTTGTATTGCTTTAAACGCGTTTTCAGCCCCTGATTGTACACTTCAGGTGAAACTGTCAAAATCTTCAAAATGAGCAAAAGCACAATGAAATTAATGCTGGAATCATCTTCAAGTTGCTAAAATACACTAATGACAGCAACAAGTTTGAGTTTACAACATTTAGTTAAGGTGTGAGAGCCTAAATGAACTTTGTATTGCTTTAAATGCATTTTCAGCCCGATTGTACACTTCAGGTGAAACTGTCAAAATCTTCAAAATGAGCAAAAGCACAATGAAATTAATGCTGGAATCATCTTCAAGTTGCTAAAATACACTAATGACAGCAAAAAGTTTGAGTCTACAACATTTAGTTAAGGTGTGAGAGCCTAAATGAACTTTGTATTGCTTTAAACGCGTTTTCAGCCCCTGATTGTACACTTCAGGTGAAACTGTCAAAATCTTCAAAATGAGCAAAAGCACAATGAAATTAATGCTGGAATCATCTTCAAGATGCTAAAATACACTAATGACAGCAAAAAGTTTGAGTCTACAACATTTAGTTAAGGTGTGAGAGCCAAAATGAACTTTGTATTGCTTTAAATGCATTTTCAGCCCGATAGTACACTTCAGGTGAAACTGTCAAAATCTTCAAAATGAGCAAAAGCACAATGAAATTAATGCTGGAATCATCTTCAAGTTGCTAAAATACACTAATGACAGCAAAGAGTTTGAGTCTACAACATTTAGTTAAGGTGTGAGAGCCTAAATTAACTTTTTATTGCTTTAAACGCGTTTTCAGCCCTTGATTGTACACTTCAGGTGAAACTGTCAAAATCTTCAAAATGAGCAAAAGCACAATGAAATTAATGCTGGAATCATCTTCAAGTTGCTAAAATACACTAATGACAGTAAAAAGTTTGAGTCTACAACATTTAGTTAAGGTGTGAGAGCCTAAATGAACTTTGAATTGCTTTAAATGCATTTTCAGCCCGATTGTACACTTCAGGTGAAACTGTCAAAATCTTCAAAATGAGCAAAATCACAATGAAATTAATGCTGGAATCATCTTCAAGTTGCTAAAATACACTAATGACAGCAAAAAGTTTGAGTCTACAACATTTAGTTAAGGTGTCAGAGCCTAAATGAACTTTGTATTGCTTTAAACGCGTTTTCAGCCCCTGATTGTACACTTCAGGTGAAACTGTCAAAATCTTCAAAATGAGCAAAAGCACAATGAAATTAATGCTGGAATCATCTTCAAGTTGCTGAAATACACTAATGACAGCAAAAAGTTTGAGTCTACAAGATTTAGTTAAGGTGTGAGAGCCAAAATGAACTTTTTATTGCTGTAAACGCGTTTTCAGCACCTGAATGTACACTTCAGGTGAAACTGTCAAAATCTTCAAAATGAGCAAAAGCACAATGAAATTAATGCTGGAATCATATTCAAGTTGCTAAAATACACTAATGACAGCAACAATTTTGAGTCTACAACATTTAGTTAAGGTGTGAGAGCCTAAATGAACTTTGTATTGCTGTAAACGCATTTTCAGCACCTGATTGTACACTTCAGGTGAAACTGTCAAAATCTTCAAAATGAGCAAAAGCACAATGAAATTAATGCTGGAATCATCTTCAAGTTGCTAAAATACACTAATGACAGCAAAAAGTTTGAGTCTACAATATTTAGTTAAGGTGTGAGAGCCTAAATTAACTTTGTATTGCTTTAAATGCGTTTTCAGCCCTTGATTGTACACTTCAGGTGAAACTGTCAAAATCTTCAAAATGAGCAAAAGCACAATGAAATTAATGCTGGAATCATCTTCAAGTTGCTAAAATACACTAATGACAGCAAAAAGTTTGAGTCTACAACATTTAGTTAAGGTTTGAGAGCCTAAATTAACTTTTTATTGCTTTAAACGCGTTTTCAGCCCTTGATTGTACACTTCAGGTGAAAGTGTCAAAATCTTCAAAATGAGCAAAAGCACAATGAAATTAATGCTGGAATCATCTTCAAGTTGCTAAAATACACTAATGACAGCAAAAAGTTTGAGTCTACAATATTTAGTTAAGGTGTGAGAGCCAAAATGAACTTTGTATTGCTTTAAAATTCATTTTCAGCCTGATTGTACACTTCAGATGAAACTGTCAAAATCTTCAAAATGAGCAAAAGCACAATGAAATTAATGTTGGAATCATCTTCAAGTTGCTAAAATACACTAATGACAGCAACAATTTTGAGTCTACAACATTTAGTTAAGGTGTGAGAGCCTAAATGAACTTTGTATTGCTGTAAACGCATTTTCAGCACCTGATTGTACACTTCAGGTGAAACTGTCAAAATCTTCAAAATGAGCAAAAGCACAATGAAATTAATGCTGGAATCATCTTCAAGTTGCTAAAATACACTAATGACAGCAAAAAGTTTGAGTCTACAATATTTAGTTAAGGTGTGAGAGCCAAAATGAACTTTGTATTGCTTTAAAATTCATTTTCAGCCCGATTGTACACTTCAGATGAAACTGTCAAAATCTTCAAAATGAGCAAAAGCACAATGAAATTAATGTTGGAATCATCTTCAAGTTGCTAAAATACACTAATGACAGCAACAAGTTTGAGTCTACAACATTTAGTTGAGGTGTGAGAGCCTAAATTAACTTTTTATTGCTTTAAATGCGTTTTCAGCCCTTGATTGTACACTTCAGGTGAAACTGTCAAAATCTTCAAAATGAGCAAAAGCACAATGAAATTAATGCTGGAATCATCTTCAAGTTGCTAAAATACACTAATGACAGCAAAAAGTTTGAGTCTACAACATTTAGTTAAGGTTTGAGAGCCTAAATTAACTTTTTATTGCTTTAAACGCGTTTTCAGCCCTTGATTGTACACTTCAGGTGAAAGTGTCAAAATCTTCAAAATGAGCAAAAGCACAATGAAATATATACTGGAATCATCTTCAAGTTGCTAAAATACACTAATGACAGCAAAAAGTTTGAGTCTACAATATTTAATTAAGGTGTGAGAGCCAAAATGAACTTTGTATTGCTTTAAAATTCATTTTCAGCCTGATTGTACACTTCAGATGAAACTGTCAAAATCTTCAAAATGAGCAAAAGCACAATGAAATTAATGTTGGAATCATCTTCAAGTTGCTAAAATACACTAATGACAGCAACAAGTTTGAGTCTACAACATTTAGTTGAGGTGTGAGAGCCTAAATGAACTTTGTATTGCTTTAAATGCGTTTTCAGCCCTTGATTGTACACTTCAGGTGAAACTGTCAAAATCTTCAAAATGAGCAAAAGCACAATGAAATTAATGCTGGAATCATCTTCAAGTTGCTAAAATACACTAATGACAGCAAAAAGTTTGAGTCTACAACATTTAGTTAAGGTGTGAGAGCCTAAATGAACTTTGTATTGCTTTAAACGCGTTTTCAGCCCCTGATTGTACACTTCAGGTGAAACTGTCAAAATCTTCAAAATGAGCAAAAGCACAATGAAATTAATGCTGGAATCATCTTCAAGTTGCTAAAATACACTATTGACAGCAAAAAGTTTGAGTCTACAACATTTAGTTAAGGTGTGAGAGCCAAAATTAACTTTGTATTGCTTTAAATGCATTTTCAGCCCGATTGGACACTTCAGGTGAAACTGTCAAAATCTTCTAAATGAGCAAAAGCACAATGAAATTAATGCTGGAATCATCTTCAAGTTGCTAAAATACACTAATGACAGTAAAAAGTTTAAGTCTACAACATTTAGTTAAGGTGTGAGAGCCTAAATGAACTTTGTATTGCTTTAAACGCGTTTTCAGCCCCTGATTGTACACTTCAGGTGAAACTGTCAAAATCTTCAAAATGAGCAAAAGCACAATGAAATTAATGCTGGAATCATCTTCAAGTTGCTAAAATACACTAATGACAGCAACAAGTTTGAGTCTACAACATTTAGTTAAGGTGTGAGAGCCTAAATGAACTTTGTATTGCTTTAAACGCGTTTTCAGCCCCTGATTGTACACTTCAGGTGAAACTGTCAAAATCTTCAAAATGAGCAAAAGCACAATGAAATTAATGCTGGAATCATCTTCAAGTTGCTAAAATACACTAATGACAGTAAAAAGTTTGAGTCTACAACATTTAGTTAAGGTGTGAGAGCCTAAATGAACTTTGAATTGCTTTAAATGCATTTTCAGCCCGATTGTACACTTCAGGTGAAACTGTCAAAATCTTCAAAATGAGCAAAATCACAATGAAATTAATGCTGGAATCATCTTCAAGTTGCTAAAATACACTAATGACAGCAAAAAGTTTGAGTCTACAACATTTAGTTAAGGTGTCAGAGCCTAAATGAACTTTGTATTGCTTTAAACGCGTTTTCAGCCCCTGATTGTACACTTCAGGTGAAACTGTCAAAAGCTTCAAAATGAGCAAAAGCACAATGAAATTAATGCTGGAATCATCTTCAAGTTGCTGAAATACACTAATGACAGCAAAAAGTTTGAGTCTACAACATTTAGTTAAGGTGTGAGAGCCAAAATGAACTTTTTATTGCTGTAAACGCGTTTTCAGCACCTGAATGTACACTTCAGGTGAAACTGTCAAAATCTTCAAAATGAGCAAAAGCACAATGAAATTAATGCTGGAATCATCTTCAAGTTGCTAAAATACACTAATGACAGCAAAAAGTTTGAGTCTACAACATTTAGTTAAGGTGTGAGAGCCAAAATTAACTTTGTATTGCTTTAAACGCGTTTTCAGCACCTGAATGTACACTTCAGGTGAAACTGTCAAAATCTTCAAAATGAGCAAAAGCACAATGAAATTAATGTTGGAATCATCTTCAAGTTGCTAAAATACACTAATGACAGCAACAAGTTTGAGTCTACAACATTTAGTTAAGGTGTGAGAGCCTAAATGAACTTTGTATTGCTTTAAACGCGTTTTCAGCCCCTGATTGTACACTTCAGGTGAAACTGTCAAAATCTTCAAAATGAGCAAAAGCACAATGAAATTAATGCTGGAATCATCTTCAAGTTGCTAAAATACACTAATGACAGCAAAAAGTTTGAGTCTACAATATTTAGTTAAGGTGTGAGAGCCAAAATGAACTTTGTATTGCTTTAAAATTCATTTTCAGCCCGATTGTACACTTCAGATGAAACTGTCAAAATCTTCAAAATGAGCAAAAGCACAATGAAATTAATGTTGGAATCATCTTCAAGTTGCTAAAATACACTAATGACAGCAACAAGTTTGAGTCTACAACATTTAGTTGAGGTGTGAGAGCCTAAATTAACTTTTTATTGCTTTAAATGCGTTTTCAGCCCTTGATTGTACACTTCAGGTGAAACTGTCAAAATCTTCAAAATGAGCAAAAGCACAATGAAATTAATGCTGGAATCATCTTCAAGTTGCTAAAATACACTAATGACAGCAAAAAGTTTGAGTCTACAACATTTAGTTAAGGTTTGAGAGCCTAAATTAACTTTTTATTGCTTTAAACGCGTTTTCAGCCCTTGATTGTACACTTCAGGTGAAAGTGTCAAAATCTTCAAAATGAGCAAAAGCACAATGAAATTAATGCTGGAATCATCTTCAAGTTGCTAAAATACACTAATGACAGCAAAAAGTTTGAGTCTACAACATGTAGTTAAGGTGTGAGAGCCTAAATGAACTTTGTATTGCTTTAAATGCATTTTCAGCCCGATTGTACACTTCAGGTTAAACTGTCAAAATCTTCAAAATGAGCAAAAGCACAATGAAATTAATGCTGGAATCATCTTCAAGTTGCTAAAATACACTAATGACAGCAAAAAGTTTGAGTCTTCAACATTTAGTTAAGGTGTGAGAGCCTAAATTAACTTTGTATTGCTTTAAACGCGTTTTCAGCCCCTGATTGTACACTTCAGGTGAAACTGTCAAAATCTTCAAAATGAGCAAAAGCACAATGAAATTAATGCTGGAATCATCTTCAAGTTGCTAAAATACACTAATGACAGTAAAAAGTTTGAGTCTACAACATTTAGTTAAGGTGTGAGAGCCTAAATGAACTTTGAATTGCTTTAAATGCATTTTCAGCCCGATTGTACACTTCAGGTGAAACTGTCAAAATCTTCAAAATGAGCAAAATCACAATGAAATTAAGGCTGGAATCATCTTCAAGTTGCTAAAATACACTAATGACAGCAAAAAGTTTGAGTCTACAACATTTAGTTAAGGTGTCAGAGCCTAAATGAACTTTGTATTGCTTTAAACGCGTTTTCAGCCCCTGATTGTACACTTCAGGTGAAACTGTCAAAATCTTCAAAATGAGCAAAAGCACAATGAAATTAATGCTGGAATCATCTTCAAGTTGCTAAAATACACTAATGACAGCAAAAAGTTTGAGTCTACAACATTTAGTTAAGGTGTGAGAGCCAAAATTAACTTTGTATTGCTGTAAACGCGTTTTCAGCACCTGAATGTACACTTCAGGTGAAACTGTCAAAATCTTCAAAATGAGCAAAAGCACAATGAAATTAATGTTGGAATCATCTTCAAGTTGCTAAAATACACTAATGACAGCAACAAGTTTGAGTCTACAACATTTAGTTAAGGTGTGAGAGCCAAAATGAACTTTTTATTGCTTTAAACGCGTTTTCAGCACCTGATTGTACACTTCAGGTGAAACTGTCAAAATCTTCAAAATGAGCAAAAGCACAATGAAATTAATGCTGGAATCATCTTCAAGTTGCTAAAATACACTAATGACAGCAAAAAGTTTGAGTCTACAATATTTAGTTAAGGTGTGAGAGCCAAAATGAACTTTGTATTGCTTTAAAATTCATTTTCAGCCCGATTGTACACTTCAGATGAAACTGTCAAAATCTTCAAAATGAGCAGAAGCACAATGAAATTAATGTTGGAATCATCTTCAAGTTGCTAAAATACACTAATGACAGCAACAAGTTTGAGTCTACAACATTTAGTTGAGGTGTGAGAGCCTAAATTAACTTTTTATTGCTTTAAATGCGTTTTCAGCCCTTGATTGTACACTTCAGGTGAAACTGTCAAAATCTTCAAAATGAGCAAAAGCACAATGAAATTAATGCTGGAATCATCTTCAAGTTGCTAAAATACACTAATGACAGCAAAAAGTTTGAGTCTACAACATTTAGTTAAGGTTTGAGAGCCTAAATTAACTTTTTATTGCTTTAAACGCGTTTTCAGCCCTTGATTGTACACTTCAGGTGAAAGTGTCAAAATCTTCAAAATGAGCAAAAGCACAATGAAATTAATGCTGGAATCATCTTCAAGTTGCTAAAATACACTAATGACAGCAAAAAGTTTGAGTCTACAATATTTAGTTAAGGTGTGAGAGCCAAAATGAACTTTGTATTGCTTTAAAATTCATTTTCAGCCTGATTGTACACTTCAGATGAAACTGTCAAAATCTTCAAAATGAGCAAAAGCACAATGAAATTAATGTTGGAATCATCTTCAAGTTGCTAAAATACACTAATGACAGCAACAAGTTTGAGTCTACAACATTTAGTTGAGGTGTGAGAGCCTAAATGAACTTTGTATTGCTTTAAATGCGTTTTCAGCCCTTGATTGTACACTTCAGGTGAAACTGTCAAAATCTTCAAAATGAGCAAAAGCACAATGAAATTAATGCTGGAATCATCTTCAAGTTGCTAAAATACACTAATGACAGCAAAAAGTTTGAGTCTACAACATTTAGTTAAGGTGTGAGAGCCTAAATGAACTTTGTATTGCTTTAAACGCGTTTTCAGCCCCTGATTGTACACTTCAGGTGAAACTGTCAAAATCTTCAAAATGAGCAAAAGCACAATGAAATTAATGCTGGAATCATCTTCAAGTTGCTAAAATACACTATTGACAGCAAAAAGTTTGAGTCTACAACATTTAGTTAAGGTGTGAGAGCCAAAATTAACTTTGTATTGCTTTAAATGCATTTTCAGCCCGATTGGACACTTCAGGTGAAACTGTCAAAATCTTCTAAATGAGCAAAAGCACAATGAAATTAATGCTGGAATCATCTTCAAGTTGCTAAAATACACTAATGACAGTAAAAAGTTTAAGTCTACAACATTTAGTTAACGTGTGAGAGCCTAAATGAACTTTGTATTGCTTTAAACGCGTTTTCAGCCCCTGATTGTACACTTTAGGTGAAACTGTCAAAATCTTCAAAATGAGCAAAAGCACAATGAAATTAATGCTGGAATCATCTTCAAGTTGCTAAAATACACTAAGGACAGCAACAAGTTTGAGTCTACAACATTTAGTTAAGGTGTGAGAGCCTAAATGAACTTTGTATTGCTTTAAATGCATTTTCAGCCCGATTGTACACTTCAGGTTAAACTGTCAAAATCTTCAAAATGAGCAAAAGCACAATGAAATTAATGCTGGAATCATCTTCAAGTTGCTAAAATACACTAATGACAGCAAAAAGTTTGAGTCTACAACATTTAGTTAAGGTGTGAGAGCCTAAATGAACTTTGTATTGCTTTAAACGCGTTTTCAGCCCCTGATTGTACACTTCAGGTGAAACTGTCAAAATCTTCAAAATGAGCAAAAGCACAATGAAATTAATGCTGGAATCATCTTCAAGTTGCTAAAATACACTAATGACAGTAAAAAGTTTGAGTCTACAACATTTAGTTAAGGTGTGAGAGCCTAAATGAACTTTGAATTGCTTTAAATGCATTTTCAGCCCGATTGTACACTTCAGGTGAAACTGTCAAAATCTTCAAAATGAGCAAAATCACAATGAAATTAATGCTGGAATCATCTTCAAGTTGCTAAAATACACTAATGACAGCAAAAAGTTTGAGTCTACAACATTTAGTTAAGGTGTCAGAGCCTAAATGAACTTTGTATTGCTTTAAACGCGTTTTCAGCCCCTGATTGTACACTTCAGGTGAAACTGTCAAAATCTTCAAAATGAGCAAAAGCACAATGAAATTAATGCTGGAATCATCTTCAAGTTGCTGAAATACACTAATGACAGCAAAAAGTTTGAGTCTACAACATTTAGTTAAGGTGTGAGAGCCAAAATGAACTTTTTATTGCTGTAAACGCGTTTTCAGCACCTGAATGTACACTTCAGGTGAAACTGTCAAAATCTTCAAAATGAGCAAAAGCACAATGAAATTAATGCTGGAATCATCTTCAAGTTGCTAAAATACACTAATGACAGCAAAAAGTTTGAGTCTACAACATTTAGTTAAGGTGTGAGAGCCAAAATGAACTTTGTATTGCTGTAAACGCGTTTTCAGCACCTGAATGTACACTTCAGGTGAAACTGTCAAAATCTTCAAAATGAGCAAAAGCACAATGAAATTAATGTTGGAATCATCTTCAAGTTGCTAAAATACACTAATGACAGCAACAAGTTTGAGTCTACAACATTTAGTTGAGGTGTGAGAGCCTAAATTAACTTTTTATTGCTTTAAATGCGTTTTCAGCCCTTGATTGTACACTTCAGGTGAAAGTGTCAAAATCTTCAAAATGAGCAAAAGCACAATGAAATTAATGCTGGAATCATCTTCAAGTTGCTAAAATACACTAATGACAGCAAAAAGTTTGAGTCTACAACATTTAGTTAAGGTGTGAGAGCCTAAATGAACTTTGTATTGCTTTAAATGCATTTTCAGCCCGATTGTACACTTCAGGTGAAACTGTCAAAATCTTCAAAATGAGCAAAAGCACAATGAAATTAATGCTGGAATAATCTTCAAGTTGCTAAAATACACTAATGACAGCAAAAAGTTTGAGTCTACAACATTTAGTTAAGGTGTGAGAGCCTAAATGAACTTTGTATTGCTGTAAACGCGTTTTCAGCACCTGATTGTACACTTCAGGTGAAACTGTCAAAATCTTCAAAATGAGCAAAAGCACAATGAAATTAATGCTGGAATCATCTTCAAGTTGCTAAAATACACTAATGACAGCAAAAAGTTTGAGTCTACAACATTTAGTTAAGGTGTGAGAGCCAAAATGAACTTTGTATTGCTTTAAATGCATTTTCAGCCCGATAGTACACTTCAGGTGAAACTGTCAAAATCTTCAAAATGAGCAAAAGCACAATTAAATTAATGATGGAATCATCTTCAAGTTGCTAAAATACACTAATGACAAAAAAAGTTTGAGTCTACAACATTTAGTTAAGGTGTGAGAGCCAAAATGAACTTTGTATTGCTTTAAAATTCATTTTCAGCCCGATTGTACACTTCAGGTGAAACTGTCAAAATCTTCAGAATGAGCAAAAGCACAATGAAATTAATGCTTGAATCATCTTCAAGTTGCTAAAATACACTAATGACAGCAAAAAGTTTGAGTCTACAACATTTAGTTAAGGTTTGAGAGCCTAAATTAACTTTTTATTGCTTTAAACGCGTTTTCAGCCCTTGATTGTACACTTCAGGTGAAAGTGTCAAAATCTTCAAAATGAGCAAAAGCACAATGAAATTAATGCTGGAATCAACTTCAAGTTGCTAAAATACACTAATGACAGCAACAAGTTTGAGTCTACAACATTTAGTTAAGGTGTGAGAGCCTAAATGAACTTTGTATTGCTTTAAACGCGTTTTCAGCCCCTGATTGTACACTTCAGGTGAAACTGTCAAAATCTTCAAAATGAGCAAAAGCACAATGAAATTAATGCTGGAATCATCTTCAAGTTGCTAAAATACACTAATGACAGCAAAAAGTTTGAGTCTACAACATTTAGTTAAGGTGTGAGAGCCTAAATGAACTTTGTATTGCTTTAAACGCGTTTTCAGCCCCTGATTGTACACTTCAGGTGAAACTGTCAAAATCTTCAAAATGAGCAAAAGCACAATGAAATTAATGCTGGAATCATCTTCAAGTTGCTAAAATACACTAATGACAGTAAAAAGTTTGAGTCTACAACATTTAGTTAAGGTGTGAGAGCCTAAATGAACTTTGAATTGCTTTAAATGCATTTTCAGCCCGATTGTACACTTCAGGTGAAACTGTCAAAATCTTCAAAATGAGCAAAATCACAATGAAATTAATGCTGGAATCATCTTCAAGTTGCTAAAATACACTAATGACAGCAAAAAGTTTGAGTCTACAACATTTAGTTAAGGTGTCAGAGCCTAAATGAACTTTGTATTGCTTTAAACGCGTTTTCAGCCCCTGATTGTACACTTCAGGTGAAACTGTCAAAATCTTCAAAATGAGCAAAAGCACAATGAAATTAATGCTGGAATCATCTTCAAGTTGCTGAAATACACTAATGACAGCAAAAAGTTTGAGTCTACAAGATTTAGTTAAGGTGTGAGAGCCAAAATGAACTTTTTATTGCTGTAAACGCGTTTTCAGCACCTGAATGTACACTTCAGGTGAAACTGTCAAAATCTTCAAAATGAGCAAAAGCACAATGAAATTAATGCTGGAATCATCTTCAAGTTGCTAAAATACACTAATGACAGCAAAAAGTTTGAGTCTACAAAATTTAGTTAAGGTGTGAGAGCCAAAATGAACTTTGTATTGCTTTAAAATTCATTTTCAGCCCGATTGTACAGTTCAGATGAAACTGTCAAAATCTTCAAAATGAGCAAAAGCACAATGAAATTAATGTTGGAATCATCTTCAAGTTGCTAAAATACACTAATGACAGCAACAAGTTTGAGTCTACAACATTTAGTTGAGGTGTGAGAGCCTAAATTAACTTTTTATTGCTTTAAATGCGTTTTCAGCCCTTGATTGTACACTTCAGGTGAAACTGTCAAAATCTTCAAAATGAGCAAAAGCACAATGAAATTAATGCTGGAATCATCTTCAAGTTGCTAAAATACACTAATGACAGCAAAAAGTTTGAGTCTACAACATTTAGTTAAGGTTTGAGAGCCTAAATTAACTTTTTATTGCTTTAAACGCGTTTTCAGCCCTTGATTGTACACTTCAGGTGAAAGTGTCAAAATCTTCAAAATGAGCAAAAGCACAATGAAATTAATGCTGGAATCATCTTCAAGTTGCTAAAATACACTAATGACAGCAAAAAGTTTGAGTCTACAATATTTAGTTAAGGTGTGAGAGCCAAAATGAACTTTGTATTGCTTTAAAATTCATTTTCAGCCTGATTGTACACTTCAGATGAAACTGTCAAAATCTTCAAAATGAGCAAAAGCACAATGAAATTAATGTTGGAATCATCTTCAAGTTGCTAAAATACACTAATGACAGCAACAAGTTTGAGTCTACAACATTTAGTTGAGGTGTGAGAGCCTAAATGAACTTTGTATTGCTTTAAATGCGTTTTCAGCCCTTGATTGTACACTTCAGGTGAAACTGTCAAAATCTTCAAAATGAGCAAAAGCACAATGAAATTAATGCTGGAATCATCTTCAAGTTGCTAAAATACACTAATGACAGCAAAAAGTTTGAGTCTACAACATTTAGTTAAGGTGTGAGAGCCTAAATGAACTTTGTATTGCTTTAAACGCGTTTTCAGCCCCTGATTGTACACTTCAGGTGAAACTGTCAAAATCTTCAAAATGAGCAAAAGCACAATGAAATTAATGCTGGAATCATCTTCAAGTTGCTAAAATACACTATTGACAGCAAAAAGTTTGAGTCTACAACATTTAGTTAAGGTGTGAGAGCCAAAATTAACTTTGTATTGCTTTAAATGCATTTTCAGCCCGATTGGACACTTCAGGTGAAACTGTCAAAATCTTCTAAATGAGCAAAAGCACAATGAAATTAATGCTGGAATCATCTTCAAGTTGCTAAAATACACTAATGACAGTAAAAAGTTTAAGTCTACAACATTTAGTTAAGGTGTGAGAGCCTAAATGAACTTTGTATTGCTTTAAATGCATTTTCAGCCCGATTGTACACTTCAGGTTAAACTGTCAAAATCTTCAAAATGAGCAAAAGCACAATGAAATTAATGCTGGAATCATCTTCAAGTTGCTAAAATACACTAATGACAGCAAAAAGTTTGAGTCTACAACATTTAGTTAAGGTGTGAGAGCCTAAATGAACTTTGTATTGCTTTAAACGCGTTTTCAGCCCCTGATTGTACACTTCAGGTGAAACTGTCAAAATCTTCAAAATGAGCAAAAGCACAATGAAATTAATGCTGGAATCATCTTCAAGTTGCTAAAATACACTAATGACAGTAAAAAGTTTGAGTCTACAACATTTAGTTAAGGTGTGAGAGCCTAAATGAACTTTGAATTGCTTTAAATGCATTTTCAGCCCGATTGTACACTTCAGGTGAAACTGTCAAAATCTTCAAAATGAGCAAAATCACAATGAAATTAATGCTGGAATCATCTTCAAGTTGCTAAAATACACTAATGACAGCAAAAAGTTTGATTTACAACATTTAGTTAAGGTGTCAGAGCCTAAATGAACTTTGTATTGCTTTAAACGCGTTTTCAGCCCCTGATTGTACACTTCAGGTGAAACTGTCAAAATCTTCAAAATGAGCAAAAGCACAATGAAATTAATGCTGGAATCATCTTCAAGTTGCTGAAATACACTAATGACAGCAAAAAGTTTGAGTCTACAAGATTTAGTTAAGGTGTGAGAGCCAAAATGAACTTTTTATTGCTGTAAACGCGTTTTCAGCACCTGAATGTACACTTCAGGTGAAACTGTCAAAATCTTCAAAATGAGCAAAAGCACAATGAAATTAATGCTGGAATCATCTTCAAGTTGCTAAAATACACTAATGACAGCAAAAAGTTTGAGTCTACAACATTTAGTTAAGGTTTGAGAGCCTAAATTAACTTTTTATTGCTTTAAACGCGTTTTCAGCCCTTGATTGTACACTTCAGGTGAAAGTGTCAAAATCTTCAAAATGAGCAAAAGCACAATGAAATTAATGCTGGAATCATCTTCAAGTTGCTAAAATACACTAATGACAGCAAAAAGTTTGAGTCTACAATATTTAGTTAAGGTGTGAGAGCCAAAATGAACTTTGTATTGCTTTAAAATTCATTTTCAGCCTGATTGTACACTTCAGATGAAACTGTCAAAATCTTCAAAATGAGCAAAAGCACAATGAAATTAATGTTGGAATCATCTTCAAGTTGCTAAAATACACTAATGACAGCAACAAGTTTGAGTCTACAACATTTAGTTGAGGTGTGAGAGCCTAAATTAACTTTTTATTGCTTTAAATGCGTTTTCAGCCCTTGATTGTACACTTCAGGTGAAACTGTCAAAATCTTCAAAATGAGCAAAAGCACAATGAAATTAATGCTGGAATCATCTTCAAGTTGCTAAAATACACTAATGACAGCAAAAAGTTTGAGTCTACAACATTTAGTTAAGGTTTGAGAGCCTAAATTAACTTTTTATTGCTTTAAACGCGTTTTCAGCCCTTGATTGTACACTTCAGGTGAAAGTGTCAAAATCTTCAAAATGAGCAAAAGCACAATGAAATTAATGCTGGAATCATCTTCAAGTTGCTAAAATACACTAATGACAGCAAAAAGTTTGAGTCTACAATATTTAGTTAAGGTGTGAGAGCCAAAATGAACTTTGTATTGCTTTAAAATTCATTTTCAGCCTGATTGTACACTTCAGATGAAACTGTCAAAATCTTCAAAATGAGCAAAAGCACAATGAAATTAATGTTGGAATCATTTTCAAGTTGCTAAAATACACTAATGACAGCAACAAGTTTGAGTCTACAACATTTAGTTGAGGTGTGAGAGCCTAAATGAACTTTGTATTGCTTTAAATGCGTTTTCAGCCCTTGATTGTACACTTCAGGTGAAACTGTCAAAATCTTCAAAATGAGCAAAAGCACAATGAAATTAATGCTGGAATCATCTTCAAGTTGCTAAAATACACTAATGACAGCAAAAAGTTTGAGTCTACAACATTTAGTTAAGGTGTGAGAGCCTAAATGAACTTTGTATTGCTTTAAACGCGTTTTCAGCCCCTGATTGTACACTTCAGGTGAAACTGTCAAAATCTTCAAAATGAGCAAAAGCACAATGAAATTAATGCTGGAATCATCTTCAAGTTGCTAAAATACACTATTGACAGCAAAAAGTTTGAGTCTACAACATTTAGTTAAGGTGTGAGAGCCAAAATTAACTTTGTATTGCTTTAAATGCATTTTCAGCCCGATTGGACACTTCAGGTGAAACTGTCAAAATCTTCTAAATGAGCAAAAGCACAATGAAATTAATGCTGGAATCATCTTCAAGTTGCTAAAATACACTAATGACAGTAAAAAGTTTAAGTCTACAACATTTAGTTAAGGTGTGAGAGCCTAAATGAACTTTGTATTGCTTTAAATGCATTTTCAGCCCGATTGTACACTTCAGGTTAAACTGTCAAAATCTTCAAAATGAGCAAAAGCACAATGAAATTAATGCTGGAATCATCTTCAAGTTGCTAAAATACACTAATGACAGCAAAAAGTTTGAGTCTACAACATTTAGTTAAGGTGTGAGAGCCTAAATGAACTTTGTATTGCTTTAAACGCGTTTTCAGCCCCTGATTGTACACTTCAGGTGAAACTGTCAAAATCTTCAAAATGAGCAAAAGCACAATGAAATTAATGCTGGAATCATCTTCAAGTTGCTAAAATACACTAATGACAGTAAAAAGTTTGAGTCTACAACATTTAGTTAAGGTGTGAGAGCCTAAATGAACTTTGAATTGCTTTAAATGCATTTTCAGCCCGATTGTACACTTCAGGTGAAACTGTCAAAATCTTCAAAATGAGCAAAATCACAATGAAATTAATGCTGGAATCATCTTCAAGTTGCTAAAATACACTAATGACAGCAAAAAGTTTGATCTACAACATTTAGTTAAGGTGTCAGAGCCTAAATGAACTTTGTATTGCTTTAAACGCGTTTTCAGCCCCTGATTGTACACTTCAGGTGAAACTGTCAAAATCTTCAAAATGAGCAAAAGCACAATGAAATTAATGCTGGAATCATCTTCAAGTTGCTGAAATACACTAATGACAGCAAAAAGTTTGAGTCTACAAGATTTAGTTAAGGTGTGAGAGCCAAAATGAACTTTTTATTGCTGTAAACGCGTTTTCAGCACCTGAATGTACACTTCAGGTGAAACTGTCAAAATCTTCAAAATGAGCAAAAGCACAATGAAATTAATGCTGGAATCATCTTCAAGTTGCTAAAATACACTAATGACAGCAAAAAGTTTGAGTCTACAACATTTAGTTAAGGTTTGAGAGCCTAAATTAACTTTTTATTGCTTTAAACGCGTTTTCAGCCCTTGATTGTACACTTCAGGTGAAAGTGTCAAAATCTTCAAAATGAGCAAAAGCACAATGAAATTAATGCTGGAATCATCTTCAAGTTGCTAAAATACACTAATGACAGCAAAAAGTTTGAGTCTACAATATTTAGTTAAGGTGTGAGAGCCAAAATGAACTTTGTATTGCTTTAAAATTCATTTTCAGCCTGATTGTACACTTCAGATGAAACTGTCAAAATCTTCAAAATGAGCAAAAGCACAATGAAATTAATGTTGGAATCATCTTCAAGTTGCTAAAATACACTAATGACAGCAACAAGTTTGAGTCTACAACATTTAGTTGAGGTGTGAGAGCCTAAATTAACTTTTTATTGCTTTAAATGCGTTTTCAGCCCTTGATTGTACACTTCAGGTGAAACTGTCAAAATCTTCAAAATGAGCAAAAGCACAATGAAATTAATGCTGGAATCATCTTCAAGTTGCTAAAATACACTAATGACAGCAAAAAGTTTGAGTCTACAACATTTAGTTAAGGTTTGAGAGCCTAAATTAACTTTTTATTGCTTTAAACGCGTTTTCAGCCCTTGATTGTACACTTCAGGTGAAAGTGTCAAAATCTTCAAAATGAGCAAAAGCACAATGAAATTAATGCTGGAATCATCTTCAAGTTGCTAAAATACACTAATGACAGCAAAAAGTTTGAGTCTACAACATGTAGTTAAGGTGTGAGAGCCTAAATGAACTTTGTATTGCTTTAAATGCATTTTCAGCCCGATTGTACACTTCAGGTTAAACTGTCAAAATCTTCAAAATGAGCAAAAGCACAATGAAATTAATGCTGGAATCATCTTCAAGTTGCTAAAATACACTAATGACAGCAAAAAGTTTGAGTCTTCAACATTTAGTTAAGGTGTGAGAGCCTAAATTAACTTTGTATTGCTTTAAACGCGTTTTCAGCCCCTGATTGTACACTTCAGGTGAAACTGTCAAAATCTTCAAAATGAGCAAAAGCACAATGAAATTAATGCTGGAATCATCTTCAAGTTGCTAAAATACACTAATGACAGTAAAAAGTTTGAGTCTACAACATTTAGTTAAGGTGTGAGAGCCTAAATGAACTTTGAATTGCTTTAAATGCATTTTCAGCCCGATTGTACACTTCAGGTGAAACTGTCAAAATCTTCAAAATGAGCAAAATCACAATGAAATTAATGCTGGAATCATCTTCAAGTTGCTAAAATACACTAATGACAGCAAAAAGTTTGAGTCTACAACATTTAGTTAAGGTGTCAGAGCCTAAATGAACTTTGTATTGCTTTAAACGCGTTTTCAGCCCCTGATTGTACACTTCAGGTGAAACTGTCAAAATCTTCAAAATGAGCAAAAGCACAATGAAATTAATGCTGGAATCATCTTCAAGTTGCTAAAATACACTAATGACAGCAAAAAGTTTGAGTCTACAACATTTAGTTAAGGTGTGAGAGCCAAAATTAACTTTGTATTGCTGTAAACGCGTTTTCAGCACCTGAATGTACACTTCAGGTGAAACTGTCAAAATCTTCAAAATGAGCAAAAGCACAATGAAATTAATGTTGGAATCATCTTCAAGTTGCTAAAATACACTAATGACAGCAACAAGTTTGAGTCTACAACATTTAGTTAAGGTGTGAGAGCCAAAATGAACTTTTTATTGCTTTAAACGCGTTTTCAGCACCTGATTGTACACTTCAGGTGAAACTGTCAAAATCTTCAAAATGAGCAAAAGCACAATGAAATTAATGCTGGAATCATCTTCAAGTTGCTAAAATACACTAATGACAGCAAAAAGTTTGAGTCTACAATATTTAGTTAAGGTGTGAGAGCCAAAATGAACTTTGTATTGCTTTAAAATTCATTTTCAGCCCGATTGTACACTTCAGATGAAACTGTCAAAATCTTCAAAATGAGCAGAAGCACAATGAAATTAATGTTGGAATCATCTTCAAGTTGCTAAAATACACTAATGACAGCAACAAGTTTGAGTCTACAACATTTAGTTGAGGTGTGAGAGCCTAAATTAACTTTTTATTGCTTTAAATGCGTTTTCAGCCCTTGATTGTACACTTCAGGTGAAACTGTCAAAATCTTCAAAATGAGCAAAAGCACAATGAAATTAATGCTGGAATCATCTTCAAGTTGCTAAAATACACTAATGACAGCAAAAAGTTTGAGTCTACAACATTTAGTTAAGGTTTGAGAGCCTAAATTAACTTTTTATTGCTTTAAACGCGTTTTCAGCCCTTGATTGTACACTTCAGGTGAAAGTGTCAAAATCTTCAAAATGAGCAAAAGCACAATGAAATTAATGCTGGAATCATCTTCAAGTTGCTAAAATACACTAATGACAGCAAAAAGTTTGAGTCTACAATATTTAGTTAAGGTGTGAGAGCCAAAATGAACTTTGTATTGCTTTAAAATTCATTTTCAGCCTGATTGTACACTTCAGATGAAACTGTCAAAATCTTCAAAATGAGCAAAAGCACAATGAAATTAATGTTGGAATCATCTTCAAGTTGCTAAAATACACTAATGACAGCAACAAGTTTGAGTCTACAACATTTAGTTGAGGTGTGAGAGCCTAAATGAACTTTGAATTGCTTTAAATGCATTTTCAGCCCGATTGTACACTTCAGGTGAAACTGTCAAAATCTTCAAAATGAGCAAAATCACAATGAAATTAATGCTGGAATCATCTTCAAGTTGCTAAAATACACTAATGACAGCAAAAAGTTTGATCTACAACATTTAGTTAAGGTGTCAGAGCCTAAATGAACTTTGTATTGCTTTAAACGCGTTTTCAGCCCCTGATTGTACACTTCAGGTGAAACTGTCAAAATCTTCAAAATGAGCAAAAGCACAATGAAATTAATGCTGGAATCATCTTCAAGTTGCTGAAATACACTAATGACAGCAAAAAGTTTGAGTCTACAAGATTTAGTTAAGGTGTGAGAGCCAAAATGAACTTTTTATTGCTGTAAACGCGTTTTCAGCACCTGAATGTACACTTCAGGTGAAACTGTCAAAATCTTCAAAATGAGCAAAAGCACAATGAAATTAATGCTGGAATCATCTTCAAGTTGCTAAAATACACTAATGACAGCAAAAAGTTTGAGTCTACAACATTTAGTTAAGGTTTGAGAGCCTAAATTAACTTTTTATTGCTTTAAACGCGTTTTCAGCCCTTGATTGTACACTTCAGGTGAAAGTGTCAAAATCTTCAAAATGAGCAAAAGCACAATGAAATTAATGCTGGAATCATCTTCAAGTTGCTAAAATACACTAATGACAGCAAAAAGTTTGAGTCTACAATATTTAGTTAAGGTGTGAGAGCCAAAATGAACTTTGTATTGCTTTAAAATTCATTTTCAGCCTGATTGTACACTTCAGATGAAACTGTCAAAATCTTCAAAATGAGCAAAAGCACAATGAAATTAATGTTGGAATCATCTTCAAGTTGCTAAAATACACTAATGACAGCAACAAGTTTGAGTCTACAACATTTAGTTGAGGTGTGAGAGCCTAAATTAACTTTTTATTGCTTTAAATGCGTTTTCAGCCCTTGATTGTACACTTCAGGTGAAACTGTCAAAATCTTCAAAATGAGCAAAAGCACAATGAAATTAATGCTGGAATCATCTTCAAGTTGCTAAAATACACTAATGACAGCAAAAAGTTTGAGTCTACAACATTTAGTTAAGGTTTGAGAGCCTAAATTAACTTTTTATTGCTTTAAACGCGTTTTCAGCCCTTGATTGTACACTTCAGGTGAAAGTGTCAAAATCTTCAAAATGAGCAAAAGCACAATGAAATTAATGCTGGAATCATCTTCAAGTTGCTAAAATACACTAATGACAGCAAAAAGTTTGAGTCTACAACATGTAGTTAAGGTGTGAGAGCCTAAATGAACTTTGTATTGCTTTAAATGCATTTTCAGCCCGATTGTACACTTCAGGTTAAACTGTCAAAATCTTCAAAATGAGCAAAAGCACAATGAAATTAATGCTGGAATCATCTTCAAGTTGCTAAAATACACTAATGACAGCAAAAAGTTTGAGTCTTCAACATTTAGTTAAGGTGTGAGAGCCTAAATTAACTTTGTATTGCTTTAAACGCGTTTTCAGCCCCTGATTGTACACTTCAGGTGAAACTGTCAAAATCTTCAAAATGAGCAAAAGCACAATGAAATTAATGCTGGAATCATCTTCAAGTTGCTAAAATACACTAATGACAGTAAAAAGTTTGAGTCTACAACATTTAGTTAAGGTGTGAGAGCCTAAATGAACTTTGAATTGCTTTAAATGCATTTTCAGCCCGATTGTACACTTCAGGTGAAACTGTCAAAATCTTCAAAATGAGCAAAATCACAATGAAATTAATGCTGGAATCATCTTCAAGTTGCTAAAATACACTAATGACAGCAAAAAGTTTGAGTCTACAACATTTAGTTAAGGTGTCAGAGCCTAAATGAACTTTGTATTGCTTTAAACGCGTTTTCAGCCCCTGATTGTACACTTCAGGTGAAACTGTCAAAATCTTCAAAATGAGCAAAAGCACAATGAAATTAATGCTGGAATCATCTTCAAGTTGCTAAAATACACTAATGACAGCAAAAAGTTTGAGTCTACAACATTTAGTTAAGGTGTGAGAGCCAAAATTAACTTTGTATTGCTGTAAACGCGTTTTCAGCACCTGAATGTACACTTCAGGTGAAACTGTCAAAATCTTCAAAATGAGCAAAAGCACAATGAAATTAATGTTGGAATCATCTTCAAGTTGCTAAAATACACTAATGACAGCAACAAGTTTGAGTCTACAACATTTAGTTAAGGTGTGAGAGCCAAAATGAACTTTTTATTGCTTTAAACGCGTTTTCAGCACCTGATTGTACACTTCAGGTGAAACTGTCAAAATCTTCAAAATGAGCAAAAGCACAATGAAATTAATGCTGGAATCATCTTCAAGTTGCTAAAATACACTAATGACAGCAAAAAGTTTGAGTCTACAATATTTAGTTAAGGTGTGAGAGCCAAAATGAACTTTGTATTGCTTTAAAATTCATTTTCAGCCCGATTGTACACTTCAGATGAAACTGTCAAAATCTTCAAAATGAGCAGAAGCACAATGAAATTAATGTTGGAATCATCTTCAAGTTGCTAAAATACACTAATGACAGCAACAAGTTTGAGTCTACAACATTTAGTTGAGGTGTGAGAGCCTAAATTAACTTTTTATTGCTTTAAATGCGTTTTCAGCCCTTGATTGTACACTTCAGGTGAAACTGTCAAAATCTTCAAAATGAGCAAAAGCACAATGAAATTAATGCTGGAATCATCTTCAAGTTGCTAAAATACACTAATGACAGCAAAAAGTTTGAGTCTACAACATTTAGTTAAGGTTTGAGAGCCTAAATTAACTTTTTATTGCTTTAAACGCGTTTTCAGCCCTTGATTGTACACTTCAGGTGAAAGTGTCAAAATCTTCAAAATGAGCAAAAGCACAATGAAATTAATGCTGGAATCATCTTCAAGTTGCTAAAATACACTAATGACAGCAAAAAGTTTGAGTCTACAATATTTAGTTAAGGTGTGAGAGCCAAAATGAACTTTGTATTGCTTTAAAATTCATTTTCAGCCTGATTGTACACTTCAGATGAAACTGTCAAAATCTTCAAAATGAGCAAAAGCACAATGAAATTAATGTTGGAATCATCTTCAAGTTGCTAAAATACACTAATGACAGCAACAAGTTTGAGTCTACAACATTTAGTTGAGGTGTGAGAGCCTAAATGAACTTTGTATTGCTTTAAATGCGTTTTCAGCCCTTGATTGTACACTTCAGGTGAAACTGTCAAAATCTTCAAAATGAGCAAAAGCACAATGAAATTAATGCTGGAATCATCTTCAAGTTGCTAAAATACACTAATGACAGCAAAAAGTTTGAGTCTACAACATTTAGTTAAGGTGTGAGAGCCTAAATGAACTTTGTATTGCTTTAAACGCGTTTTCAGCCCCTGATTGTACACTTCAGGTGAAACTGTCAAAATCTTCAAAATGAGCAAAAGCACAATGAAATTAATGCTGGAATCATCTTCAAGTTGCTAAAATACACTATTGACAGCAAAAAGTTTGAGTCTACAACATTTAGTTAAGGTGTGAGAGCCAAAATTAACTTTGTATTGCTTTAAATGCATTTTCAGCCCGATTGGACACTTCAGGTGAAACTGTCAAAATCTTCTAAATGAGCAAAAGCACAATGAAATTAATGCTGGAATCATCTTCAAGTTGCTAAAATACACTAATGACAGTAAAAAGTTTAAGTCTACAACATTTAGTTAAGGTGTGAGAGCCTAAATGAACTTTGTATTGCTTTAAACGCGTTTTCAGCCCCTGATTGTACACTTCAGGTGAAACTGTCAAAATCTTCAAAATGAGCAAAAGCACAATGAAATTAATGCTGGAATCATCTTCAAGTTGCTAAAATACACTAAGGACAGCAACAAGTTTGAGTCTACAACATTTAGTTAAGGTGTGAGAGCCTAAATGAACTTTGTATTGCTTTAAATGCATTTTCAGCCCGATTGTACACTTCAGGTTAAACTGTCAAAATCTTCAAAATGAGCAAAAGCACAATGAAATTAATGCTGGAATCATCTTCAAGTTGCTAAAATACACTAATGACAGCAAAAAGTTTGAGTCTACAACATTTAGTTAAGGTGTGAGAGCCTAAATGAACTTTGTATTGCTTTAAACGCGTTTTCAGCCCCTGATTGTACACTTCAGGTGAAACTGTCAAAATCTTCAAAATGAGCAAAAGCACAATGAAATTAATGCTGGAATCATCTTCAAGTTGCTAAAATACACTAATGACAGTAAAAAGTTTGAGTCTACAACATTTAGTTAAGGTGTGAGAGCCTAAATGAACTTTGAATTGCTTTAAATGCATTTTCAGCCCGATTGTACACTTCAGGTGAAACTGTCAAAATCTTCAAAATGAGCAAAATCACAATGAAATTAATGCTGGAATCATCTTCAAGTTGCTAAAATACACTAATGACAGCAAAAAGTTTGAGTCTACAACATTTAGTTAAGGTGTCAGAGCCTAAATGAACTTTGTATTGCTTTAAACGCGTTTTCAGCCCCTGATTGTACACTTCAGGTGAAACTGTCAAAATCTTCAAAATGAGCAAAAGCACAATGAAATTAATGCTGGAATCATCTTCAAGTTGCTGAAATACACTAATGACAGCAAAAAGTTTGAGTCTACAACATTTAGTTAAGGTGTGAGAGCCAAAATGAACTTTTTATTGCTGTAAACGCGTTTTCAGCACCTGAATGTACACTTCAGGTGAAACTGTCAAAATCTTCAAAATGAGCAAAAGCACAATGAAATTAATGCTGGAATCATCTTCAAGTTGCTAAAATACACTAATGACAGTAAAAAGTTTGAGTCTACAACATTTAGTTAAGGTGTGAGAGCCTAAATGAACTTTGAATTGCTTTAAATGCATTTTCAGCCCGATTGTACACTTCAGGTGAAACTGTCAAAATCTTCAAAATGAGCAAAATCACAATGAAATTAATGCTGGAATCATCTTCAAGTTGCTAAAATACACTAATGACAGCAAAAAGTTTGATCTACAACATTTAGTTAAGGTGTCAGAGCCTAAATGAACTTTGTATTGCTTTAAACGCGTTTTCAGCCCCTGATTGTACACTTCAGGTGAAACTGTCAAAATCTTCAAAATGAGCAAAAGCACAATGAAATTAATGCTGGAATCATCTTCAAGTTGCTGAAATACACTAATGACAGCAAAAAGTTTGAGTCTACAAGATTTAGTTAAGGTGTGAGAGCCAAAATGAACTTTTTATTGCTGTAAACGCGTTTTCAGCACCTGAATGTACACTTCAGGTGAAACTGTCAAAATCTTCAAAATGAGCAAAAGCACAATGAAATTAATGCTGGAATCATCTTCAAGTTGCTAAAATACACTAATGACAGCAAAAAGTTTGAGTCTACAACATTTAGTTAAGGTTTGAGAGCCTAAATTAACTTTTTATTGCTTTAAACGCGTTTTCAGCCCTTGATTGTACACTTCAGGTGAAAGTGTCAAAATCTTCAAAATGAGCAAAAGCACAATGAAATTAATGCTGGAATCATCTTCAAGTTGCTAAAATACACTAATGACAGCAAAAAGTTTGAGTCTACAATATTTAGTTAAGGTGTGAGAGCCAAAATGAACTTTGTATTGCTTTAAAATTCATTTTCAGCCTGATTGTACACTTCAGATGAAACTGTCAAAATCTTCAAAATGAGCAAAAGCACAATGAAATTAATGTTGGAATCATCTTCAAGTTGCTAAAATACACTAATGACAGCAACAAGTTTGAGTCTACAACATTTAGTTGAGGTGTGAGAGCCTAAATTAACTTTTTATTGCTTTAAATGCGTTTTCAGCCCTTGATTGTACACTTCAGGTGAAACTGTCAAAATCTTCAAAATGAGCAAAAGCACAATGAAATTAATGCTGGAATCATCTTCAAGTTGCTAAAATACACTAATGACAGCAAAAAGTTTGAGTCTACAACATTTAGTTAAGGTTTGAGAGCCTAAATTAACTTTTTATTGCTTTAAACGCGTTTTCAGCCCTTGATTGTACACTTCAGGTGAAAGTGTCAAAATCTTCAAAATGAGCAAAAGCACAATGAAATTAATGCTGGAATCATCTTCAAGTTGCTAAAATACACTAATGACAGCAAAAAGTTTGAGTCTACAACATGTAGTTAAGGTGTGAGAGCCTAAATGAACTTTGTATTGCTTTAAATGCATTTTCAGCCCGATTGTACACTTCAGGTTAAACTGTCAAAATCTTCAAAATGAGCAAAAGCACAATGAAATTAATGCTGGAATCATCTTCAAGTTGCTAAAATACACTAATGACAGCAAAAAGTTTGAGTCTTCAACATTTAGTTAAGGTGTGAGAGCCTAAATTAACTTTGTATTGCTTTAAACGCGTTTTCAGCCCCTGATTGTACACTTCAGGTGAAACTGTCAAAATCTTCAAAATGAGCAAAAGCACAATGAAATTAATGCTGGAATCATCTTCAAGTTGCTAAAATACACTAATGACAGTAAAAAGTTTGAGTCTACAACATTTAGTTAAGGTGTGAGAGCCTAAATGAACTTTGAATTGCTTTAAATGCATTTTCAGCCCGATTGTACACTTCAGGTGAAACTGTCAAAATCTTCAAAATGAGCAAAATCACAATGAAATTAATGCTGGAATCATCTTCAAGTTGCTAAAATACACTAATGACAGCAAAAAGTTTGAGTCTACAACATTTAGTTAAGGTGTCAGAGCCTAAATGAACTTTGTATTGCTTTAAACGCGTTTTCAGCCCCTGATTGTACACTTCAGGTGAAACTGTCAAAATCTTCAAAATGAGCAAAAGCACAATGAAATTAATGCTGGAATCATCTTCAAGTTGCTAAAATACACTAATGACAGCAAAAAGTTTGAGTCTACAACATTTAGTTAAGGTGTGAGAGCCAAAATTAACTTTGTATTGCTGTAAACGCGTTTTCAGCACCTGAATGTACACTTCAGGTGAAACTGTCAAAATCTTCAAAATGAGCAAAAGCACAATGAAATTAATGTTGGAATCATCTTCAAGTTGCTAAAATACACTAATGACAGCAACAAGTTTGAGTCTACAACATTTAGTTAAGGTGTGAGAGCCAAAATGAACTTTTTATTGCTTTAAACGCGTTTTCAGCACCTGATTGTACACTTCAGGTGAAACTGTCAAAATCTTCAAAATGAGCAAAAGCACAATGAAATTAATGCTGGAATCATCTTCAAGTTGCTAAAATACACTAATGACAGCAAAAAGTTTGAGTCTACAATATTTAGTTAAGGTGTGAGAGCCAAAATGAACTTTGTATTGCTTTAAAATTCATTTTCAGCCCGATTGTACACTTCAGATGAAACTGTCAAAATCTTCAAAATGAGCAGAAGCACAATGAAATTAATGTTGGAATCATCTTCAAGTTGCTAAAATACACTAATGACAGCAACAAGTTTGAGTCTACAACATTTAGTTGAGGTGTGAGAGCCTAAATTAACTTTTTATTGCTTTAAATGCGTTTTCAGCCCTTGATTGTACACTTCAGGTGAAACTGTCAAAATCTTCAAAATGAGCAAAAGCACAATGAAATTAATGCTGGAATCATCTTCAAGTTGCTAAAATACACTAATGACAGCAAAAAGTTTGAGTCTACAACATTTAGTTAAGGTTTGAGAGCCTAAATTAACTTTTTATTGCTTTAAACGCGTTTTCAGCCCTTGATTGTACACTTCAGGTGAAAGTGTCAAAATCTTCAAAATGAGCAAAAGCACAATGAAATTAATGCTGGAATCATCTTCAAGTTGCTAAAATACACTAATGACAGCAAAAAGTTTGAGTCTACAATATTTAGTTAAGGTGTGAGAGCCAAAATGAACTTTGTATTGCTTTAAAATTCATTTTCAGCCTGATTGTACACTTCAGATGAAACTGTCAAAATCTTCAAAATGAGCAAAAGCACAATGAAATTAATGTTGGAATCATCTTCAAGTTGCTAAAATACACTAATGACAGCAACAAGTTTGAGTCTACAACATTTAGTTGAGGTGTGAGAGCCTAAATTAACTTTTTATTGCTTTAAATGCGTTTTCAGCCCTTGATTGTACACTTCAGGTGAAACTGTCAAAATCTTCAAAATGAGCAAAAGCACAATGAAATTAATGCTGGAATCATCTTCAAGTTGCTAAAATACACTAATGACAGCAAAAAGTTTGAGTCTACAACATTTAGTTAAGGTTTGAGAGCCTAAATTAACTTTTTATTGCTTTAAACGCGTTTTCAGCCCTTGATTGTACACTTCAGGTGAAAGTGTCAAAATCTTCAAAATGAGCAAAAGCACAATGAAATTAATGCTGGAATCATCTTCAAGTTGCTAAAATACACTAATGACAGCAAAAAGTTTGAGTCTACAACATGTAGTTAAGGTGTGAGAGCCTAAATGAACTTTGTATTGCTTTAAATGCATTTTCAGCCCGATTGTACACTTCAGGTTAAACTGTCAAAATCTTCAAAATGAGCAAAAGCACAATGAAATTAATGCTGGAATCATCTTCAAGTTGCTAAAATACACTAATGACAGCAAAAAGTTTGAGTCTTCAACATTTAGTTAAGGTGTGAGAGCCTAAATTAACTTTGTATTGCTTTAAACGCGTTTTCAGCCCCTGATTGTACACTTCAGGTGAAACTGTCAAAATCTTCAAAATGAGCAAAAGCACAATGAAATTAATGCTGGAATCATCTTCAAGTTGCTAAAATACACTAATGACAGTAAAAAGTTTGAGTCTACAACATTTAGTTAAGGTGTGAGAGCCTAAATGAACTTTGAATTGCTTTAAATGCATTTTCAGCCCGATTGTACACTTCAGGTGAAACTGTCAAAATCTTCAAAATGAGCAAAATCACAATGAAATTAATGCTGGAATCATCTTCAAGTTGCTAAAATACACTAATGACAGCAAAAAGTTTGAGTCTACAACATTTAGTTAAGGTGTCAGAGCCTAAATGAACTTTGTATTGCTTTAAACGCGTTTTCAGCCCCTGATTGTACACTTCAGGTGAAACTGTCAAAATCTTCAAAATGAGCAAAAGCACAATGAAATTAATGCTGGAATCATCTTCAAGTTGCTAAAATACACTAATGACAGCAAAAAGTTTGAGTCTACAACATTTAGTTAAGGTGTGAGAGCCAAAATTAACTTTGTATTGCTGTAAACGCGTTTTCAGCACCTGAATGTACACTTCAGGTGAAACTGTCAAAATCTTCAAAATGAGCAAAAGCACAATGAAATTAATGTTGGAATCATCTTCAAGTTGCTAAAATACACTAATGACAGCAACAAGTTTGAGTCTACAACATTTAGTTAAGGTGTGAGAGCCAAAATGAACTTTTTATTGCTTTAAACGCGTTTTCAGCACCTGATTGTACACTTCAGGTGAAACTGTCAAAATCTTCAAAATGAGCAAAAGCACAATGAAATTAATGCTGGAATCATCTTCAAGTTGCTAAAATACACTAATGACAGCAAAAAGTTTGAGTCTACAATATTTAGTTAAGGTGTGAGAGCCAAAATGAACTTTGTATTGCTTTAAAATTCATTTTCAGCCCGATTGTACACTTCAGATGAAACTGTCAAAATCTTCAAAATGAGCAGAAGCACAATGAAATTAATGTTGGAATCATCTTCAAGTTGCTAAAATACACTAATGACAGCAACAAGTTTGAGTCTACAACATTTAGTTGAGGTGTGAGAGCCTAAATTAACTTTTTATTGCTTTAAATGCGTTTTCAGCCCTTGATTGTACACTTCAGGTGAAACTGTCAAAATCTTCAAAATGAGCAAAAGCACAATGAAATTAATGCTGGAATCATCTTCAAGTTGCTAAAATACACTAATGACAGCAAAAAGTTTGAGTCTACAACATTTAGTTAAGGTTTGAGAGCCTAAATTAACTTTTTATTGCTTTAAACGCGTTTTCAGCCCTTGATTGTACACTTCAGGTGAAAGTGTCAAAATCTTCAAAATGAGCAAAAGCACAATGAAATTAATGCTGGAATCATCTTCAAGTTGCTAAAATACACTAATGACAGCAAAAAGTTTGAGTCTACAATATTTAGTTAAGGTGTGAGAGCCAAAATGAACTTTGTATTGCTTTAAAATTCATTTTCAGCCTGATTGTACACTTCAGATGAAACTGTCAAAATCTTCAAAATGAGCAAAAGCACAATGAAATTAATGTTGGAATCATCTTCAAGTTGCTAAAATACACTAATGACAGCAACAAGTTTGAGTCTACAACATTTAGTTGAGGTGTGAGAGCCTAAATGAACTTTGTATTGCTTTAAATGCGTTTTCAGCCCTTGATTGTACACTTCAGGTGAAACTGTCAAAATCTTCAAAATGAGCAAAAGCACAATGAAATTAATGCTGGAATCATCTTCAAGTTGCTAAAATACACTAATGACAGCAAAAAGTTTGAGTCTACAACATTTAGTTAAGGTGTGAGAGCCTAAATGAACTTTGTATTGCTTTAAACGCGTTTTCAGCCCCTGATTGTACACTTCAGGTGAAACTGTCAAAATCTTCAAAATGAGCAAAAGCACAATGAAATTAATGCTGGAATCATCTTCAAGTTGCTAAAATACACTATTGACAGCAAAAAGTTTGAGTCTACAACATTTAGTTAAGGTGTGAGAGCCAAAATTAACTTTGTATTGCTTTAAATGCATTTTCAGCCCGATTGGACACTTCAGGTGAAACTGTCAAAATCTTCTAAATGAGCAAAAGCACAATGAAATTAATGCTGGAATCATCTTCAAGTTGCTAAAATACACTAATGACAGTAAAAAGTTTAAGTCTACAACATTTAGTTAAGGTGTGAGAGCCTAAATGAACTTTGTATTGCTTTAAACGCGTTTTCAGCCCCTGATTGTACACTTCAGGTGAAACTGTCAAAATCTTCAAAATGAGCAAAAGCACAATGAAATTAATGCTGGAATCATCTTCAAGTTGCTAAAATACACTAAGGACAGCAACAAGTTTGAGTCTACAACATTTAGTTAAGGTGTGAGAGCCTAAATGAACTTTGTATTGCTTTAAATGCATTTTCAGCCCGATTGTACACTTCAGGTTAAACTGTCAAAATCTTCAAAATGAGCAAAAGCACAATGAAATTAATGCTGGAATCATCTTCAAGTTGCTAAAATACACTAATGACAGCAAAAAGTTTGAGTCTACAACATTTAGTTAAGGTGTGAGAGCCTAAATGAACTTTGTATTGCTTTAAACGCGTTTTCAGCCCCTGATTGTACACTTCAGGTGAAACTGTCAAAATCTTCAAAATGAGCAAAAGCACAATGAAATTAATGCTGGAATCATCTTCAAGTTGCTAAAATACACTAATGACAGTAAAAAGTTTGAGTCTACAACATTTAGTTAAGGTGTGAGAGCCTAAATGAACTTTGAATTGCTTTAAATGCATTTTCAGCCCGATTGTACACTTCAGGTGAAACTGTCAAAATCTTCAAAATGAGCAAAATCACAATGAAATTAATGCTGGAATCATCTTCAAGTTGCTAAAATACACTAATGACAGCAAAAAGTTTGAGTCTACAACATTTAGTTAAGGTGTCAGAGCCTAAATGAACTTTGTATTGCTTTAAACGCGTTTTCAGCCCCTGATTGTACACTTCAGGTGAAACTGTCAAAATCTTCAAAATGAGCAAAAGCACAATGAAATTAATGCTGGAATCATCTTCAAGTTGCTGAAATACACTAATGACAGCAAAAAGTTTGAGTCTACAACATTTAGTTAAGGTGTGAGAGCCAAAATGAACTTTTTATTGCTGTAAACGCGTTTTCAGCACCTGAATGTACACTTCAGGTGAAACTGTCAAAATCTTCAAAATGAGCAAAAGCACAATGAAATTAATGCTGGAATCATCTTCAAGTTGCTAAAATACACTAATGACAGCAAAAAGTTTGAGTCTACAACATTTAGTTAAGGTGTGAGAGCCAAAATGAACTTTGTATTGCTGTAAACGCGTTTTCAGCACCTGAATGTACACTTCAGGTGAAACTGTCAAAATCTTCAAAATGAGCAAAAGCACAATGAAATTAATGTTGGAATCATCTTCAAGTTGCTAAAATACACTAATGACAGCAACAAGTTTGAGTCTACAACATTTAGTTGAGGTGTGAGAGCCTAAATTAACTTTTTATTGCTTTAAATGCGTTTTCAGCCCTTGATTGTACACTTCAGGTGAAAGTGTCAAAATCTTCAAAATGAGCAAAAGCACAATGAAATTAATGCTGGAATCATCTTCAAGTTGCTAAAATACACTAATGACAGCAAAAAAGTTTGAGTGTACAACATTTAGTTAAGGTGTGAGAGCCAAAATGAACTTTGTATTGCTTTAAATGCACTTTCAGCCCGAATGTACACTTCAGATGAAACTGTCAAAATCTTCAAAATGAGCAAAAGCACAATGAAATTAATGCTGGAATAATCTTCAAGTTGCTAAAATACACTAATGACAGCAAAAAGTTTGAGTCTACAACATTTAGTTAAGGTGTGAGAGCCTAAATGAACTTTGTATTGCTGTAAACGCGTTTTCAGCACCTGATTGTACACTTCAGGTGAAACTGTCAAAATCTTCAAAATGAGCAAAAGCACAATGAAATTAATGCTGGAATCATCTTCAAGTTGCTAAAATACACTAATGACAGCAAAAAGTTTGAGTCTACAACATTTAGTTAAGGTGTGAGAGCCTAAATGAACTTTGAATTGCTTTAAATGCATTTTCAGCCCGATTGTACACTTCAGGTGAAACTGTCAAAATCTTCAAAATGAGCAAAATCACAATGAAATTAATGCTGGAATCATCTTCAAGTTGCTAAAATACACTAATGACAGCAAAAAGTTTGAGTCTACAACATTTAGTTAAGGTGTCAGAGCCTAAATGAACTTTGTATTGCTTTAAACGCGTTTTCAGCCCCTGATTGTACACTTCAGGTGAAACTGTCAAAATCTTCAAAATGAGCAAAAGCACAATGAAATTAATGCTGGAATCATCTTCAAGTTGCTGAAATACACTAATGACAGCAAAAAGTTTGAGTCTACAACATTTAGTTAAGGTGTGAGAGCCAAAATGAACTTTTTATTGCTGTAAACGCGTTTTCAGCACCTGAATGTACACTTCAGGTGAAACTGTCAAAATCTTCAAAATGAGCAAAAGCACAATGAAATTAATGCTGGAATCATCTTCAAGTTGCTAAAATACACTAATGACAGCAAAAAGTTTGAGTCTACAACATTTAGTTAAGGTGTGAGAGCCAAAATGAACTTTGTATTGCTGTAAACGCGTTTTCAGCACCTGAATGTACACTTCAGGTGAAACTGTCAAAATCTTCAAAATGAGCAAAAGCACAATGAAATTAATGTTGGAATCATCTTCAAGTTGCTAAAATACACTAATGACAGCAACAAGTTTGAGTCTACAACATTTAGTTGAGGTGTGAGAGCCTAAATTAACTTTTTATTGCTTTAAATGCGTTTTCAGCCCTTGATTGTACACTTCAGGTGAAAGTGTCAAAATCTTCAAAATGAGCAAAAGCACAATGAAATTAATGCTGGAATCATCTTCAAGTTGCTAAAATACACTAATGACAGCAAAAAAGTTTGAGTGTACAACATTTAGTTAAGGTGTGAGAGCCAAAATGAACTTTGTATTGCTTTAAATGCACTTTCAGCCCGAATGTACACTTCAGATGAAACTGTCAAAATCTTCAAAATGAGCAAAAGCACAATGAAATTAATGCTGGAATAATCTTCAAGTTGCTAAAATACACTAATGACAGCAAAAAGTTTGAGTCTACAACATTTAGTTAAGGTGTGAGAGCCTAAATGAACTTTGTATTGCTGTAAACGCGTTTTCAGCACCTGATTGTACACTTCAGGTGAAACTGTCAAAATCTTCAAAATGAGCAAAAGCACAATGAAATTAATGCTGGAATCATCTTCAAGTTGCTAAAATACACTAATGACAGCAAAAAGTTTGAGTCTACAACATTTAGTTAAGGTGTGAGAGCCAAAATGAACTTTGTATTGCTTTAAATGCATTTTCAGCCCGATAGTACACTTCAGGTGAAACTGTCAAAATCTTCAAAATGAGCAAAAGCACAATTAAATTAATGATGGAATCATCTTCAAGTTGCTAAAATACACTAATGACAAAAAAAGTTTGAGTCTACAACATTTAGTTAAGGTGTGAGAGCCAAAATGAACTTTGTATTGCTTTAAAATTCATTTTCAGCCCGATTGTACACTTCAGGTGAAACTGTCAAAATCTTCAGAATGAGCAAAAGCACAATGAAATTAATGCTTGAATCATCTTCAAGTTGCTAAAATACACTAATGACAGCAAAAAGTTTGAGTCTACAACATTTAGTTAAGGTTTGAGAGCCTAAATTAACTTTTTATTGCTTTAAACGCGTTTTCAGCCCTTGATTGTACACTTCAGGTGAAAGTGTCAAAATCTTCAAAATGAGCAAAAGCACAATGAAATTAATGCTGGAATCATCTTCAAGTTGCTAAAATACACTAATGACAGCAACAAGTTTGAGTCTACAACATTTAGTTAAGGTGTGAGAGCCTAAATGAACTTTGTATTGCTTTAAACGCGTTTTCAGCCCCTGATTGTACACTTCAGGTGAAACTGTCAAAATCTTCAAAATGAGCAAAAGCACAATGAAATTAATGCTGGAATCATCTTCAAGTTGCTAAAATACACTAATGACAGCAAAAAGTTTGAGTCTACAACATTTAGTTAAGGTGTGAGAGCCTAAATGAACTTTGTATTGCTTTAAACGCGTTTTCAGCCCCTGATTGTACACTTCAGGTGAAACTGTCAAAATCTTCAAAATGAGCAAAAGCACAATGAAATTAATGCTGGAATCATCTTCAAGTTGCTAAAATACACTAATGACAGTAAAAAGTTTGAGTCTACAACATTTAGTTAAGGTGTGAGAGCCTAAATGAACTTTGAATTGCTTTAAATGCATTTTCAGCCCGATTGTACACTTCAGGTGAAACTGTCAAAATCTTCAAAATGAGCAAAATCACAATGAAATTAATGCTGGAATCATCTTCAAGTTGCTAAAATACACTAATGACAGCAAAAAGTTTGAGTCTACAACATTTAGTTAAGGTGTCAGAGCCTAAATGAACTTTGTATTGCTTTAAACGCGTTTTCAGCCCCTGATTGTACACTTCAGGTGAAACTGTCAAAATCTTCAAAATGAGCAAAAGCACAATGCAATTAATGCTGGAATCATCTTCAAGTTGCTAAAATACACTAATGACAGCAAAAAGTTTGAGTCTACAACATTTAGTTAAGGTGTGAGAGCCAAAATTAACTTTGTATTGCTGTAAACGCGTTTTCAGCACCTGAATGTACACTTCAGGTGAAACTGTCAAAATCTTCAAAATGAGCAAAAGCACAATGAAATTAATGTTGGAATCATCTTCAAGTTGCTAAAATACACTAATGACAGCAACAAGTTTGAGTCTACAACATTTAGTTAAGGTGTGAGAGCCAAAATGAACTTTTTATTGCTTTAAACGCGTTTTCAGCACCTGATTGTACACTTCAGGTGAAACTGTCAAAATCTTCAAAATGAGCAAAAGCACAATGAAATTAATGCTGGAATCATCTTCAAGTTGCTAAAATACACTAATGACAGCAAAAAGTTTGAGTCTACAATATTTAGTTAAGGTGTGAGAGCCAAAATGAACTTTGTATTGCTTTAAAATTCATTTTCAGCCCGATTGTACACTTCAGATGAAACTGTCAAAATCTTCAAAATGAGCAGAAGCACAATGAAATTAATGTTGGAATCATCTTCAAGTTGCTAAAATACACTAATGACAGCAACAAGTTTGAGTCTACAACATTTAGTTGAGGTGTGAGAGCCTAAATTAACTTTTTATTGCTTTAAATGCGTTTTCAGCCCTTGATTGTACACTTCAGGTGAAACTGTCAAAATCTTCAAAATGAGCAAAAGCACAATGAAATTAATGCTGGAATCATCTTCAAGTTGCTAAAATACACTAATGACAGCAAAAAGTTTGAGTCTACAACATTTAGTTAAGGTTTGAGAGCCTAAATTAACTTTTTATTGCTTTAAACGCGTTTTCAGCCCTTGATTGTACACTTCAGGTGAAAGTGTCAAAATCTTCAAAATGAGCAAAAGCACAATGAAATTAATGCTGGAATCATCTTCAAGTTGCTAAAATACACTAATGACAGCAAAAAGTTTGAGTCTACAATATTTAGTTAAGGTGTGAGAGCCAAAATGAACTTTGTATTGCTTTAAAATTCATTTTCAGCCTGATTGTACACTTCAGATGAAACTGTCAAAATCTTCAAAATGAGCAAAAGCACAATGAAATTAATGTTGGAATCATCTTCAAGTTGCTAAAATACACTAATGACAGCAACAAGTTTGAGTCTACAACATTTAGTTGAGGTGTGAGAGCCTAAATGAACTTTGTATTGCTTTAAATGCGTTTTCAGCCCTTGATTGTACACTTCAGGTGAAACTGTCAAAATCTTCAAAATGAGCAAAAGCACAATGAAATTAATGCTGGAATCATCTTCAAGTTGCTAAAATACACTAATGACAGCAAAAAGTTTGAGTCTACAACATTTAGTTAAGGTGTGAGAGCCTAAATGAACTTTGTATTGCTTTAAACGCGTTTTCAGCCCCTGATTGTACACTTCAGGTGAAACTGTCAAAATCTTCAAAATGAGCAAAAGCACAATGAAATTAATGCTGGAATCATCTTCAAGTTGCTAAAATACACTATTGACAGCAAAAAGTTTGAGTCTACAACATTTAGTTAAGGTGTGAGAGCCAAAATTAACTTTGTATTGCTTTAAATGCATTTTCAGCCCGATTGGACACTTCAGGTGAAACTGTCAAAATCTTCTAAATGAGCAAAAGCACAATGAAATTAATGCTGGAATCATCTTCAAGTTGCTAAAATACACTAATGACAGTAAAAAGTTTAAGTCTACAACATTTAGTTAAGGTGTGAGAGCCTAAATGAACTTTGTATTGCTTTAAACGCGTTTTCAGCCCCTGATTGTACACTTCAGGTGAAACTGTCAAAATCTTCAAAATGAGCAAAAGCACAATGAAATTAATGCTGGAATCATCTTCAAGTTGCTAAAATACACTAAGGACAGCAACAAGTTTGAGTCTACAACATTTAGTTAAGGTGTGAGAGCCTAAATGAACTTTGTATTGCTTTAAATGCATTTTCAGCCCGATTGTACACTTCAGGTTAAACTGTCAAAATCTTCAAAATGAGCAAAAGCACAATGAAATTAATGCTGGAATCATCTTCAAGTTGCTAAAATACACTAATGACAGCAAAAAGTTTGAGTCTACAACATTTAGTTAAGGTGTGAGAGCCTAAATTAACTTTGTATTGCTTTAAACGCGTTTTCAGCCCCTGATTGTACACTTCAGGTGAAACTGTCAAAATCTTCAAAATGAGCAAAAGCACAATGAAATTAATGCTGGAATCATCTTCAAGTTGCTAAAATACACTAATGACAGTAAAAAGTTTGAGTCTACAACATTTAGTTAAGGTGTGAGAGCCTAAATGAACTTTGAATTGCTTTAAATGCATTTTCAGCCCGATTGTACACTTCAGGTGAAACTGTCAAAATCTTCAAAATGAGCAAAATCACAATGAAATTAATGCTGGAATCATCTTCAAGTTGCTAAAATACACTAATGACAGCAAAAAGTTTGAGTCTACAACATTTAGTTAAGGTGTCAGAGCCTAAATGAACTTTGTATTGCTTTAAACGCGTTTTCAGCCCCTGATTGTACACTTCAGGTGAAACTGTCAAAATCTTCAAAATGAGCAAAAGCACAATGAAATTAATGCTGGAATCATCTTCAAGTTGCTGAAATACACTAATGACAGCAAAAAGTTTGAGTCTACAACATTTAGTTAAGGTGTGAGAGCCAAAATGAACTTTTTATTGCTGTAAACGCGTTTTCAGCACCTGAATGTACACTTCAGGTGAAACTGTCAAAATCTTCAAAATGAGCAAAAGCACAATGAAATTAATGCTGGAATCATCTTCAAGTTGCTAAAATACACTAATGACAGCAAAAAGTTTGAGTCTACAACATTTAGTTAAGGTGTGAGAGCCAAAATGAACTTTGTATTGCTGTAAACGCGTTTTCAGCACCTGAATGTACACTTCAGGTGAAACTGTCAAAATCTTCAAAATGAGCAAAAGCACAATGAAATTAATGTTGGAATCATCTTCAAGTTGCTAAAATACACTAATGACAGCAACAAGTTTGAGTCTACAACATTTAGTTGAGGTGTGAGAGCCTAAATTAACTTTTTATTGCTTTAAATGCGTTTTCAGCCCTTGATTGTACACTTCAGGTGAAAGTGTCAAAATCTTCAAAATGAGCAAAAGCACAATGAAATTAATGCTGGAATCATCTTCAAGTTGCTAAAATACACTAATGACAGCAAAAAAGTTTGAGTGTACAACATTTAGTTAAGGTGTGAGAGCCAAAATGAACTTTGTATTGCTTTAAATGCACTTTCAGCCCGAATGTACACTTCAGATGAAACTGTCAAAATCTTCAAAATGAGCAAAAGCACAATGAAATTAATGCTGGAATAATCTTCAAGTTGCTAAAATACACTAATGACAGCAAAAAGTTTGAGTCTACAACATTTAGTTAAGGTGTGAGAGCCTAAATGAACTTTGTATTGCTGTAAACGCGTTTTCAGCACCTGATTGTACACTTCAGGTGAAACTGTCAAAATCTTCAAAATGAGCAAAAGCACAATGAAATTAATGCTGGAATCATCTTCAAGTTGCTAAAATACACTAATGACAGCAAAAAGTTTGAGTCTACAACATTTAGTTAAGGTGTGAGAGCCAAAATGAACTTTGTATTGCTTTAAATGCATTTTCAGCCCGATAGTACACTTCAGGTGAAACTGTCAAAATCTTCAAAATGAGCAAAAGCACAATTAAATTAATGATGGAATCATCTTCAAGTTGCTAAAATACACTAATGACAAAAAAAGTTTGAGTCTACAACATTTAGTTAAGGTGTGAGAGCCAAAATGAACTTTGTATTGCTTTAAAATTCATTTTCAGCCCGATTGTACACTTCAGGTGAAACTGTCAAAATCTTCAGAATGAGCAAAAGCACAATGAAATTAATGCTTGAATCATCTTCAAGTTGCTAAAATACACTAATGACAGCAAAAAGTTTGAGTCTACAACATTTAGTTAAGGTTTGAGAGCCTAAATTAACTTTTTATTGCTTTAAACGCGTTTTCAGCCCTTGATTGTACACTTCAGGTGAAAGTGTCAAAATCTTCAAAATGAGCAAAAGCACAATGAAATTAATGCTGGAATCATCTTCAAGTTGCTAAAATACACTAATGACAGCAACAAGTTTGAGTCTACAACATTTAGTTAAGGTGTGAGAGCCTAAATGAACTTTGTATTGCTTTAAACGCGTTTTCAGCCCCTGATTGTACACTTCAGGTGAAACTGTCAAAATCTTCAAAATGAGCAAAAGCACAATGAAATTAATGCTGGAATCATCTTCAAGTTGCTAAAATACACTAATGACAGCAAAAAGTTTGAGTCTACAACATTTAGTTAAGGTGTGAGAGCCTAAATGAACTTTGTATTGCTTTAAACGCGTTTTCAGCCCCTGATTGTACACTTCAGGTGAAACTGTCAAAATCTTCAAAATGAGCAAAATCACAATGAAATTAATGCTGGAATCATCTTCAAGTTGCTAAAATACACTAATGACAGCAAAAAGTTTGAGTCTACAACATTTAGTTAAGGTGTCAGAGCCTAAATGAACTTTGTATTGCTTTAAACGCGTTTTCAGCCCCTGATTGTACACTTCAGGTGAAACTGTCAAAATCTTCAAAATGAGCAAAAGCACAATGAAATTAATGCTGGAATCATCTTCAAGTTGCTGAAATACACTAATGACAGCAAAAAGTTTGAGTCTACAAGATTTAGTTAAGGTGTGAGAGCCAAAATGAACTTTTTATTGCTGTAAACGCGTTTTCAGCACCTGAATGTACACTTCAGGTGAAACTGTCAAAATCTTCAAAATGAGCAAAAGCACAATGAAATTAATGCTGGAATCATCTTCAAGTTGCTAAAATACACTAATGACAGCAAAAAGTTTGAGTCTACAACATTTAGTTAAGGTGTCAGAGCCTAAATGAACTTTGTATTGCTTTAAACGCGTTTTCAGCCCCTGATTGTACACTTCAGGTGAAACTGTCAAAATCTTCAAAATGAGCAAAAGCACAATGAAATTAATGCTGGAATCATCTTCAAGTTGCTGAAATACACTAATGACAGCAAAAAGTTTGAGTCTACAAGATTTAGTTAAGGTGTGAGAGCCAAAATGAACTTTTTATTGCTGTAAACGCGTTTTCAGCACCTGAATGTACACTTCAGGTGAAACTGTCAAAATCTTCAAAATGAGCAAAAGCACAATGAAATTAATGCTGGAATCATCTTCAAGTTGCTAAAATACACTAATGACAGCAAAAAGTTTGAGTCTACAACATTTAGTTAAGGTGTGAGAGCCAAAATTAACTTTGTATTGCTGTAAACGCGTTTTCAGCACCTGAATGTACACTTCAGGTGAAACTGTCAAAATCTTCAAAATGAGCAAAAGCACAATGAAATTAATGTTGGAATCATCTTCAAGTTGCTAAAATACACTAATGACAGCAACAAGTTTGAGTCTACAACATTTAGTTAAGGTGTGAGAGCCAAAATGAACTTTTTATTGCTTTAAACGCGTTTTCAGCACCTGATTGTACACTTCAGGTGAAACTGTCAAAATCTTCAAAATGAGCAAAAGCACAATGAAATTAATGCTGGAATCATCTTCAAGTTGCTAAAATACACTAATGACAGCAAAAAGTTTGAGTCTACAATATTTAGTTAAGGTGTGAGAGCCAAAATGAACTTTGTATTGCTTTAAAATTCATTTTCAGCCCGATTGTACAGTTCAGATGAAACTGTCAAAATCTTCAAAATGAGCAAAAGCACAATGAAATTAATGTTGGAATCATCTTCAAGTTGCTAAAATACACTAATGACAGCAACAAGTTTGAGTCTACAACATTTAGTTGAGGTGTGAGAGCCTAAATTAACTTTTTATTGCTTTAAATGCGTTTTCAGCCCTTGATTGTACACTTCAGGTGAAACTGTCAAAATCTTCAAAATGAGCAAAAGCACAATGAAATTAATGCTGGAATCATCTTCAAGTTGCTAAAATACACTAATGACAGCAAAAAGTTTGAGTCTACAACATTTAGTTAAGGTTTGAGAGCCTAAATTAACTTTTTATTGCTTTAAACGCGTTTTCAGCCCTTGATTGTACACTTCAGGTGAAAGTGTCAAAATCTTCAAAATGAGCAAAAGCACAATGAAATTAATGCTGGAATCATCTTCAAGTTGCTAAAATACACTAATGACAGCAAAAAGTTTGAGTCTACAATATTTAGTTAAGGTGTGAGAGCCAAAATGAACTTTGTATTGCTTTAAAATTCATTTTCAGCCTGATTGTACACTTCAGATGAAACTGTCAAAATCTTCAAAATGAGCAAAAGCACAATGAAATTAATGTTGGAATCATCTTCAAGTTGCTAAAATACACTAATGACAGCAACAAGTTTGAGTCTACAACATTTAGTTGAGGTGTGAGAGCCTAAATGAACTTTGTATTGCTTTAAATGCGTTTTCAGCCCTTGATTGTACACTTCAGGTGAAACTGTCAAAATCTTCAAAATGAGCAAAAGCACAATGAAATTAATGCTGGAATCATCTTCAAGTTGCTAAAATACACTAATGACAGCAAAAAGTTTGAGTCTACAACATTTAGTTAAGGTGTGAGAGCCTAAATGAACTTTGTATTGCTTTAAACGCGTTTTCAGCCCCTGATTGTACACTTCAGGTGAAACTGTCAAAATCTTCAAAATGAGCAAAAGCACAATGAAATTAATGCTGGAATCATCTTCAAGTTGCTAAAATACACTATTGACAGCAAAAAGTTTGAGTCTACAACATTTAGTTAAGGTGTGAGAGCCAAAATTAACTTTGTATTGCTTTAAATGCATTTTCAGCCCGATTGGACACTTCAGGTGAAACTGTCAAAATCTTCTAAATGAGCAAAAGCACAATGAAATTAATGCTGGAATCATCTTCAAGTTGCTAAAATACACTAATGACAGTAAAAAGTTTAAGTCTACAACATTTAGTTAAGGTGTGAGAGCCTAAATGAACTTTGTATTGCTTTAAACGCGTTTTCAGCCCCTGATTGTACACTTCAGGTGAAACTGTCAAAATCTTCAAATTGAGCAAAAGCACAATGAAATTAATGCTGGAATCATCTTCAAGTTGCTAAAATACACTAATGACAGCAACAAGTTTGAGTCTACAACATTTAGTTAAGGTGTGAGAGCCTAAATGAACTTTGTATTGCTTTAAATGCATTTTCAGCCCGATTGTACACTTCAGGTTAAACTGTCAAAATCTTCAAAATGAGCAAAAGCACAATGAAATTAATGCTGGAATCATCTTCAAGTTGCTAAAATACACTAATGACAGCAAAAAGTTTGAGTCTACAACATTTAGTTAAGGTGTGAGAGCCTAAATGAACTTTGTATTGCTTTAAACGCGTTTTCAGCCCCTGATTGTACACTTCAGGTGAAACTGTCAAAATCTTCAAAATGAGCAAAAGCACAATGAAATTAATGCTGGAATCATCTTCAAGTTGCTAAAATACACTAATGACAGTAAAAAGTTTGAGTCTACAACATTTAGTTAAGGTGTGAGAGCCTAAATGAACTTTGAATTGCTTTAAATGCATTTTCAGCCCGATTGTACACTTCAGGTGAAACTGTCAAAATCTTCAAAATGAGCAAAATCACAATGAAATTAATGCTGGAATCATCTTCAAGTTGCTAAAATACACTAATGACAGCAAAAAGTTTGATCTACAACATTTAGTTAAGGTGTCAGAGCCTAAATGAACTTTGTATTGCTTTAAACGCGTTTTCAGCCCCTGATTGTACACTTCAGGTGAAACTGTCAAAATCTTCAAAATGAGCAAAAGCACAATGAAATTAATGCTGGAATCATCTTCAAGTTGCTGAAATACACTAATGACAGCAAAAAGTTTGAGTCTACAAGATTTAGTTAAGGTGTGAGAGCCAAAATGAACTTTTTATTGCTGTAAACGCGTTTTCAGCACCTGAATGTACACTTCAGGTGAAACTGTCAAAATCTTCAAAATGAGCAAAAGCACAATGAAATTAATGCTGGAATCATCTTCAAGTTGCTAAAATACACTAATGACAGCAAAAAGTTTGAGTCTACAACATTTAGTTAAGGTGTGAGAGCCAAAATTAACTTTGTATTGCTGTAAACGCGTTTTCAGCACCTGAATGTACACTTCAGGTGAAACTGTCAAAATCTTCAAAATGAGCAAAAGCACAATGAAATTAATGTTGGAATCATCTTCAAGTTGCTAAAATACACTAATGACAGCAACAAGTTTGAGTCTACAACATTTAGTTAAGGTGTGAGAGCCAAAATGAACTTTTTATTGCTTTAAACGCGTTTTCAGCACCTGATTGTACACTTCAGGTGAAACTGTCAAAATCTTCAAAATGAGCAAAAGCACAATGAAATTAATGCTGGAATCATCTTCAAGTTGCTAAAATACACTAATGACAGCAAAAAGTTTGAGTCTACAATATTTAGTTAAGGTGTGAGAGCCAAAATGAACTTTGTATTGCTTTAAAATTCATTTTCAGCCCGATTGTACAGTTCAGATGAAACTGTCAAAATCTTCAAAATGAGCAAAAGCACAATGAAATTAATGTTGGAATCATCTTCAAGTTGCTAAAATACACTAATGACAGCAACAAGTTTGAGTCTACAACATTTAGTTGAGGTGTGAGAGCCTAAATTAACTTTTTATTGCTTTAAATGCGTTTTCAGCCCTTGATTGTACACTTCAGGTGAAACTGTCAAAATCTTCAAAATGAGCAAAAGCACAATGAAATTAATGCTGGAATCATCTTCAAGTTGCTAAAATACACTAATGACAGCAAAAAGTTTGAGTCTACAACATTTAGTTAAGGTTTGAGAGCCTAAATTAACTTTTTATTGCTTTAAACGCGTTTTCAGCCCTTGATTGTACACTTCAGGTGAAAGTGTCAAAATCTTCAAAATGAGCAAAAGCACAATGAAATTAATGCTGGAATCATCTTCAAGTTGCTAAAATACACTAATGACAGCAAAAAGTTTGAGTCTACAATATTTAGTTAAGGTGTGAGAGCCAAAATGAACTTTGTATTGCTTTAAAATTCATTTTCAGCCTGATTGTACACTTCAGATGAAACTGTCAAAATCTTCAAAATGAGCAAAAGCACAATGAAATTAATGTTGGAATCATCTTCAAGTTGCTAAAATACACTAATGACAGCAACAAGTTTGAGTCTACAACATTTAGTTGAGGTGTGAGAGCCTAAATGAACTTTGTATTGCTTTAAATGCGTTTTCAGCCCTTGATTGTACACTTCAGGTGAAACTGTCAAAATCTTCAAAATGAGCAAAAGCACAATGAAATTAATGCTGGAATCATCTTCAAGTTGCTAAAATACACTAATGACAGCAAAAAGTTTGAGTCTACAACATTTAGTTAAGGTGTGAGAGCCTAAATGAACTTTGTATTGCTTTAAACGCGTTTTCAGCCCCTGATTGTACACTTCAGGTGAAACTGTCAAAATCTTCAAAATGAGCAAAAGCACAATGAAATTAATGCTGGAATCATCTTCAAGTTGCTAAAATACACTATTGACAGCAAAAAGTTTGAGTCTACAACATTTAGTTAAGGTGTGAGAGCCAAAATTAACTTTGTATTGCTTTAAATGCATTTTCAGCCCGATTGGACACTTCAGGTGAAACTGTCAAAATCTTCTAAATGAGCAAAAGCACAATGAAATTAATGCTGGAATCATCTTCAAGTTGCTAAAATACACTAATGACAGTAAAAAGTTTAAGTCTACAACATTTAGTTAAGGTGTGAGAGCCTAAATGAACTTTGTATTGCTTTAAACGCGTTTTCAGCCCCTGATTGTACACTTCAGGTGAAACTGTCAAAATCTTCAAATTGAGCAAAAGCACAATGAAATTAATGCTGGAATCATCTTCAAGTTGCTAAAATACACTAATGACAGCAACAAGTTTGAGTCTACAACATTTAGTTAAGGTGTGAGAGCCTAAATGAACTTTGTATTGCTTTAAATGCATTTTCAGCCCGATTGTACACTTCAGGTTAAACTGTCAAAATCTTCAAAATGAGCAAAAGCACAATGAAATTAATGCTGGAATCATCTTCAAGTTGCTAAAATACACTAATGACAGCAAAAAGTTTGAGTCTACAACATTTAGTTAAGGTGTGAGAGCCTAAATGAACTTTGTATTGCTTTAAACGCGTTTTCAGCCCCTGATTGTACACTTCAGGTGAAACTGTCAAAATCTTCAAAATGAGCAAAAGCACAATGAAATTAATGCTGGAATCATCTTCAAGTTGCTAAAATACACTAATGACAGTAAAAAGTTTGAGTCTACAACATTTAGTTAAGGTGTGAGAGCCTAAATGAACTTTGAATTGCTTTAAATGCATTTTCAGCCCGATTGTACACTTCAGGTGAAACTGTCAAAATCTTCAAAATGAGCAAAATCACAATGAAATTAATGCTGGAATCATCTTCAAGTTGCTAAAATACACTAATGACAGCAAAAAGTTTGATCTACAACATTTAGTTAAGGTGTCAGAGCCTAAATGAACTTTGTATTGCTTTAAACGCGTTTTCAGCCCCTGATTGTACACTTCAGGTGAAACTGTCAAAATCTTCAAAATGAGCAAAAGCACAATGAAATTAATGCTGGAATCATCTTCAAGTTGCTGAAATACACTAATGACAGCAAAAAGTTTGAGTCTACAAGATTTAGTTAAGGTGTGAGAGCCAAAATGAACTTTTTATTGCTGTAAACGCGTTTTCAGCACCTGAATGTACACTTCAGGTGAAACTGTCAAAATCTTCAAAATGAGCAAAAGCACAATGAAATTAATGCTGGAATCATCTTCAAGTTGCTAAAATACACTAATGACAGCAAAAAGTTTGAGTCTACAACATTTAGTTAAGGTGTGAGAGCCAAAATGAACTTTGTATTGCTGTAAACGCGTTTTCAGCACCTGAATGTACACTTCAGGTGAAAGTGTCAAAATCTTCAAAATGAGCAAAAGCACAATGAAATTAATGTTGGAATCATCTTCAAGTTGCTAAAATACACTAATGACAGCAAAAAGTTTGATCTACAACATTTAGTTAAGGTGTCAGAGCCTAAATGAACTTTGTATTGCTTTAAACGCGTTTTCAGCCCCTGATTGTACACTTCAGGTGAAACTGTCAAAATCTTCAAAATGAGCAAAAGCACAATGAAATTAATGCTGGAATCATCTTCAAGTTGCTGAAATACACTAATGACAGCAAAAAGTTTGAGTCTACAAGATTTAGTTAAGGTGTGAGAGCCAAAATGAACTTTTTATTGCTGTAAACGCGTTTTCAGCACCTGAATGTACACTTCAGGTGAAACTGTCAAAATCTTCAAAATGAGCAAAAGCACAATGAAATTAATGCTGGAATCATCTTCAAGTTGCTAAAATACACTAATGACAGCAAAAAGTTTGAGTCTACAACATTTAGTTAAGGTGTGAGAGCCAAAATGAACTTTGTATTGCTGTAAACGCGTTTTCAGCACCTGAATGTACACTTCAGGTGAAACTGTCAAAATCTTCAAAATGAGCAAAAGCACAATGAAATTAATGTTGGAATCATCTTCAAGTTGCTAAAATACACTAATGACAGCAACAAGTTTGAGTCTACAACATTTAGTTGAGGTGTGAGAGCCTAAATTAACTTTTTATTGCTTTAAATGCGTTTTCAGCCCTTGATTGTACACTTCAGGTGAAACTGTCAAAATCTTCAAAATGAGCAAAAGCACAATGAAATTAATGCTGGAATCATCTTCAAGTTGCTAAAATACACTAATGACAGCAAAAAGTTTGAGTCTACAACATTTAGTTAAGGTTTGAGAGCCTAAATTAACTTTTTATTGCTTTAAACGCGTTTTCAGCCCTTGATTGTACACTTCAGGTGAAACTGTCAAAATCTTCAAAATGAGCAAAAGCACAATGAAATTAATGCTGGAATCATCTTCAAGTTGCTAAAATACACTAATGACAGCAAAAAGTTTGAGTCTACAATATTTAGTTAAGGTGTGAGAGCCAAAATGAACTTTGTATTGCTTTAAAATTCATTTTCAGCCTGATTGTACACTTCAGATGAAACTGTCAAAATCTTCAAAATGAGCAAAAGCACAATGAAATTAATGTTGGAATCATCTTCAAGTTGCTAAAATACACTAATGACAGCAACAAGTTTGAGTCTACAACATTTAGTTGAGGTGTGAGAGCCTAAATGAACTTTGTATTGCTTTAAATGCGTTTTCAGCCCTTGATTGTACACTTCAGGTGAAACTGTCAAAATCTTCAAAATGAGCAAAAGCACAATGAAATTAATGCTGGAATCATCTTCAAGTTGCTAAAATACACTAATGACAGCAAAAAGTTTGAGTCTACAACATTTAGTTAAGGTGTGAGAGCCTAAATGAACTTTGTATTGCTTTAAACGCGTTTTCAGCCCCTGATTGTACACTTCAGGTGAAACTGTCAAAATCTTCAAAATGAGCAAAAGCACAATGAAATTAATGCTGGAATCATCTTCAAGTTGCTAAAATACACTATTGACAGCAAAAAGTTTGAGTCTACAACATTTAGTTAAGGTGTGAGAGCCAAAATTAACTTTGTATTGCTGTAAACGCGTTTTCAGCACCTGAATGTACACTTCAGGTGAAACTGTCAAAATCTTCAAAATGAGCAAAAGCACAATGAAATTAATGTTGGAATCATCTTCAAGTTGCTAAAATACACTAATGACAGCAACAAGTTTGAGTCTACAACATTTAGTTAAGGTGTGAGAGCCAAAATGAACTTTTTATTGCTTTAAACGCGTTTTCAGCACCTGATTGTACACTTCAGGTGAAACTGTCAAAATCTTCAAAATGAGCAAAAGCACAATGAAATTAATGCTGGAATCATCTTCAAGTTGCTAAAATACACTAATGACAGCAAAAAGTTTGAGTCTACAATATTTAGTTAAGGTGTGAGAGCCAAAATGAACTTTGTATTGCTTTAAAATTCATTTTCAGCCCGATTGTACAGTTCAGATGAAACTGTCAAAATCTTCAAAATGAGCAAAAGCACAATGAAATTAATGTTGGAATCATCTTCAAGTTGCTAAAATACACTAATGACAGCAACAAGTTTGAGTCTACAACATTTAGTTGAGGTGTGAGAGCCTAAATTAACTTTTTATTGCTTTAAATGCGTTTTCAGCCCTTGATTGTACACTTCAGGTGAAACTGTCAAAATCTTCAAAATGAGCAAAAGCACAATGAAATTAATGCTGGAATCATCTTCAAGTTGCTAAAATACACTAATGACAGCAAAAAGTTTGAGTCTACAACATTTAGTTAAGGTTTGAGAGCCTAAATTAACTTTTTATTGCTTTAAACGCGTTTTCAGCCCTTGATTGTACACTTCAGGTGAAAGTGTCAAAATCTTCAAAATGAGCAAAAGCACAATGAAATTAATGCTGGAATCATCTTCAAGTTGCTAAAATACACTAATGACAGCAAAAAGTTTGAGTCTACAATATTTAGTTAAGGTGTGAGAGCCAAAATGAACTTTGTATTGCTTTAAAATTCATTTTCAGCCTGATTGTACACTTCAGATGAAACTGTCAAAATCTTCAAAATGAGCAAAAGCACAATGAAATTAATGTTGGAATCATCTTCAAGTTGCTAAAATACACTAATGACAGCAACAAGTTTGAGTCTACAACATTTAGTTGAGGTGTGAGAGCCTAAATGAACTTTGTATTGCTTTAAATGCGTTTTCAGCCCTTGATTGTACACTTCAGGTGAAACTGTCAAAATCTTCAAAATGAGCAAAAGCACAATGAAATTAATGCTGGAATCATCTTCAAGTTGCTAAAATACACTAATGACAGCAAAAAGTTTGAGTCTACAACATTTAGTTAAGGTGTGAGAGCCTAAATGAACTTTGTATTGCTTTAAACGCGTTTTCAGCCCCTGATTGTACACTTCAGGTGAAACTGTCAAAATCTTCAAAATGAGCAAAAGCACAATGAAATTAATGCTGGAATCATCTTCAAGTTGCTAAAATACACTATTGACAGCAAAAAGTTTGAGTCTACAACATTTAGTTAAGGTGTGAGAGCCAAAATTAACTTTGTATTGCTTTAAATGCATTTTCAGCCCGATTGGAAACTTCAGGTGAAACTGTCAAAATCTTCTAAATGAGCAAAAGCACAATGAAATTAATGCTGGAATCATCTTCAAGTTGCTAAAATACACTAATGACAGTAAAAAGTTTAAGTCTACAACATTTAGTTAAGGTGTGAGAGCCTAAATGAACTTTGTATTGCTTTAAACGCGTTTTCAGCCCCTGATTGTACACTTCAGGTGAAACTGTCAAAATCTTCAAATTGAGCAAAAGCACAATGCAATTAATGCTGGAATCATCTTCAAGTTGCTAAAATACACTAATGACAGCAACAAGTTTGAGTCTACAACATTTAGTTAAGGTGTGAGAGCCTAAATGAACTTTGTATTGCTTTAAATGCATTTTCAGCCCGATTGTACACTTCAGGTTAAACTGTCAAAATCTTCAAAATGAGCAAAAGCACAATGAAATTAATGCTGGAATCATCTTCAAGTTGCTAAAATACACTAATGACAGCAAAAAGTTTGAGTCTACAACATTTAGTTAAGGTGTGAGAGCCTAAATGAACTTTGTATTGCTTTAAACGCGTTTTCAGCCCCTGATTGTACACTTCAGGTGAAACTGTCAAAATCTTCAAAATGAGCAAAAGCACAATGAAATTAATGCTGGAATCATCTTCAAGTTGCTAAAATACACTAATGACAGTAAAAAGTTTGAGTCTACAACATTTAGTTAAGGTGTGAGAGCCTAAATGAACTTTGAATTGCTTTAAATGCATTTTCAGCCCGATTGTACACTTCAGGTGAAACTGTCAAAATCTTCAAAATGAGCAAAATCACAATGAAATTAATGCTGGAATCATCTTCAAGTTGCTAAAATACACTAATGACAGCAAAAAGTTTGAGTCTACAACATTTAGTTAAGGTGTCAGAGCCTAAATGAACTTTGTATTGCTTTAAACGCGTTTTCAGCCCCTGATTGTACACTTCAGGTGAAACTGTCAAAATCTTCAAAATGAGCAAAAGCACAATGAAATTAATGCTGGAATCATCTTCAAGTTGCTGAAATACACTAATGACAGCAAAAAGTTTGAGTCTACAAGATTTAGTTAAGGTGTGAGAGCCAAAATGAACTTTTTATTGCTGTAAACGCGTTTTCAGCACCTGAATGTACACTTCAGGTGAAACTGTCAAAATCTTCAAAATGAGCAAAAGCACAATGAAATTAATGCTGGAATCATCTTCAAGTTGCTAAAATACACTAATGACAGCAAAAAGTTTGAGTCTACAACATTTAGTTAAGGTGTGAGAGCCAAAATGAACTTTGTATTGCTGTAAACGCGTTTTCAGCACCTGAATGTACACTTCAGGTGAAACTGTCAAAATCTTCAAAATGAGCAAAAGCACAATGAAATTAATGTTGGAATCATCTTCAAGTTGCTAAAATACACTAATGACAGCAACAAGTTTGAGTCTACAACATTTAGTTGAGGTGTGAGAGCCTAAATTAACTTTTTATTGCTTTAAATGCGTTTTCAGCCCTTGATTGTACACTTCAGGTGAAACTGTCAAAATCTTCAAAATGAGCAAAAGCACAATGAAATTAATGCTGGAATCATCTTCAAGTTGCTAAAATACACTAATGACAGCAAAAAGTTTGAGTCTACAACATTTAGTTAAGGTTTGAGAGCCTAAATTAACTTTTTATTGCTTTAAACGCGTTTTCAGCCCTTGATTGTACACTTCAGGTGAAAGTGTCAAAATCTTCAAAATGAGCAAAAGCACAATGAAATTAATGCTGGAATCATCTTCAAGTTGCTAAAATACACTAATGACAGCAAAAAGTTTGAGTCTACAATATTTAGTTAAGGTGTGAGAGCCAAAATGAACTTTGTATTGCTTTAAAATTCATTTTCAGCCTGATTGTACACTTCAGATGAAACTGTCAAAATCTTCAAAATGAGCAAAAGCACAATGAAATTAATGTTGGAATCATCTTCAAGTTGCTAAAATACACTAATGACAGCAACAAGTTTGAGTCTACAACATTTAGTTGAGGTGTGAGAGCCTAAATGAACTTTGTATTGCTTTAAATGCGTTTTCAGCCCTTGATTGTACACTTCAGGTGAAACTGTCAAAATCTTCAAAATGAGCAAAAGCACAATGAAATTAATGCTGGAATCATCTTCAAGTTGCTAAAATACACTAATGACAGCAAAAAGTTTGAGTCTACAACATTTAGTTAAGGTGTGAGAGCCTAAATGAACTTTGTATTGCTTTAAACGCGTTTTCAGCCCCTGATTGTACACTTCAGGTGAAACTGTCAAAATCTTCAAAATGAGCAAAAGCACAATGAAATTAATGCTGGAATCATCTTCAAGTTGCTAAAATACACTATTGACAGCAAAAAGTTTGAGTCTACAACATTTAGTTAAGGTGTGAGAGCCAAAATTAACTTTGTATTGCTTTAAATGCATTTTCAGCCCGATTGGACACTTCAGGTGAAACTGTCAAAATCTTCTAAATGAGCAAAAGCACAATGAAATTAATGCTGGAATCATCTTCAAGTTGCTAAAATACACTAATGACAGTAAAAAGTTTAAGTCTACAACATTTAGTTAAGGTGTGAGAGCCTAAATGAACTTTGTATTGCTTTAAACGCGTTTTCAGCCCCTGATTGTACACTTCAGGTGAAACTGTCAAAATCTTCAAAATGAGCAAAAGCACAATGAAATTAATGCTGGAATCATCTTCAAGTTGCTAAAATACACTAATGACAGCAACAAGTTTGAGTCTACAACATTTAGTTAAGGTGTGAGAGCCTAAATGAACTTTGTATTGCTTTAAATGCATTTTCAGCCCGATTGTACACTTCAGGTTAAACTGTCAAAATCTTCAAAATGAGCAAAAGCACAATGAAATTAATGCTGGAATCATCTTCAAGTTGCTAAAATACACTAATGACAGCAAAAAGTTTGAGTCTACAACATTTAGTTAAGGTGTGAGAGCCTAAATGAACTTTGTATTGCTTTAAACGCGTTTTCAGCCCCTGATTGTACACTTCAGGTGAAACTGTCAAAATCTTCAAAATGAGCAAAAGCACAATGAAATTAATGCTGGAATCATCTTCAAGTTGCTAAAATACACTAATGACAGTAAAAAGTTTGAGTCTACAACATTTAGTTAAGGTGTGAGAGCCTAAATGAACTTTGAATTGCTTTAAATGCATTTTCAGCCCGATTGTACACTTCAGGTGAAACTGTCAAAATCTTCAAAATGAGCAAAATCACAATGAAATTAATGCTGGAATCATCTTCAAGTTGCTAAAATACACTAATGACAGCAAAAAGTTTGAGTCTACAACATTTAGTTAAGGTGTCAGAGCCTAAATGAACTTTGTATTGCTTTAAACGCGTTTTCAGCCCCTGATTGTACACTTCAGGTGAAACTGTCAAAATCTTCAAAATGAGCAAAAGCACAATGAAATTAATGCTGGAATCATCTTCAAGTTGCTGAAATACACTAATGACAGCAAAAAGTTTGAGTCTACAAGATTTAGTTAAGGTGTGAGAGCCAAAATGAACTTTTTATTGCTGTAAACGCGTTTTCAGCACCTGAATGTACACTTCAGGTGAAACTGTCAAAATCTTCAAAATGAGCAAAAGCACAATGAAATTAATGCTGGAATCATCTTCAAGTTGCTAAAATACACTAATGACAGCAAAAAGTTTGAGTCTACAACATTTAGTTAAGGTGTGAGAGCCAAAATGAACTTTGTATTGCTTTAAAATTCATTTTCAGCCCGATTGTACACTTCAGGTGAAACTGTCAAAATCTTCAAAATGAGCAAAAGCACAATGAAATTAATGTTGGAATCATCTTCAAGTTGCTAAAATACACTAATGACAGCAACAATTTTGAGTCTACAACATTTAGTTAAGGTGTGAGAGCCTAAATGAACTTTGTATTGCTGTAAACGCATTTTCAGCACCTGATTGTACACTTCAGGTGAAACTGTCAAAATCTTCAAAATGAGCAAAAGCACAATGAAATTAATGCTGGAATCATCTTCAAGTTGCTAAAATACACTAATGACAGCAAAAAGTTTGAGTCTACAATATTTAGTTAAGGTGTGAGAGCCAAAATGAACTTTGTATTGCTTTAAAATTCATTTTCAGCCCGATTGTACACTTCAGATGAAACTGTCAAAATCTTCAAAATGAGCAAAAGCACAATGAAATTAATGTTGGAATCATCTTCAAGTTGCTAAAATACACTAATGACAGCAACAAGTTTGAGTCTACAACATTTAGTTGAGGTGTGAGAGCCTAAATTAACTTTTTATTGCTTTAAATGCGTTTTCAGCCCTTGATTGTACACTTCAGGTGAAACTGTCAAAATCTTCAAAATGAGCAAAAGCACAATGAAATTAATGCTGGAATCATCTTCAAGTTGCTAAAATACACTAATGACAGCAAAAAGTTTGAGTCTACAACATTTAGTTAAGGTTTGAGAGCCTAAATTAACTTTTTATTGCTTTAAACGCGTTTTCAGCCCTTGATTGTACACTTCAGGTGAAAGTGTCAAAATCTTCAAAATGAGCAAAAGCACAATGAAATTAATGCTGGAATCATCTTCAAGTTGCTAAAATACACTAATGACAGCAAAAAGTTTGAGTCTACAATATTTAGTTAAGGTGTGAGAGCCAAAATGAACTTTGTATTGCTTTAAAATTCATTTTCAGCCTGATTGTACACTTCAGGTTAAACTGTCAAAATCTTCAAAATGAGCAAAAGCACAATGAAATTAATGCTGGAATCATCTTCAAGTTGCTAAAATACACTAATGACAGCAAAAAGTTTGAGTCTACAATATTTAGTTAAGGTGTGAGAGCCAAAATGAACTTTGTATTGCTTTAAAATTCATTTTCAGCCCGATTGTACACTTCAGATGAAACTGTCAAAATCTTCAAAATGAGCAAAAGCACAATGAAATTAATGTTGGAATCATCTTCAAGTTGCTAAAATACACTAATGACAGCAACAAGTTTGAGTCTACAACATTTAGTTGAGGTGTGAGAGCCTAAATTAACTTTTTATTGCTTTAAATGCGTTTTCAGCCCTTGATTGTACATTTCAGGTGAAACTGTCAAAATCTTCAAAATGAGCAAAAGCACAATGAAATTAATGCTGGAATCATCTTCAAGTTGCTAAAATACACTAATGACAGCAACAAGTTTGAGTCTACAACATTTAGTTGAGGTGTGAGAGCCTAAATTAACTTTTTATTGCTTTAAATGCGTTTTCAGCCCTTGATTGTACACTTCAGGTGAAAGTGTCAAAATCTTCAAAATGAGCAAAAGCACAATGAAATTAATGCTGGAATCATCTTCAAGTTGCTAAAATACACTAATGACAGCAAAAAGTTTGAGTGTACAACATTTAGTTAAGGTGTGAGAGCCAAAATGAACTTTGTATTGCTTTAAATGCACTTTCAGCCCGAATGTACACTTCAGATGAAACTGTCAAAATCTTCAAAATGAGCAAAAGCACAATGAAATTAATGCTGGAATAATCTTCAAGTTGCTAAAATACACTAATGACAGCAAAAAGTTTGAGTCTACAACATTTAGTTAAGGTGTGAGAGCCTAAATGAACTTTGTATTGCTGTAAACGCGTTTTCAGCACCTGATTGTACACTTCAGGTGAAACTGTCAAAATCTTCAAAATGAGCAAAAGCACAATGAAATTAATGCTGGAATCATCTTCAAGTTGCTAAAATACACTAATGACAGCAAAAAGTTTGAGTCTACAACATTTAGTTAAGGTGTGAGAGCCAAAATGAACTTTGTATTGCTTTAAATGCATTTTCAGCCCGATAGTACACTTCAGGTGAAACTGTCAAAATCTTCAAAATGAGCAAAAGCACAATTAAATTAATGATGGAATCATCTTCAAGTTGCTAAAATACACTAATGACAAAAAAAGTTTGAGTCTACAACATTTAGTTAAGGTGTGAGAGCCAAAATGAACTTTGTATTGCTTTAAAATTCATTTTCAGCCCGATTGTACACTTCAGGTGAAACTGTCAAAATCTTCAGAATGAGCAAAAGCACAATGAAATTAATGCTTGAATCATCTTCAAGTTGCTAAAATACACTAATGACAGCAAAAAGTTTGAGTCTACAACATTTAGTTAAGGTTTGAGAGCCTAAATTAACTTTTTATTGCTTTAAACGCGTTTTCAGCCCTTGATTGTACACTTCAGGTGAAAGTGTCAAAATCTTCAAAATGAGCAAAAGCACAATGAAATTAATGCTGGAATCATCTTCAAGTTGCTAAAATACACTAATGACAGCAAAAAGTTTGAGTCTACAACATTTAGTTAAGGTGTGAGAGCCAAAATGAACTTTGTATTGCTTTAAATGCATTTTCAGCCCGATTGGACACTTCAGGTGAAACTGTCAAAATCTTCAAAATGAGCAAAAGCACAATGAAATTAATGCTGGAATCATCTTCAAGTTGCTAAAATACACTAATGACAGTAAAAAGTTTAAGTCTACAACATTTAGTTAAGGTGTGAGAGCCAAAATGAACGTTGTATTGCTTTAAATGCATTTTCAGCCCGAATGTACACTTCAGGTGAAACTGTCAAATTCTTCAAAATGAGCAAAAGCACAATGAAATTAATGCTGGAAACATCTTCAAGTTGCTAAAATACACTAATGACAGCAACAAGTTTGAGTCTACAACATTTAGTTAAGGTGTGAGAGCCAAAATGAACTTTGTATTGCTGTAAACGCGTTTTCAGCACCTGATTGTACACTTCAGGTGAAACTGTCAAAATATTCAAAATGAGCAAAAGCACAATGAAATTAATGCTGGAATCATCTTCAAGTTGCTAAAATACACTAATGACAGCAAAAAGTTTGAGTCTACAACATTTAGTTAAGGTGTGAGAGCCAAAATGAACTTTGTATTGCTGTAAACGCGTTTTCAGCACCTGAATGTACACTTCAGGTGAAACTGTCAAAATCTTCAAAATGAGCAAAAGCACAATGAAATTAATGTTGGAATCATCTTCAAGTTGCTAAAATACACTAATGACAGCAACAAGTTTGAGTCTACAACATTTAGTTAAGGTGTGAGAGCCTAAATTAACTTTTTATTGCTTTAAATGCGTTTTCAGCCCTTGATTGTACACTTCAGGTGAAAGTGTCAAAATCTTCAAAATGAGCAAAAGCACAATGAAATTAATGCTGGAATCATCTTCAAGTTGCTAAAATACACTAATGACAGCAAAAAGTTTGAGTGTACAACATTTAGTTAAGGTGTGAGAGCCAAAATGAACTTTGTATTGCTTTAAATGCACTTTCAGCCCGAATGTACACTTCAGATGAAACTGTCAAAATCTTCAAAATGAGCAAAAGCACAATGAAATTAATGCTGGAATAATCTTCAAGTTGCTAAAATACACTAATGACAGCAAAAAGTTTGAGTCTACAACATTTAGTTAAGGTGTGAGAGCCTAAATGAACTTTGTATTGCTGTAAACGCGTTTTCAGCACCTGATTGTACACTTCAGGTGAAACTGTCAAAATCTTCAAAATGAGCAAAAGCACAATGAAATTAATGCTGGAATCATCTTCAAGTTGCTAAAATACACTAATGACAGCAAAAAGTTTGAGTCTACAACATTTAGTTAAGGTGTGAGAGCCAAAATGAACTTTGTATTGCTTTAAATGCATTTTCAGGCCGATAGTACACTTCAGGTGAAACTGTCAAAATCTTCAAAATGAGCAAAAGCACAATTAAATTAATGATGGAATCATCTTCAAGTTGCTAAAATACACTAATGACAAAAAAAGTTTGAGTCTACAACATTTAGTTAAGGTGTGAGAGCCAAAATGAACTTTGTATTGCTGTAAACGCGTTTTCAGCACCTGATTGTACACTTCAGGTGAAACTGTCAAAATCTTCAAAATGAGCAAAAGCACAATGAAATTAATGCTGGAATCATCTTCAAGTTGCTAAAATACACTAATGACAGCAAAAAGTTTGAGTCTACAATATTTAGTTAAGGTGTGAGAGCCAAAATGAACTTTGTATTGCTTTAAAATTCATTTTCAGCCCGATTGTACACTTCAGGTGAAACTGTCAAAATCTTCAAAATGAGCAAAAGCACAATGAAATTAATGTTGGAATCATCTTCAAGTTGCTAAAATACACTAATGACAGCAAAAAGTTTGAGTCTACAACATTTAGTTGAGGTGTGAGAGCCTAAATGAACTTTTTATTGCTTTAAACGCGTTTTCAGCCCTTGATTGTACAATTCAGGTGAAACTGTCAAAATCTTCAAAATGAGCAAAAGCACAATGAAATTAATGCTGGAATCATATTCAAGTTGTTAAAATACACTAATGACAGCAACAATTTTGAGTCTACAACATTTAGTTAAGGTGTGAGAGCCTAAATGAACTTTGTATTGCTGTAAACGCGTTTTCAGCACCTGAATGTACACTTCAGGTGAAACTGTCAAAATCTTCAAAATGAGCAAAAGCACAATGAAATTAATGTTGGAATCATCTTCAAGTTGCTAAAATACACTAATGACAGCAACAAGTTTGAGTCTACAACATTTAGTTGAGGTGTGAGAGCCTAAATTAACTTTTTATTGCTTTAAATGCGTTTTCAGCCCTTGATTGTACACTTCAGGTGAAACTGTCAAAATCTTCAAAATGAGCAAAAGCACAATGAAATTAATGCTGGAATCATCTTCAAGTTGCTAAAATACACTAATGACAGCAAAAAGTTTGAGTCTACAACATTTAGTTAAGGTTTGAGAGCCTAAATTAACTTTTTATTGCTTTAAACGCGTTTTCAGCCCTTGATTGTACACTTCAGGTGAAACTGTCAAAATCTTCAAAATGAGCAAAAGCACAATGAAATTAATGCTGGAATCATCTTCAAGTTGCTAAAATACACTAATGACAGCAAAAAGTTTGAGTCTACAATATTTAGTTAAGGTGTGAGAGCCAAAATGAACTTTGTATTGCTTTAAAATTCATTTTCAGCCTGATTGTACACTTCAGATGAAACTGTCAAAATCTTCAAAATGAGCAAAAGCACAATGAAATTAATGTTGGAATCATCTTCAAGTTGCTAAAATACACTAATGACAGCAACAAGTTTGAGTCTACAACATTTAGTTGAGGTGTGAGAGCCTAAATGAACTTTGTATTGCTTTAAATGCGTTTTCAGCCCTTGATTGTACACTTCAGGTGAAACTGTCAAAATCTTCAAAATGAGCAAAAGCACAATGAAATTAATGCTGGAATCATCTTCAAGTTGCTAAAATACACTAATGACAGCAAAAAGTTTGAGTCTACAACATTTAGTTAAGGTGTGAGAGCCTAAATGAACTTTGTATTGCTTTAAACGCGTTTTCAGCCCCTGATTGTACACTTCAGGTGAAACTGTCAAAATCTTCAAAATGAGCAAAAGCACAATGAAATTAATGCTGGAATCATCTTCAAGTTGCTAAAATACACTATTGACAGCAAAAAGTTTGAGTCTACAACATTTAGTTAAGGTGTGAGAGCCAAAATTAACTTTGTATTGCTGTAAACGCGTTTTCAGCACCTGAATGTACACTTCAGGTGAAACTGTCAAAATCTTCAAAATGAGCAAAAGCACAATGAAATTAATGTTGGAATCATCTTCAAGTTGCTAAAATACACTAATGACAGCAACAAGTTTGAGTCTACAACATTTAGTTAAGGTGTGAGAGCCAAAATGAACTTTTTATTGCTTTAAACGCGTTTTCAGCACCTGATTGTACACTTCAGGTGAAACTGTCAAAATCTTCAAAATGAGCAAAAGCACAATGAAATTAATGCTGGAATCATCTTCAAGTTGCTAAAATACACTAATGACAGCAAAAAGTTTGAGTCTACAATATTTAGTTAAGGTGTGAGAGCCAAAATGAACTTTGTATTGCTTTAAAATTCATTTTCAGCCCGATTGTACAGTTCAGATGAAACTGTCAAAATCTTCAAAATGAGCAAAAGCACAATGAAATTAATGTTGGAATCATCTTCAAGTTGCTAAAATACACTAATGACAGCAACAAGTTTGAGTCTACAACATTTAGTTGAGGTGTGAGAGCCTAAATTAACTTTTTATTGCTTTAAATGCGTTTTCAGCCCTTGATTGTACACTTCAGGTGAAACTGTCAAAATCTTCAAAATGAGCAAAAGCACAATGAAATTAATGCTGGAATCATCTTCAAGTTGCTAAAATACACTAATGACAGCAAAAAGTTTGAGTCTACAACATTTAGTTAAGGTTTGAGAGCCTAAATTAACTTTTTATTGCTTTAAACGCGTTTTCAGCCCTTGATTGTACACTTCAGGTGAAAGTGTCAAAATCTTCAAAATGAGCAAAAGCACAATGAAATTAATGCTGGAATCATCTTCAAGTTGCTAAAATACACTAATGACAGCAAAAAGTTTGAGTCTACAATATTTAGTTAAGGTGTGAGAGCCAAAATGAACTTTGTATTGCTTTAAAATTCATTTTCAGCCTGATTGTACACTTCAGATGAAACTGTCAAAATCTTCAAAATGAGCAAAAGCACAATGAAATTAATGTTGGAATCATCTTCAAGTTGCTAAAATACACTAATGACAGCAACAAGTTTGAGTCTACAACATTTAGTTGAGGTGTGAGAGCCTAAATGAACTTTGTATTGCTTTAAATGCGTTTTCAGCCCTTGATTGTACACTTCAGGTGAAACTGTCAAAATCTTCAAAATGAGCAAAAGCACAATGAAATTAATGCTGGAATCATCTTCAAGTTGCTAAAATACACTAATGACAGCAAAAAGTTTGAGTCTACAACATTTAGTTAAGGTGTGAGAGCCTAAATGAACTTTGTATTGCTTTAAACGCGTTTTCAGCCCCTGATTGTACACTTCAGGTGAAACTGTCAAAATCTTCAAAATGAGCAAAAGCACAATGAAATTAATGCTGGAATCATCTTCAAGTTGCTAAAATACACTATTGACAGCAAAAAGTTTGAGTCTACAACATTTAGTTAAGGTGTGAGAGCCAAAATTAACTTTGTATTGCTTTAAATGCATTTTCAGCCCGATTGGAAACTTCAGGTGAAACTGTCAAAATCTTCTAAATGAGCAAAAGCACAATGAAATTAATGCTGGAATCATCTTCAAGTTGCTAAAATACACTAATGACAGTAAAAAGTTTAAGTCTACAACATTTAGTTAAGGTGTGAGAGCCTAAATGAACTTTGTATTGCTTTAAACGCGTTTTCAGCCCCTGATTGTACACTTCAGGTGAAACTGTCAAAATCTTCAAATTGAGCAAAAGCACAATGCAATTAATGCTGGAATCATCTTCAAGTTGCTAAAATACACTAATGACAGCAACAAGTTTGAGTCTACAACATTTAGTTAAGGTGTGAGAGCCTAAATGAACTTTGTATTGCTTTAAATGCATTTTCAGCCCGATTGTACACTTCAGGTTAAACTGTCAAAATCTTCAAAATGAGCAAAAGCACAATGAAATTAATGCTGGAATCATCTTCAAGTTGCTAAAATACACTAATGACAGCAAAAAGTTTGAGTCTACAACATTTAGTTAAGGTGTGAGAGCCTAAATGAACTTTGTATTGCTTTAAACGCGTTTTCAGCCCCTGATTGTACACTTCAGGTGAAACTGTCAAAATCTTCAAAATGAGCAAAAGCACAATGAAATTAATGCTGGAATCATCTTCAAGTTGCTAAAATACACTAATGACAGTAAAAAGTTTGAGTCTACAACATTTAGTTAAGGTGTGAGAGCCTAAATGAACTTTGAATTGCTTTAAATGCATTTTCAGCCCGATTGTACACTTCAGGTGAAACTGTCAAAATCTTCAAAATGAGCAAAATCACAATGAAATTAATGCTGGAATCATCTTCAAGTTGCTAAAATACACTAATGACAGCAAAAAGTTTGAGTCTACAACATTTAGTTAAGGTGTCAGAGCCTAAATGAACTTTGTATTGCTTTAAACGCGTTTTCAGCCCCTGATTGTACACTTCAGGTGAAACTGTCAAAATCTTCAAAATGAGCAAAAGCACAATGAAATTAATGCTGGAATCATCTTCAAGTTGCTGAAATACACTAATGACAGCAAAAAGTTTGAGTCTACAAGATTTAGTTAAGGTGTGAGAGCCAAAATGAACTTTTTATTGCTGTAAACGCGTTTTCAGCACCTGAATGTACACTTCAGGTGAAACTGTCAAAATCTTCAAAATGAGCAAAAGCACAATGAAATTAATGCTGGAATCATCTTCAAGTTGCTAAAATACACTAATGACAGCAAAAAGTTTGAGTCTACAACATTTAGTTAAGGTGTGAGAGCCAAAATGAACTTTGTATTGCTGTAAACGCGTTTTCAGCACCTGAATGTACACTTCAGGTGAAACTGTCAAAATCTTCAAAATGAGCAAAAGCACAATGAAATTAATGTTGGAATCATCTTCAAGTTGCTAAAATACACTAATGACAGCAACAAGTTTGAGTCTACAACATTTAGTTGAGGTGTGAGAGCCTAAATGAACTTTGTATTGCTTTAAATGCGTTTTCAGCCCTTGATTGTACACTTCAGGTGAAACTGTCAAAATCTTCAAAATGAGCAAAAGCACAATGAAATTAATGCTGGAATCATCTTCAAGTTGCTAAAATACACTAATGACAGCAAAAAGTTTGAGTCTACAACATTTAGTTAAGGTGTGAGAGCCTAAATGAACTTTGTATTGCTTTAAACGCGTTTTCAGCCCCTGATTGTACACTTCAGGTGAAACTGTCAAAATCTTCAAAATGAGCAAAAGCACAATGAAATTAATGCTGGAATCATCTTCAAGTTGCTAAAATACACTATTGACAGCAAAAAGTTTGAGTCTACAACATTTAGTTAAGGTGTGAGAGCCAAAATTAACTTTGTATTGCTTTAAATGCATTTTCAGCCCGATTGGAAACTTCAGGTGAAACTGTCAAAATCTTCTAAATGAGCAAAAGCACAATGAAATTAATGCTGGAATCATCTTCAAGTTGCTAAAATACACTAATGACAGTAAAAAGTTTAAGTCTACAACATTTAGTTAAGGTGTGAGAGCCTAAATGAACTTTGTATTGCTTTAAACGCGTTTTCAGCCCCTGATTGTACACTTCAGGTGAAACTGTCAAAATCTTCAAATTGAGCAAAAGCACAATGCAATTAATGCTGGAATCATCTTCAAGTTGCTAAAATACACTAATGACAGCAACAAGTTTGAGTCTACAACATTTAGTTAAGGTGTGAGAGCCTAAATGAACTTTGTATTGCTTTAAATGCATTTTCAGCCCGATTGTACACTTCAGGTTAAACTGTCAAAATCTTCAAAATGAGCAAAAGCACAATGAAATTAATGCTGGAATCATCTTCAAGTTGCTAAAATACACTAATGACAGCAAAAAGTTTGAGTCTACAACATTTAGTTAAGGTGTGAGAGCCTAAATGAACTTTGTATTGCTTTAAACGCGTTTTCAGCCCCTGATTGTACACTTCAGGTGAAACTGTCAAAATCTTCAAAATGAGCAAAAGCACAATGAAATTAATGCTGGAATCATCTTCAAGTTGCTAAAATACACTAATGACAGTAAAAAGTTTGAGTCTACAACATTTAGTTAAGGTGTGAGAGCCTAAATGAACTTTGAATTGCTTTAAATGCATTTTCAGCCCGATTGTACACTTCAGGTGAAACTGTCAAAATCTTCAAAATGAGCAAAATCACAATGAAATTAATGCTGGAATCATCTTCAAGTTGCTAAAATACACTAATGACAGCAAAAAGTTTGAGTCTACAACATTTAGTTAAGGTGTCAGAGCCTAAATGAACTTTGTATTGCTTTAAACGCGTTTTCAGCCCCTGATTGTACACTTCAGGTGAAACTGTCAAAATCTTCAAAATGAGCAAAAGCACAATGAAATTAATGCTGGAATCATCTTCAAGTTGCTGAAATACACTAATGACAGCAAAAAGTTTGAGTCTACAAGATTTAGTTAAGGTGTGAGAGCCAAAATGAACTTTTTATTGCTGTAAACGCGTTTTCAGCACCTGAATGTACACTTCAGGTGAAACTGTCAAAATCTTCAAAATGAGCAAAAGCACAATGAAATTAATGCTGGAATCATCTTCAAGTTGCTAAAATACACTAATGACAGCAAAAAGTTTGAGTCTACAACATTTAGTTAAGGTGTGAGAGCCAAAATGAACTTTGTATTGCTGTAAACGCGTTTTCAGCACCTGAATGTACACTTCAGGTGAAACTGTCAAAATCTTCAAAATGAGCAAAAGCACAATGAAATTAATGTTGGAATCATCTTCAAGTTGCTAAAATACACTAATGACAGCAACAAGTTTGAGTCTACAACATTTAGTTGAGGTGTGAGAGCCTAAATTAACTTTTTATTGCTTTAAATGCGTTTTCAGCCCTTGATTGTACACTTCAGGTGAAACTGTCAAAATCTTCAAAATGAGCAAAAGCACAATGAAATTAATGCTGGAATCATCTTCAAGTTGCTAAAATACACTAATGACAGCAAAAAGTTTGAGTCTACAACATTTAGTTAAGGTTTGAGAGCCTAAATTAACTTTTTATTGCTTTAAACGCGTTTTCAGCCCTTGATTGTACACTTCAGGTGAAAGTGTCAAAATCTTCAAAATGAGCAAAAGCACAATGAAATTAATGCTGGAATCATCTTCAAGTTGCTAAAATACACTAATGACAGCAAAAAGTTTGAGTCTACAATATTTAGTTAAGGTGTGAGAGCCAAAATGAACTTTGTATTGCTTTAAAATTCATTTTCAGCCTGATTGTACACTTCAGATGAAACTGTCAAAATCTTCAAAATGAGCAAAAGCACAATGAAATTAATGTTGGAATCATCTTCAAGTTGCTAAAATACACTAATGACAGCAACAAGTTTGAGTCTACAACATTTAGTTGAGGTGTGAGAGCCTAAATGAACTTTGTATTGCTTTAAATGCGTTTTCAGCCCTTGATTGTACACTTCAGGTGAAACTGTCAAAATCTTCAAAATGAGCAAAAGCACAATGAAATTAATGCTGGAATCATCTTCAAGTTGCTAAAATACACTAATGACAGCAAAAAGTTTGAGTCTACAACATTTAGTTAAGGTGTGAGAGCCTAAATGAACTTTGTATTGCTTTAAACGCGTTTTCAGCCCCTGATTGTACACTTCAGGTGAAACTGTCAAAATCTTCAAAATGAGCAAAAGCACAATGAAATTAATGCTGGAATCATCTTCAAGTTGCTAAAATACACTATTGACAGCAAAAAGTTTGAGTCTACAACATTTAGTTAAGGTGTGAGAGCCAAAATTAACTTTGTATTGCTTTAAATGCATTTTCAGCCCGATTGGACACTTCAGGTGAAACTGTCAAAATCTTCTAAATGAGCAAAAGCACAATGAAATTAATGCTGGAATCATCTTCAAGTTGCTAAAATACACTAATGACAGTAAAAAGTTTAAGTCTACAACATTTAGTTAAGGTGTGAGAGCCTAAATGAACTTTGTATTGCTTTAAACGCGTTTTCAGCCCCTGATTGTACACTTCAGGTGAAACTGTCAAAATCTTCAAAATGAGCAAAAGCACAATGAAATTAATGCTGGAATCATCTTCAAGTTGCTAAAATACACTAATGACAGCAACAAGTTTGAGTCTACAACATTTAGTTAAGGTGTGAGAGCCTAAATGAACTTTGTATTGCTTTAAATGCATTTTCAGCCCGATTGTACACTTCAGGTTAAACTGTCAAAATCTTCAAAATGAGCAAAAGCACAATGAAATTAATGCTGGAATCATCTTCAAGTTGCTAAAATACACTAATGACAGCAAAAAGTTTGAGTCTACAACATTTAGTTAAGGTGTGAGAGCCTAAATGAACTTTGTATTGCTTTAAACGCGTTTTCAGCCCCTGATTGTACACTTCAGGTGAAACTGTCAAAATCTTCAAAATGAGCAAAAGCACAATGAAATTAATGCTGGAATCATCTTCAAGTTGCTAAAATACACTAATGACAGTAAAAAGTTTGAGTCTACAACATTTAGTTAAGGTGTGAGAGCCTAAATGAACTTTGAATTGCTTTAAATGCATTTTCAGCCCGATTGTACACTTCAGGTGAAACTGTCAAAATCTTCAAAATGAGCAAAATCACAATGAAATTAATGCTGGAATCATCTTCAAGTTGCTAAAATACACTAATGACAGCAAAAAGTTTGAGTCTACAACATTTAGTTAAGGTGTCAGAGCCTAAATGAACTTTGTATTGCTTTAAACGCGTTTTCAGCCCCTGATTGTACACTTCAGGTGAAACTGTCAAAATCTTCAAAATGAGCAAAAGCACAATGAAATTAATGCTGGAATCATCTTCAAGTTGCTGAAATACACTAATGACAGCAAAAAGTTTGAGTCTACAAGATTTAGTTAAGGTGTGAGAGCCAAAATGAACTTTTTATTGCTGTAAACGCGTTTTCAGCACCTGAATGTACACTTCAGGTGAAACTGTCAAAATCTTCAAAATGAGCAAAAGCACAATGAAATTAATGCTGGAATCATCTTCAAGTTGCTAAAATACACTAATGACAGCAAAAAGTTTGAGTCTACAACATTTAGTTAAGGTGTGAGAGCCAAAATGAACTTTGTATTGCTTTAAAATTCATTTTCAGCCCGATTGTACACTTCAGGTGAAACTGTCAAAATCTTCAAAATGAGCAAAAGCACAATGAAATTAATGTTGGAATCATCTTCAAGTTGCTAAAATACACTAATGACAGCAACAATTTTGAGTCTACAACATTTAGTTAAGGTGTGAGAGCCTAAATGAACTTTGTATTGCTGTAAACGCATTTTCAGCACCTGATTGTACACTTCAGGTGAAACTGTCAAAATCTTCAAAATGAGCAAAAGCACAATGAAATTAATGCTGGAATCATCTTCAAGTTGCTAAAATACACTAATGACAGCAAAAAGTTTGAGTCTACAATATTTAGTTAAGGTGTGAGAGCCAAAATGAACTTTGTATTGCTTTAAAATTCATTTTCAGCCCGATTGTACACTTCAGATGAAACTGTCAAAATCTTCAAAATGAGCAAAAGCACAATGAAATTAATGTTGGAATCATCTTCAAGTTGCTAAAATACACTAATGACAGCAACAAGTTTGAGTCTACAACATTTAGTTGAGGTGTGAGAGCCTAAATTAACTTTTTATTGCTTTAAATGCGTTTTCAGCCCTTGATTGTACACTTCAGGTGAAACTGTCAAAATCTTCAAAATGAGCAAAAGCACAATGAAATTAATGCTGGAATCATCTTCAAGTTGCTAAAATACACTAATGACAGCAAAAAGTTTGAGTCTACAACATTTAGTTAAGGTTTGAGAGCCTAAATTAACTTTTTATTGCTTTAAACGCGTTTTCAGCCCTTGATTGTACACTTCAGGTGAAAGTGTCAAAATCTTCAAAATGAGCAAAAGCACAATGAAATTAATGCTGGAATCATCTTCAAGTTGCTAAAATACACTAATGACAGCAAAAAGTTTGAGTCTACAATATTTAGTTAAGGTGTGAGAGCCAAAATGAACTTTGTATTGCTTTAAAATTCATTTTCAGCCTGATTGTACACTTCAGGTTAAACTGTCAAAATCTTCAAAATGAGCAAAAGCACAATGAAATTAATGCTGGAATCATCTTCAAGTTGCTAAAATACACTAATGACAGCAAAAAGTTTGAGTCTACAATATTTAGTTAAGGTGTGAGAGCCAAAATGAACTTTGTATTGCTTTAAAATTCATTTTCAGCCCGATTGTACACTTCAGATGAAACTGTCAAAATCTTCAAAATGAGCAAAAGCACAATGAAATTAATGTTGGAATCATCTTCAAGTTGCTAAAATACACTAATGACAGCAACAAGTTTGAGTCTACAACATTTAGTTGAGGTGTGAGAGCCTAAATTAACTTTTTATTGCTTTAAATGCGTTTTCAGCCCTTGATTGTACACTTCAGGTGAAACTGTCAAAATCTTCAAAATGAGCAAAAGCACAATGAAATTAATGCTGGAATCATCTTCAAGTTGCTAAAATACACTAATGACAGCAAAAAGTTTGAGTGTACAACATTTAGTTAAGGTGTGAGAGCCAAAATGAACTTTGTATTGCTTTAAATGCACTTTCAGCCCGAATGTACACTTCAGATGAAACTGTCAAAATCTTCAAAATGAGCAAAAGCACAATGAAATTAATGCTGGAATAATCTTCAAGTTGCTAAAATACACTAATGACAGCAAAAAGTTTGAGTCTACAACATTTAGTTAAGGTGTGAGAGCCTAAATGAACTTTGTATTGCTGTAAACGCGTTTTCAGCACCTGATTGTACACTTCAGGTGAAACTGTCAAAATCTTCAAAATGAGCAAAAGCACAATGAAATTAATGCTGGAATCATCTTCAAGTTGCTAAAATACACTAATGACAGCAAAAAGTTTGAGTCTACAACATTTAGTTAAGGTGTGAGAGCCAAAATGAACTTTGTATTGCTTTAAATGCATTTTCAGCCCGATAGTACACTTCAGGTGAAACTGTCAAAATCTTCAAAATGAGCAAAAGCACAATTAAATTAATGATGGAATCATCTTCAAGTTGCTAAAATACACTAATGACAAAAAAAGTTTGAGTCTACAACATTTAGTTAAGGTGTGAGAGCCAAAATGAACTTTGTATTGCTTTAAAATTCATTTTCAGCCCGATTGTACACTTCAGGTGAAACTGTCAAAATCTTCAGAATGAGCAAAAGCACAATGAAATTAATGCTTGAATCATCTTCAAGTTGCTAAAATACACTAATGACAGCAAAAAGTTTGAGTCTACAACATTTAGTTAAGGTTTGAGAGCCTAAATTAACTTTTTATTGCTTTAAACGCGTTTTCAGCCCTTGATTGTACACTTCAGGTGAAACTGTCAAAATCTTCAAAATGAGCAAAAGCACAATGAAATTAATGCTGGAATCATCTTCAAGTTGCTAAAATACACTAATGACAGTAAAAAGTTTAAGTCTACAACATTTAGTTAAGGTGTGAGAGCCAAAATGAACGTTGTATTGCTTTAAATGCATTTTCAGCCCGAATGTACACTTCAGGTGAAACTGTCAAATTCTTCAAAATGAGCAAAAGCACAATGAAATTAATGCTGGAAACATCTTCAAGTTGCTAAAATACACTAATGACAGCAACAAGTTTGAGTCTACAACATTTAGTTAAGGTGTGAGAGCCAAAATGAACTTTGTATTGCTGTAAACGCGTTTTCAGCACCTGATTGTACACTTCAGGTGAAACTGTCAAAATATTCAAAATGAGCAAAAGCACAATGAAATTAATGCTGGAATCATCTTCAAGTTGCTAAAATACACTAATGACAGCAAAAAGTTTGAGTCTACAACATTTAGTTAAGGTGTGAGAGCCAAAATGAACTTTGTATTGCTGTAAACGCGTTTTCAGCACCTGAATGTACACTTCAGGTGAAACTGTCAAAATCTTCAAAATGAGCAAAAGCACAATGAAATTAATGTTGGAATCATCTTCAAGTTGCTAAAATACACTAATGACAGCAACAAGTTTGAGTCTACAACATTTAGTTAAGGTGTGAGAGCCTAAATTAACTTTTTATTGCTTTAAATGCGTTTTCAGCCCTTGATTGTACACTTCAGGTGAAAGTGTCAAAATCTTCAAAATGAGCAAAAGCACAATGAAATTAATGCTGGAATCATCTTCAAGTTGCTAAAATACACTAATGACAGCAAAAAGTTTGAGTGTACAACATTTAGTTAAGGTGTGAGAGCCAAAATGAACTTTGTATTGCTTTAAATGCACTTTCAGCCCGAATGTACACTTCAGATGAAACTGTCAAAATCTTCAAAATGAGCAAAAGCACAATGAAATTAATGCTGGAATAATCTTCAAGTTGCTAAAATACACTAATGACAGCAAAAAGTTTGAGTCTACAACATTTAGTTAAGGTGTGAGAGCCTAAATGAACTTTGTATTGCTGTAAACGCGTTTTCAGCACCTGATTGTACACTTCAGGTGAAACTGTCAAAATCTTCAAAATGAGCAAAAGCACAATGAAATTAATGCTGGAATCATCTTCAAGTTGCTAAAATACACTAATGACAGCAAAAAGTTTGAGTCTACAACATTTAGTTAAGGTGTGAGAGCCAAAATGAACTTTGTATTGCTTTAAATGCATTTTCAGGCCGATAGTACACTTCAGGTGAAACTGTCAAAATCTTCAAAATGAGCAAAAGCACAATTAAATTAATGATGGAATCATCTTCAAGTTGCTAAAATACACTAATGACAAAAAAAGTTTGAGTCTACAACATTTAGTTAAGGTGTGAGAGCCAAAATGAACTTTGTATTGCTGTAAACGCGTTTTCAGCACCTGATTGTACACTTCAGGTGAAACTGTCAAAATCTTCAAAATGAGCAAAAGCACAATGAAATTAATGCTGGAATCATCTTCAAGTTGCTAAAATACACTAATGACAGCAAAAAGTTTGAGTCTACAATATTTAGTTAAGGTGTGAGAGCCAAAATGAACTTTGTATTGCTTTAAAATTCATTTTCAGCCCGATTGTACACTTCAGGTGAAACTGTCAAAATCTTCAAAATGAGCAAAAGCACAATGAAATTAATGCTGGAATCATCTTCAAGTTGCTAAAATACACTATTGACAGCAAAAAGTTTGAGTCTCTACAACATTTAGTTGAGGTGTGAGAGCCTAAATTAACTTTTTATTGCTTTAAATGCGTTTTCAGCCCTTGATTGTACACTTCAGGTGAAAGTGTCAAAATCTTCAAAATGAGCAAAAGCACAATGAAATTAATGCTGGAATCATCTTCAAGTTGCTAAAATACACTAATGACAGCAAAAAGTTTGAGTGTACAACATTTAGTTAAGGTGTGAGAGCCAAAATGAACTTTGTATTGCTTTAAATGCACTTTCAGCCCGAATGTACACTTCAGATGAAACTGTCAAAATCTTCAAAATGAGCAAAAGCACAATGAAATTAATGCTGGAATAATCTTCAAGTTGCTAAAATACACTAATGACAGCAAAAAGTTTGAGTCTACAACATTTAGTTAAGGTGTGAGAGCCTAAATGAACTTTGTATTGCTGTAAACGCGTTTTCAGCACCTGATTGTACACTTCAGGTGAAACTGTCAAAATCTTCAAAATGAGCAAAAGCACAATGAAATTAATGCTGGAATCATCTTCAAGTTGCTAAAATACACTAATGACAGCAAAAAGTTTGAGTCTACAACATTTAGTTAAGGTGTGAGAGCCAAAATGAACTTTGTATTGCTTTAAATGCATTTTCAGCCCGATAGTACACTTCAGGTGAAACTGTCAAAATCTTCAAAATGAGCAAAAGCACAATTAAATTAATGATGGAATCATCTTCAAGTTGCTAAAATACACTAATGACAAAAAAAGTTTGAGTCTACAACATTGAGTTAAGGTGTGAGAGCCAAAATGAACTTTGTATTGCTTTAAAATTCATTTTCAGCCCGATTGTACACTTCAGGTGAAACTGTCAAAATCTTCAGAATGAGCAAAAGCACAATGAAATTAATGCTTGAATCATCTTCAAGTTGCTAAAATACACTAATGACAGCAAAAAGTTTGAGTCTACAACATTTAGTTAAGGTTTGAGAGCCTAAATTAACTTTTTATTGCTTTAAACGCGTTTTCAGCCCTTGATTGTACACTTCAGGTGAAAGTGTCAAAATCTTCAAAATGAGCAAAAGCACAATGAAATTAATGCTGGAATCATCTTCAAGTTGCTAAAATACACTAATGACAGCAAAAAGTTTGAGTCTACAACATTTAGTTAAGGTGTGAGAGCCAAAATGAACTTTGTATTGCTTTAAATGCATTTTCAGCCCGATTGGACACTTCAGGTGAAACTGTCAAAATCTTCAAAATGAGCAAAAGCACAATGAAATTAATGCTGGAATCATCTTCAAGTTGCTAAAATACACTAATGACAGTAAAAAGTTTAAGTCTACAACATTTAGTTAAGGTGTGAGAGCCAAAATGAACGTTGTATTGCTTTAAATGCATTTTCAGCCCGAATGTACACTTCAGGTGAAACTGTCAAATTCTTCAAAATGAGCAAAAGCACAATGAAATTAATGCTGGAAACATCTTCAAGTTGCTAAAATACACTAATGACAGCAACAAGTTTGAGTCTACAACATTTAGTTAAGGTGTGAGAGCCAAAATGAACTTTGTATTGCTGTAAACGCGTTTTCAGCACCTGATTGTACACTTCAGGTGAAACTGTCAAAATATTCAAAATGAGCAAAAGCACAATGAAATTAATGCTGGAATCATCTTCAAGTTGCTAAAATACACTAATGACAGCAAAAAGTTTGAGTCTACAACATTTAGTTAAGGTGTGAGAGCCAAAATGAACTTTGTATTGCTGTAAACACGTTTTCAGCACCTGAATGTACACTTCAGGTGAAACTGTCAAAATCTTCAAAATGAGCAAAAGCACAATGAAATTAATGTTGGAATCATCTTCAAGTTGCTAAAATACACTAATGACAGCAACAAGTTTGAGTCTACAACATTTAGTTGAGGTGTGAGAGCCTAAATTAACTTTTTATTGCTTTAAATGCGTTTTCAGCCCTTGATTGTACACTTCAGGTGAAAGTGTCAAAATCTTCAAAATGAGCAAAAGCACAATGAAATTAATGCTGGAATCATCTTCAAGTTGCTAAAATACACTAATGACAGCAAAAAGTTTGAGTGTACAACATTTAGTTAAGGTGTGAGAGCCAAAATGAACTTTGTATTGCTTTAAATGCACTTTCAGCCCGAATGTACACTTCAGATGAAACTGTCAAAATCTTCAAAATGAGCAAAAGCACAATGAAATTAATGCTGGAATAATCTTCAAGTTGCTAAAATACACTAATGACAGCAAAAAGTTTGAGTCTACAACATTTAGTTAAGGTGTGAGAGCCTAAATGAACTTTGTATTGCTGTAAACGCGTTTTCAGCACCTGATTGTACACTTCAGGTGAAACTGTCAAAATCTTCAAAATGAGCAAAAGCACAATGAAATTAATGCTGGAATCATCTTCAAGTTGCTAAAATACACTAATGACAGCAAAAAGTTTGAGTCTACAACATTTAGTTAAGGTGTGAGAGCCAAAATGAACTTTGTATTGCTTTAAATGCATTTTCAGGCCGATAGTACACTTCAGGTGAAACTGTCAAAATCTTCAAAATGAGCAAAAGCACAATTAAATTAATGATGGAATCATCTTCAAGTTGCTAAAATACACTAATGACAAAAAAAGTTTGAGTCTACAACATTTAGTTAAGGTGTGAGAGCCAAAATGAACTTTGTATTGCTGTAAACGCGTTTTCAGCACCTGATTGTACACTTCAGGTGAAACTGTCAAAATCTTCAAAATGAGCAAAAGCACAATGAAATTAATGTTGGAATCATCTTCAAGTTGCTAAAATACACTAATGACAGCAAAAAGTTTGAGTCTACAACATTTAGTTGAGGTGTGAGAGCCTAAATGAACTTTTTATTGCTTTAAACGCGTTTTCAGCCCTTGATTGTACAATTCAGGTGAAACTGTCAAAATCTTCAAAATGAGCAAAAGCACAATGAAATTAATGCTGGAATCATATTCAAGTTGCTAAAATACACTAATGACAGCAACAATTTTGAGTCTACAACATTTAGTTAAGGTGTGAGAGCCTAAATGAACTTTGTATTGCTGTAAACGCGTTTTCAGCACCTGATTGTACACTTCAGGTGAAACTGTCAAAATCTTCAAAATGAGCAAAAGCACAATGAAATTAATGCTGGAATCATCTTCAAGTTGCTAAAATACACTATTGACAGCAAAAAGTTTGAGTCTACAACATTTAGTTAAGGTGTGAGAGCCAAAATTAACTTTGTATTGCTTTAAATGCATTTTCAGCCCGATTGGACACTTCAGGTGAAACTGTCAAAATCTTCAAAATGAGCAAAAGCACAATGAAATTAATGCTGGAATCATCTTCAAGTTGCTAAAATATACTAATGACAGTAAAAAGTTTAAGTCTACAACATTTAGTTAAGGTGTGAGAGCCTAAATTAACTTTGTATTGCTTTAAACGCGTTTTCAGCCCCTGATTGTACACTTCAGGTGAAACTGTCAAAATCTTCAAAATGAGCAAAAGCACAATGAAATTAATGCTGGAATCATCTTCAAGTTGCTAAAATACACTAATGACAGCAACAAGTTTGAGTCTACAACATTTAGTTAAGGTGTGAGAGCCTAAATGAACTTTGTATTGCT